>NW_020884936.1:123-548181 GCF_003945725.1 Corapipo altera
AGGTTGTCAGGCCCTAGGTGAAGGTAGTCAGGGCTTAGGTGAAGGTTTTCAGGGCCTTGGTGAAGGTTGTCAGGCCCCAGGTGAAGGTTGTCAGGGCTTAAGGATGTCGGGGCCTGGGTGAAGGTTCTTCGGGCCTCAGTGAAGGTTTTCAGGGCCTGGGTGAAGGTTGTCAGGCCCTAGGTAAAGGCAGTCAGGTGTTAGGTGAAGGTTGTCAGGGCTTGGGTGAAGGTTGTCAGGGCCTGGGTGAAGGTTGTCAGGGCCTGGGTGAAGGTTGTCAGGCCCTAGGTGAAGGTTGTCAGGGCTTAAGTGAAGATTGTCAGGGCCTGGGTGAAGGTTGTCCGGGCCTCGGTGAAGGTTTTCAGGGCCTGGGCGAAGGTTGTCAGGGCCTAGATGAAGGTTGTCAGGGCTTAGCTGAAGGTTGTCAGGGCCTGGGTCTGAATTTTCAGAGGAACTCCTTTTTCTAGAAATTATTATTAAACAGGCTGAAATAAGTTTTGGGTTTCAATTTGGACTCCAACTTCTTCCTGTTTTGGATTCAAATTTTGCAACCAGTACTTGTAGATGAACCCAAATTCTGACAAAGTACACTGATTATTTGAATATTCACTGGTATTTAATCTAAAATTTTGCATAATAATTATCCCCTAAAAGTTACTAATGACCAAATACAGACATACTGATTAGTTCCATGTTTTTTACACAATTGTCCTGCTTCTGCAGAGCAACTGAACTTTACAGTAGAATGTAGGGAAACAGTGTGTTGGAATTCAAAGATCAGAACTCCAGCAGCAAATTATACTTCTGTGTAAGTTGATGAATTGCAGTTTTTTTATTTAGTGAAAGTTTTATTAAAAATAAGACCTGAGACTTTTCCATCTTACTAGAGCACAAATGAAGAATAACCCATTTGATCTAATTTAATGTAAATTATAATCTAATCCTCCCTTTTCTTTAGGAGTTTATTATCTGAAGGTGAATGGTGTTCTGCAGCATTTAATAGAACATTTTATTATCTGTCATCAGTTTTCCTCCCTGAAACCAGTTCATCATTTAACCTAAGTATGTTTTAGGAGTACAGAGAGCTGATAAGAATAACGTCTCCTTCTTTATGTGGACTTTGCGGTACAGCAGACTCAGGGTTCTATGTCCCCCTATGCCAAGTGGAAAGATATTTTTGCTTAACTTGAAGAAGAAATTGTTCACTTTCAAAACTATTCTAATATATGCAGTTTCCCCTTCTCCTTGCTACAACTCTGATGGCCATTTGCTACCAAACAGGACACTATAGGTGCCTTTTGCAGAACTCCAAGTGTGAGATGAGGTTGGAATCACATAAGGTAGATCACAGTTGGAAATATTAAGAAAAGCACAGTCTGCAGAGCTACAGAAGTTAAGGTATTAGTTAAGCCTTTTTTCCTTTCAAATTAATTATCTGTTTGGAAAAAATGAGCAGCAGAAGAAAGTACTAGCCTTTCTAAAGCCATTTCAGGTTCCTTTCTTTAGCCTAAATTAAAACAACCATTAAGAGTACAAGAAGCAGTGTACTCCAGCGTAATTATAGTAGAGTTGGGGTTTTTTTGTTGTTTGTTTGTTTGTTTTTAATCTTATGAAAATGTTAAACAACAAGATCATTATTTTTAAACTTCTTTCCCTTTTTCAAAAAAAAAGTCTCAAGACAAAGAAAAACCAATTAAACAAAAACTAATCTCTTGCTTATCACTTAGCTTCTGGGAACAGGTACGAAAGAAAAAGATGTCAGTTCAACTAAGAGATGTAACAAAATTTCTTAGCTTATATAGTACAGAAGACTCTGAGGTGAATACCTGGACAGCTACTAGGATTGAAATAAATGGATCTAGGATAGACAATTTTTCTTTCATAGAAATAAGGGCCTGGAAGAGTCTGGCTCAGCTGCTCAACCTGATCTCCTGGGGTCACCAGCAAGTATGGCAATAGTAGTGAAGTGAGAAGCATCAGCAAACCTGTGACAGCGCTGACATGGCATTGCTGGAAAGCTGCAATGCTTAAAAAGAATTGTGTCTGAAAGAAATATACTATAGTCATATTTCAAATGACCACATTCTTTATTTTTCTCTTTCAAAAGTCAGAACGTTTCATGCTCTGGTACTTTTATTTTTGTTCATAGGTTAGGTGAAATGTTTTATCTATAAATAAGTTTGGATCAGCAGTGAACAAGTTTTTGATGTGAAAACTCATGCCATGAACCCAACAATGTGCTTCTTTTTCCAGTCTAAAAGTGGAGCAAAGGTAAATAAAAATAGCGCACACTAACCATAGCCTTAAGATGGGGCTCAAACTTGGACAGAGACAGATATCTGGATGAAGAAGGGTTTTACAATACTTGTTAAACTAATGATATAATGCAATAGTTACTTGTTAAAGTGTAATGTAAAAAAGCAAATGATAGAGTTACAGATGAACTTTTATCTCCACCTGATACTTTCAGCCAGATCGGAGTGAAAAACTTGAAGTGCATTAATGCTGCAACTGCTACAGGAAACCATTTTAGGTCTTGCCACCACCTTTGTGATTTCCCAGGGAAGAAAAGGAGCTGAGACATCTGTAGCCTCAATTCACCACCTCCTGGTTTTATATGTTGTTTGTCTGTAGGACAGAGAAACAGCCTTATTACTGTGGTCTCTTCTCCCACATGATCATCACGTATGCACCATTCTCTGGAATTCATACATGAACATGTAGAACACTGTCTCAAGACTTGAGATGAAGTTTTCAGGATCTACCTCAAAGAATTAAGCTTCTTATTCAGATCAAAGTGGTTCCACTAAATATGGAAAACATGTTTGCATTCATGACTACAAACACATATTAACTTAAAATTTTGCAATCAGAAATGGAAATTCATCTGAACTTCCCTTTTTTCTTTGTAAATTTATCTCACAGTGATGTAAAAGCACTAACTAAAATTCTAAATGTACATGGGGAAAAGATTCTTTGCTTTATTTTCTTCTCTCTCCTCACTGCTATCCCAAGTCACCTTGTGCTGGTTTAAAAGTTAACCAGCAGGGGAAAATGAACTCAAAAGAGAGACCACAAGTCAGAATAACAATTTATTAAAAAACAACACAATGATTATACAGACAAACAACCTAATTCAATCCACAAAAAACCAAATGTACAACTCAGCACTCTGGGATATGAACAAACAGGGTTCCCCGGCCCCCCCCCCCCCCCCCCCCCCGAGTCCAAAGTAAAGGGGGGAATTGGAAAAAAAACCTGCTGGTGGGAGGGCTATTGCAGTCCAGTTGAGGATGGTGGTCTCAGTCTGGTTGAGAGCGGTGAGCTGTAGTCAGGTTGAGAGCGGTGAGCTGCAGTCTTCCTCTGGATCCCACGAGTGGAGAGAGAGCCAGGTTCTGAAACTCCAGGTTTATATATTCTCCAGTTCAGGCAGCAATGCTTAGCCCCTCCCCCAGAGTGGGGAATTCCATAAAAGGATGTTCAGTCCTTCCCTCAGAGTGGGGAATTCCATAAAAGGGTGTGAGGGTGCTCAGTCAGGGAATTCCACAAAAGGGTATGAGGACAGGAACATGGGGGGGGGCACCTCGCAGGCCTCTACTGACAACAGTTTCTGGGAAATGGCATGGAGGGCTATAGAATACACAGTTTTGGGCTACACCCATCCAATGATGAATCGGTCCCAGCTGTTCTAACTAGGACACACCTTCACATCCATATTCTCTATCATTTCACTCCCTGAAAATTATGAGAGACTGAACACTTGAAACATTTACATATATTTCATTATTAACCATCACAATTATGGGGTAAGATCAAGACCTATTTGTGTGAAAGAGGAACAATATCTTGATAATTCTTATTACAACATATACACCACTTGAACGGACTACGTGTCTGAGATCCCACACTTTGCCAAACATACTGCATGTGAAAATCCAAAGTTGTTAAGAGAAGTGACAACAAAAATATCTAAAAGAAATCAAACTGGAACCAATGTGAAATACCATAAACTTCCTTCTGGTATTTGCTTGGGTTTGGGGATTTGCTTTTTTTGATTTGTTTTTTGTTTATTTGTTTGTTGGTTGGTTGGTTGGTTTTATTTTGTTTGTTAGTAGATGGTTTTGTCTATGTCCAGACTCACCATCTCTGGCTTAGTGAACTGGATCCCAATGAAAATGGGAATAATTTTTTTATCTTTGTCTCTTTTAAAAACCTTAAATGTTTCCCCAGCAAACTTATGGTTGTTTGTTCATGTCAACTCCATTTTGGCTGTGTATTCCTCTAAGATTTTACATCTTAGCCCACACTACCCTTATTTTATTGTGTGCTTTTGTTTGAACTCCCGTGGGACTTATTTTTCTTTCTGCCTTCATAGATGCCAGTCTAAATTGCATTGACTGATTTTCTGTGACCATCTAGGCTGACAAACTGTGACTTAAATGGGACAGTGTCAATTTTTCTCAGGCAGGGAAAGGTCATTTCAAATTCAGAAGCCTGGACTAAAACAATCCATTGAATTTGAGTTATTGGTTTGAAGGGTAACATTTCAGTGATGTACACTGTCATTAATATGATTAATATTTGCTTTGTGATTGTCCAGTGATAACTGCAGAAGCAATGAGATTGAAACTGGCTGTGATTTTCTAAGGCAAAACAATATTATAGAAAAGAAGCTCTGAAAATAATTGTGGAATAGGCCTGTCCTGGAGTCAGTGTCCCCAGTCACCAACAGGGTTGGACAAAGATACTTGATATTAAATGTAGGAGTGGGGGCTCTGTCATGATCCCTTTTTGACTTCAGTGGGGAAGTTTTGTCCATATAACCTTAAGATCCAGATTTTTGAAGTTATTTTCTTTAGGGTGAATATTTCTACTGCAAGCAAAGCATGGTCTTGTCTGTATAAAGAAATAGGGTTACATGTCCAGGTGAAGAATTTCTCAGAGTTGGATAGTGGTGTGGTCGCCATTCACACTGCAGATACAAGATTTCCCTTCTGGTTTGTCTTTTGGCAAAGCACAAAACAAATCATGCTGGTAGTTTTGAAGATTGTTCACCCCAATGATCCCTTTCATGAAACATCAGAGTTGAGAGTGCAGTAAGTTTCGCTGCTTCTGAGCTGGTCAGAATCCCACACTGTTCCAGGATTTACCCATATAAGCAAATATTCAATATGTCTTATTTCCCTGCCAGGACACAGAGTGTGTATTCTCAATTTCACAGCATAAAAATACAATTCTGGTAGACGTAAGCAGAGCTCTTACACTACCTTACAGGAAAGTTACTTATCAGAAAAAAGAATGAAGACATAGTTTTTCTAGAATTTTTATTATTAAGAAAATAGAGCATTACATAAGTCTGGCTTCAAGAAATCACACTGAAATCTGGAAAAAGTGTCATGGTTTTAAAGTACAAAACCAGAAACTAAGATTCCAAAATTTGGTTTTTTTGTTCTGTATTATAAAGATTTAAAAAGCATTGAAATAGGAATGACAGACTAATCCGAGAGATTTAAAACTGTCAGTCTTGTGTGATCTAATGATGTTGACTTTCTATCAATGCCATGATTTCTCAAACCTTTATCAACTCCACAGCTGCTACAGACCGTGCTGTGTTCCTCTGCAGGTATGTCTGTCTGCAGACTGACAGAAACCTAATTTTCCTCCCAAGCAGGAAGATCCTCCATGATAAGACAACTGCAGTAAATTTTTTAAAGTAATTTTTAAGTTGGTACAGTTCTGTGGTTACTAGTAAATTGATTTTATAGAGGTAAGGGATACACAGTAATATACTTTGGTGTAGAATTAAATAAATATTTTTTTTTGAAATCTAATACCCTATTACATTTTACTTGGTCTAATGTGTATATTATTATTACAAGCTCAGAATCCAAGTTTTCATTCCAATTCAAAAGCTCTTGTATTTCTATGGATTAAAGGCAAGACCCACATTTTAGACTTTGAGCTACCAGATTTCTATTTCTTATTCCTGGATGATCCAGCTCTTCACTGCTGCTTCTGCCCAATTTTTCACTCAAAACACTTTCACCTATGTTTTATTTTTGCAGTAAGATTTGCCTACATGTTGGGGATAGAGCCCAGTGATAGCTTTCTTCTAGAGAGAAGGAATATTTTTTACCACTGTCTCCCATTAATTCATGACTTCCTAGAAAGACATTAGGAGTATTTGATTAGGAATTATTATTTGAAAACTAAATTAGATAAAAATTAAAAAAAAAAAAAAAAAAAGGTCAGGTTTAAAATAAAGACAGTATTTGTAGATATGTCATTTTGAACCCTCTACTTCTTCTTGTGGAAAGATGGTGTCTGTTCCACTTTCCCTCCAGTTCTGCATAAGTTGGTAACTACTTATCTGTCATTTTTATGGTTAATGTACAAGGAACTTTTTGCTGTATATTCACAGGCACAAACCTCACTCTAAGTGAAGAAATATATATTGGTCAATGGAATTCATTCCTGATCATTTTTCAAATAATTAGGGAATACATAAAGTTTTCATTTTGAACAATAAATCTGATAAAACTGAAAAAGAAGAAAGTACAAGAACAAACAAGGAGATTGAGTTACATTTATATAGAAAGATGTTTTAATCCCCTAGTGCTTTGCTAACGCATAACAGTGACTAAATACAAATTAATTAACCATATTTATCCAATTAATAAACTAATCAAATTAATAGAGCAGATTGCTGTAGAACAAGTGTTAAAACCACAACCTTCAACTTGTGGTCGTTGTGCGGAGCTGTACACTGAAACTATTCCTGTGAATTCTGTTCTAAGATCACAAATAGATCCACAGGATGTTCTTCTAACACTTGAAATGGTATTCATAACTATAAATACAAAATAAAGAATATCTATATTGAATGGTACTTCTAAATCTGTGGATCACTTGAATCACTTGGTTTGATGTTCTGACCTGACGAAAGATAAGGAGGTCAAGTTTTATTATCCAGAGAATAACGTTGCACTTACTATGTTAAAAGTCTGTCTGAATTCATACCTGTTACTTCTTGAATGAGGGAATCTTGGATTAGTAACTTCTGTGTGATCATCTTTAAATGCTAATCAATTTTTAGCAGCAACTGGAGGAAGTTGTTTTACTGTTAATTAATTAGTTATTGCCAGAGTCTCTATTATTCAGAACAACAGCATAACTGGATTTCTTTGCTATAGGCTAGCAAATTAATTTTTAATGGACTGTATTTCAGGATTTAATAACAGGACAGTAATATTTAATTATCTAAAACAAATGCAGAAACAATTTCAGGGCAATACACAGAACTTACGAAAAACTAGCCTTTTATCCTTCTAGACACTTTTTGTATCATCTCTACGTCATAAACATCAAGTAGTGCCTCTGAAAGTCTGTCTTGTCTCTTTGTTGCTTAGGTTTTCACATTGTATCGCTCCACTTGATGTGTTCTGTCTGTACCACAAAGAGGAAAATACAGCAAATAAGCAGCTGACAGTGAAAATGTCTTCGTTGGTTTTCTAAGGCAATAAAAAAAGATACAAAAAGTGCATCTTCTTGCCGAGCACAGAGTACTGCAGTGGAAGAGAAGTTGAGAAAAGCTGATAGACAAACATGACTTGATGATATACTGCAGAGATCTGGGGAAAAGAAAAATCTGACTTCATATCAATGTTAAAATTTCTGAAAGAGTTCTGTGAATAAAAAAGTGGTATAAAGCAACGGCAAAGCATATTTCTACACTCACTTTTAGGTTTCTTCCCAGTGTCGGATAGAATCATAGAATCATAGAATAGATTGGGTTGGAAAAGACCTCCAAGATCATCAAGTCCAACCCCTGATCCAACTCCAATTACTATATCATGGCACTAAGGGCCACGTCCAATCTCTTTTTAAAAACCTCTAGGGATGGTGAATCCACCACCTCTCTGGGTAGGCCGTTCCAATGCCTGATAACCCTCTCTGTAAAGAATTTCTTCCTAACATCTAACCTAAACCTCCCCTGGCAGAGCTTGAGCCCATGTCCCCTTGTCCTATTGTTGGTTGCCTGGGAGAAGAGACCAACCCCCACCTGGCTATAACCTCCCTTCAGGCAGTTGGAGAGAGTGATGAGGTCGCCTCTAAGCCTTCTCTTCTCCAGACTGATGTACCTGCATGAGGAGTATTTCTTTCTATGTGGACAATGGTAAAAGGATATGATTTGACTTTGTTGGTACTCCAGGTTGGTGGGACTGCTGCTCACCTCAGACCAAAAGCTGTGCCTTTTTTAAAGGTTATATTGAGTTCTAAATGTGGTGTATATCGCCTCTGAGAAAGCTTCATTAGCCTGAGCTTGGTGTTTTAACCATGCATTGACATATTTTAATAACTCAGAATACTCACTGTAAAATGATTCTCCAGTGACATGAGGACAGGAGTGTTGACTTTCCCACTGAGGAGAACATCTCCATCTGTATTTACACTAATCACTGCACCATCCTATTCACATCTGGAAGAGCTCAAAATAGTTTGGAAACAGTGTTTGCAATTTGTGAGTCCAAGGTAATGCTCTTTGGTGTGAATGAGCTGGGAAAAGTAATGGAGCAAATCAACGCTCAAAGACAACTTAAGTGGCAAATATGAAAGATAAAATATCTTCTTACTATGAATTCACATCACTTCCTCTCCATAACTCAATACATAATGGCCAATTTTGTATTGTGTTTGTACCTATGAAAAATGCTAACTTTGATGAGGCTACTTATATGTACAAAAAGAAGGGCATGATTTTGAGAAAAGAAACCTTAAGAGCAAAAATTAGGTAATATCTTCCCACAGTAGTCAAAGATGCTACTCACTTTCTTATAACACAGCTCAAAACTTTACAGGACTCAGATCAGCACAAACTTCCAGAAAGTCCTTCAAAAACAGTTATCTCTGGCCCTGTGAAGACAATAAAAACTTAGGAATGGATTTAGCAGCTATTCCTATGGATTACTAGACCCCCCTCACCATTACATTTCACTTTGGATTGAGACTGCTTTCAGCCCTACAGAGGGCAATGTGTTATCAAGGTGTTCAACAGGGTTGTGAGCAGTTGAATGTGGTATCTGTTCAAACCTATTCATAAAGTCTCAGTCCCACATGGAAAAATTAAAAGTTGTCATATTACGCTCATTTTATTTTGTTCTCATACAGCTTTCACATAACTTCATATAATGGTGTCCTATTGCTGCAATATGTGTATAAGGTGTATTTCATTCTTTTTTTTCTCCCAAGTGAGAGGACATATAAATTCTCTTCTTAAATAGTTTTAATATTATGAAAAATGAGAGATGTAATTTAGCCATTTTCTTTCCCCCTCATTTAACAATTGTTAGTAAGTGGTAATTGCAGAAACATTTCTTGAATGGAGAGAACAGAAAAGGAATAATTTAAAATTCAACAAAATCAGCTTTAATAGTCTTCTACCAGGCTGAAAAAGTTTTTTTAATTCAAAATGATCTCTTGTGTATTTTAATGAGGACAGTATTTTGTTTTTACTATAGAATGTAGTATTTTATTATCAATAGAAACTATTTTGAAAAGTTGACTTAGATTACTTCTTATGTAAAACACCAGACTTACACTGAGGGTGGATTCCATAATCAAGGCTGAGAACTGAGAAAACGAAATTGCTCACAGAATTATATTGTGTCCTTACAAGAACCCAACCTCTGCCTGCTGAAGAACCAGTGGGAATGCCATCAATCTGTTCCATAGAAGACTTTCCTCATCATCATCGACATGATTATCCTGAAAAGTTTGCCAGAAAAATAATGAATGAGCTTAAGTCTTTAATGAAACAGAATGAAAAGGAACCTGCCACCTATAAATGGAGACTTTGAACTTGAAAGAAACAGATATTCATTTTCTTCCATCTCTCAAGCTCATACACAGCATTTTCTTGGGGTTGTTCCTAGGTCCTCTTGCAGCAAGCAACTTTCCTCCTCTGATGTTTGAATTTCTTCCTATGGGGGAAGCCGGAATACCTGGAACCAAGCTTTTGGATGTTGCTCTTTTAGCTGGAAGTCCTGAATTCATATATTCTGCTCTACCCTGCTTCACATGACTCCTCACCCTCTTTCCTCCAAAGTTTACTGACCCTTCAGATTATCCAACATACCTGCATATGTAGCAACTCTCTGAACAGATCAGGTGAAAGACAGTTTAGAAAACATCTGTACTGAAAACATAAATAATTTTGATTATGTGGCTTGAACCTACCTAAGGAGACAACACAAAAGTTGGTGTGCTGGAAACTGGAAGGTGAAGCAATGTCCATTCCTGACACAGTGAAAAGCAACTGGGGAGAGGTTAAAGCAGCAACTTGCTCACACAATTCAGCTGCAAACAAAAAGTGACACATGGCTGCAGTGTAAACGTTTAATCGCATGAACCTTGCTCATATGAGCAAAGTAGTTGTGAATAAATGGATATTTCCCATTTAAGAAGACTGTGGGACTAGGTAATGGTTTTCTGAAAGCTGAAAAAGCAGTTATCTAACTTTCCAGAGCCACACAGAAATAAAATTCTTAAATCTCCCTCCAATACCACCATGAATAGATCAAAATAGGGAAAAGTAATGAAAATACAGGGAGAAATCCACCACTATTTTGCACATGAATTTTATAATCCTTCAGAAACATTACATGCAGCATAATTTTAGTCGGAATAACATTTATCATTCTTTTTTTTCCAGAAAATAATCTTCCAAAATCTTTTACCAAGAACACTTGCTGACAGCAAGAAGGGGAAGAATCAAAATTAGCTTAGTTAATATGTTTGTGTTGTTCCTTTGGAAGAAATTCAGTGTTAATGACATTATTCATTCTGAGAAATTGAATAAAGTGACTCACAACAACAGTGAAATTGAAATCTGCTGTTCTAATACAGTTGTCACCCTTAAGACCTTATCAACTGCTCAAAAATCCCAAAACTATTGTATGTGCTCCACCAGCAAATTCTGCATCTGCTGTGAATATTTTACAAATCCTAGGAAAGATTTCAGCCCTTGACACCCAGGTAACATCAGTTCAGTATTTACCACATTTACTAAACTTTCTCCAGATTAAGCTTTAAGGACCATTAAAAGAATGAAACAAAACCCCTAAGCCAGTCATTTTTCACTTTTTCTGTTCACAAAGAAAAGAGTAAAGCAGAATTAATATTTCCAAACAAAAGGAAAACTGATGGAAAAGAGCTAAAAGTAGCTAAAACTACAGTCAGTGAGGAATATAGTTACTGGTGTTTCATTGCTCTTAAGTGTCTTTTTTCATGGATGAGTTTCCCAAGGCTTCTTCTAAAAATAAATTTGGAAGGGGCTTATCCTTAATCCTCCCCCAAAACCCCTTTCTGTCACCCAGTCAACAGACATACTTCTATAGGAATATAGGAATCCAGGGTTCACAGTGAGGTCCAAAGAGAAGAAAAAGTATTATATTCAATAAATGTTTTCATTTATTTTCACTTACTGCAGCTATATTTCTTCATGTTGTATCTCAGGCCAGAGAATTCTGTTTAGTAAAAGTTCACAGTGATGTGCACTAAAATACATCTCAGTAAGATTCAAAGTCCTGGGAAGATTTTTATTTGTAAACCATCCTAACCTGTTAGGTTCTTTTTTTTAACCATTCTAATTCTGGAATTGAAAAAAAACCAAAACACAACAATAAGACAAAACCAAACCAAAACAACAAAAACATACAAAGAAACAAAAAGTCTCCCAAAATTTAAGAGCACACCATGGTTATTTTTCAACCTTACTTGAAAACTGAGCTTACAAGGTATTATATCACTGTATTTGTGTCACCAAGGTTTTAATAATCTAATACCGAGACTAATTAATGTTTTCATTTTTGAGAGTGCTTTTTTCTACTTACTGCCAGTGTTTCATAACATTAGATGAAAATTATGAAAAATTCTAACGTCTGGGACATGTAAACTCCGCAGACAAGTCTGTTGATGAGTTACAGATTGCCCAGAGAGGCTGTGGGATCTACATACTCCGAGGTTTTCAAGATCAGGCTGGATAAAGATTTAAAGAGCTCAATCTGGATTCATGACTGACCTGATTTTAAACAAGGGGATCAGGCTAGAGAATTCTTGAGGTCCCCTCCCATCCTGTGACTCTGTATCTTCAATTCTAATTCAGATGTCTTGATTATCCTTGGGTTATCCAAAATGGTGCTAGACACTTATGTTTAGACAACTAAAGCATGGAATATCAGCTCCCTTGAACAGGATAAACCTGTTGTTGCAACTGTAAATGAAATAGGGTCTTTAGGTGCTCATAAAAGGAAGACCTTCAGGTGTAAGCCATTGTTTCAGGCATGGCTAGAAAGAAAATAGATGTGATGGACTGAGTGGTTCTTTATGAAATTTGAGGTTTAATAAAAGAGATAATAATTCTCATCAAGATTTATCTGTGAGAAGCATGTGTTGCTTACCTGTGCTGCTTATAAAAAAGACTGGGTTGGATGAAATCCTATAAACAAATGTGTAGAAAAATTCCCCCCTCACACACACACATTTTCCCTTCTCAAAGCTCCTTCCCTGAATGAAGGATTGCAAGCAAATGTTGCCTAGCTTTGCAAAAGTTGACAAATCCCACTTGATGCCAGAATATTGAAGGGCTACTGCTGCAGTTCATTATGCAAATTGCTGTAGTCCCAAGGAAACCAACTCTTTTATGCAATTAAATTGTTTACAAGCCTATTTATATCTTAATAATGGCTTAGCCTGGGTGTGTTTTGTTTCTGCTGGCACTAAGCATTTAAGCAGGATCTTTCCATTATCCACACATATTTGGGAGCTGGTGCTGTGGAAGGGATTGACTGGCTCATTTCTATTCAAAGATTCTTTCCTGTATTCAAATGAGTTTTCAATCCATGAACCAGGTTTTCAGGGTTTAAGAAAAATTAAAACATTAAGTAACTGCCTCATGCAATTTCTCCAGCAATATACAAACATCAAACAGCTCATTGTAAATGTGGTGGTTCCTGAAATGCTGCAGATATTTTTCTATGTGTTAAAAAATGAAATGAATGAGATTAAGTATAATTTGCAAATGAGAGTTGCTTGGTCTGTGAGAATTTTAATAGCAAGTGAATGGAACTTTCAGATAATAAAAAAGACTTGCTGAAAAAAAGCCAAATGTGCAAAGTAATTGTGTTTTAAATAGGAGAAAGGAATTCATGAGCTAATTCAATATTCTTATGTTTTGTTGGGTTTTAGGTTTCTTTGTATAAGAAAGAATTAGTTGAAAATAAGAGGTAAAGTTCATCCTTTTCACGTTTCCTTTTTTTCAGAAGTCTATTCTCAACATTTTTAAAAAGAAATGTCAAGTCTGTAAGCTTGATTTCAACAGAACGTGAAATGAAACCAAATCAAAACCAACTAAGTAAAAAATGTGGATGAACTCTCACAAAAATGTGCTGATCCCATCCACTCCCTCGTCTTTTCCTCGGTTTTCACAATTTAAGGCATATATAGAATGCTACATTTTGAAAGGTGCCTGGGTCACAAAGAAGATTATAACAAGACTTTTCTGCTTTCACCTGTTTTTTCATTCTGTGAATTTCTCAATCTTTTTGCTACCATGTCCCACCTTTAACAATGTCCTCTTCACTTAAATAAAATAATTCTTTGCTTGACCAGCACTGAATTCATGTGAAAGATGTGGGGTTTATTCCTGTTAAACCAAGAGTGTCATAAACTTATACAGAGTTTTTGTCTGAAGCCTTTAACAAGAGGCTTTGTGGAAAAGTGAAGTCACAACACTATTAATTTCCTTTAAAAATCAAAAGCCAGTTATCTCCTTCCCTTTTGATGACATAAATGTTAAAGGACAGGAAATCATTTTCAGCTGTGAGTCTTGACCTTGTATATGGTATTCCTAGTCAGTACATGCAATATATTCCTTGGATGTATGTTATTGATGTGTCACATCAACAGGCAATGTGGTACACAGAAAGCCAAACCTTTCAGTAAGATCATGCCAAATCTACTCACCTTCTTCCTCAGGACAAGGAAAATCTCAAGGCATCTAGTGACTTTACATGGCTGCAGACCAATTTTTTTCCTAATTTTTCTTTTATGCATAGGTTTCCAAACTGCACTAGACCTCTAAACGTTTTATTTTTTTTTTCGCATCTGACCCCTAATTGTGAAGACACCAAGTAAGACAGAATGAGCTTTAGGTCTCAGATGAAATGAAGCCAAGGACTTCAAACAATGTCAATAAAAGTCTGGAAAAAGAACAATTCTTCTAGTATTAAATGAAAATTTAATGTAACAATTTCTTTATTATTCTGATGAATGAACACTCTAAAAACCATTGATTTATGGATTGAATCTTAATTATGACCTTCGTTTGATTACTTCATTAATGTAGCTTTAATTAGCAGAATGAAATTGCAGTTTATGAGCTTATTATATCACTTTGTGTGGTGAAGTTTGATCTTTTTCTAAATTCCTAAATCAGGCAGAAATACCTGATTCCACCTGAATGGTAAAAATCTCAAAGACATCAGAGTGTTCTGGAAAGGAATCAGTGTGTCATTGGATAGATTTAGATGAGATATCCGGAAGAAATTTCCAACCTGTGCTGAGGCCCTGGCACAGGTTGCTCAGAAAAGCTGTGGCTACCTCATCCCTGGAAGTGTCCAAGTCCACGTTGGATGGGGCTTGGAGCAACCTGGGCTAGTGGAAGGTGTCCCTGCCCATGGCAGGGGTATGGAACTGGGTGATCCTCAATGTCCCTTCCAACCAAAACCATTCTGTAATTCTCCTGTTGGGTCCTGCTCTTAAATTCAAGCCTAGGGAATTCAAATAATCAGGGCAGTAGCAAAAAGAACTGTGAAAATATCTTTGGCCCCCTGACCTGAACTCCACTCAATGCAGTGCTTAGATCTGTCTCTGCCTTTGTCTTTGCAGCCCATGATGGGATGAGTTTGTTCCACAGTGATGGAAACCACGATGGTTGGCATTAAAGTTTTAACTTAGTTGAGGCATTCATAAGATTTTGTCTTTTTTTTTTTTTGTGGATCCTTTGTTGAAACTGAAAAATGTGTTCAATATTAGCAGAAGCAGAAGTGCCAGATGGAATAATGAAAAAAGAATGAGCTCATGAACATCATTTCTCAAGGGAATTAGGTAAAAAAATCTCAGTCAGGGTATTTTTCTACTGTGAAGTCTACAAAAGTTGTTAATAACGTTAATAAAGACTTTTTTTTGCTAATACTTAATACAATAAACACATAGTACTGGAAACTATGCTTGGTGAAGCATATCTATTTCCTCCTCATCTATTCTTGTGACTTGTTTTGGTCCCTTTTCTTTTGACCTTCTCGTAAATAAAATGGCAAAACTTTTGATCAGAGGCTATTGCTGAAGCCGAAATTTCAAAAAGCTGAAGAAAAATATTAATAATAAAAAATTACTATAATAATGGAGCTCCTCGGTGACGAATCTGGACAGAACTTATTTTTTGTAAAGAAATAATTGAGTTCTACTTATTGAGTTTCTTCTTGAAAATTAATAAATTCTAAGAATATTTAAAAGATGCCACATTGGTTTGCTTGTAGATTACCAATATTGAGATCATTAAAGTCTTGTAAATTAGGGATATAAATCAAGTCTGAAACTCATGGTAAATCTCCATCACTGAACGTCATGTTTCAGTGTCTGAGTAAAAAGTCTAAGTTCAATTTTAGAAGACTGCTTTTTGTGTTTTTTTCTTTTTCTTTTGGGTGGTCGAGATCTCAACATCCCTAATCACACTTTGGCTTAAATTAAATAGTAACTTACAAAAGAAAGTGTTAGTACTACTACAAAGCCTGTCATGGTAAATGTTATTATACCATTATCAGCTTCAAATCCTTCATTCCTCCTTCTTTTCTCTTGAGATTAGTCTGATATGAAGTGATGTGTTGAATTAAATGCATAAAACCATTGAGTTCTCTTATTTTTTTTTTATCTCAGAGCCACTTTTATTCTGAAGGGTGATACCTTCTTATACCTCTGTGCTCACAAAATACTTTCTCTCCCCTTCTTCAGCTCTCCCCACACTACAGATACACAACAGGCACACACATTGTCATAGGGGGTGGAAATGTAGAAAAGGAACTTGAATATCTCTCTAGCTGAAATACTGATGCACTGTCCAACCTGTCTGATTGCCCAAAGGCCAAAACTATTTGTATTACTATGAACAACCATGATCCATTGCTTCCCACTGAGCTGACTCCAGTATCTTTTCACACATATTTGAGTCAAAGCAATAGTCAGCTATGGGGCCAAGGAAGCATATTCATTATTATCTGCATATCTCAGCTCTTTCTTGGCTGAAGAAGTTTCTAGCAACTAAATTCTCCTGTCCTCTGCCCACACTGTCATGTGGTTATGTCAACACTACCTCTGTATCAGCATCAGGTTATGTTCTGAGTTCCACAAGTGAAATGGTGTTGAGCAGCTTCCACTGTAAGGTCTAGAGCCTTGTACTAGGTAAGTCTCCAGCTGTTCCCAGTTTCTCTTTCTAAAGGAAATACTTGGTTTATTCTGGTACAGATGCTGCCTGTGAATTAATCTCTATGGAATATAGGAAATCATGGGCTGGTTCTCTGCTCTACAATACTGAACCAAAGCCCATTTAAGCACAAAATTTGTCATTTGGACAGATTTATTGAGTTAAGTTTGGTTTTCTCCAACAGACCTTCAAGAGTCTGGGATGTACAGAAGCTTTGATTACACTATCTTATATTTCATGGAATCATGGAATTGTTCCTATTCTGCTGCCAAGGGCAGGGACACCTTCCACTAGAACAGGTTGCTCTAAGCCCCGTTCAACCCAGCCTTGAGCACTTCCAGGGATGGGGCAGCCACAGCTCCTCTGGGCAACCTATGCCAGGGCTTCACCACCCTCACACTAAAGAATTTCTTCCCAATATCTAATCTAAATCTTCCCTCCTTCATTTTGAAGCCAGTCTCCCTTGTCCTATCACCTCATGCCTTTATAAAAAGTCCCTCTCCAACCTTCTTGTAGGCCCCCCTCATTTCCTTCTGAACTTCATTTCTCTGAGTCTTTCCATGAAGTGAATACATGATGTATTTCAGTTTTCAGTATTATCAATTTGACATTTCCATGAATGCTTCAGTTTAAACATGGTTATGAGCAGCCAGGTGCTGGCATGACTCCAGGGATCTGAGGAGAAGTCTGCCTGATAATTTTCTCCTCAGAGGTACTGAAAAATATCCTTATCTCTTCATTGGTAAACACCTGCACGCTTCTGTATAGCCATGTATCTTCACCAGAGTCTTCATCTGGGAGCTTTGGCTGTCAAACAAAACATATTTCTGCAAAGGGAAGGGATTTTGTGGGAATAGGTAAATCTATCCTTCAGAGCTGCACCTTGACACATAAGATGACTTAGATTGTCAAATAAATGGTTTTGATGATATACAGTTTGAAACTCCTTTCAGCAATGTAATTCATTTAGTCAAAACCTTTAATCCATCCCAGTGATAAAACTCCCTCTTTACTGTGTTCTTTAGGAGCTATTTTCACCCCTCCCCACAAACTTCTGTGGGGTGGAGGGCAGGGAAGGGAGACTGCCCAAGTTTTGCTAGAAATATGATGAGTGTGTGCAAAGATTATTTGTGTGAATCAGAAATGGGTTATCTGCTTTTCTTTGCCCCAAGACCTACAGATGATGTTTTAAGGGATTCTTACTTGCTGAAGCTTTCAATACTTTTCAAATTTGTTTTTGCTCCTCATCCGAGTGAAGACAACCCTTTGAGAAGTATTCGCTATTTTGAAGTATTTAAGTTTCAACAAAGCAATATATTTTACCTACATTTAATTACTTTGAAGATATTATTTCGATTTTAAGCTAATTATGCCTGCCTATGATATTTCATAAGAATATAAGGGAAAAGAACCAACTGATTGCCTTCAAAGGTAATAGGAATTAGTTGCCTAGAAACTATGTGCATCTTTAAAACTTCTGTAGTGTTAAGGATGTTAACAATGCCTCAGCTAAATCCATTGTTTTATGTATGAAAAAAGTAAGGTTTGAAAAGGTGATTTTGATGGTAGAAGTTTAGGAATATGCTCTCATGGCATGAGCAAGCACTAGAACACTTAGAAAGCCTTAGGATTAGGATCTGGAGTGATAGTTGTCTGACTGTGGTTTCCTACCCATTCCCTTGAGGTGGGAATGTTTATATCACTCTGGGTTGCAGGAGAGCACACTGTGCTGGAATAGTATTGCCAATAAACTTGGACTGTACAGATTGATGCTCAGTAATCCCTTTTCATTTCTCTGTATTGCCTTACACAAAGTTTAGCAAAGCAGATCTGTATGCTGGCCACTACTTGTCACAGGTTCTAAGGTAACCCTAGGGAAGGTCAAAAGTCCTACTGAAGATTAAGTGCTAACAGTTAATAGCACAAGAACACACCTTCTGGAGCTCAAATATTATATGAAATATTATGCTTTGCCCAACTTAGACACAAGCTCTACTGTGCTCTGATGGAATAGCTAATCTCAAGATAAAGATAACATAAAACAAACTTCATGTAGGAGTGCTGACACACTTGATGCCCTTAACTCTTTGAATTCACAGCAACATAATATTTTTAGAAGGAATAATTCTATTTATTATTTAAAGAAATACATGCACATATCTGGTTAAACTCTACTTCTTCAGTTCCATGAGTTAGGGCAATGCTAAGCAGTCTGCTTAGTCTTTTCAGTGTTTAGAGGTTATGATTTTAGTTAAGAGAAAATATTTTCCCTGGTCTAGTATTAGATAACACTGGTAGTTGGGAAGGGTTATTTACTTTCTTTAAAAATATTCATCAGAACTGCCAGATATCAAATGAATCTGTCACTGCAATTAAATTCTCACCTTTTAAGACAAATGACATCCCTGAAGTGGAATTAAGGTTGGGAAGCAATGATATGAAGAAATTAAGTTTCTTCTCCTTGCTCACATGGGCAATCTGCAGAAGGTCTCAGTAGCAGTTTAAGATCTGCTGGGATTTGATGGAGAGCTTTGAACAGTAACCTTCCATTTTAAAATTCACTGCAGTACAAACCCTGTATGTCACACATAAATTCATACAGCTGTTGCATTCAGATCAGGGTTTGCCTGGTCCCTACTTTAAATGGGCACTGTGCATCCAGCATTTTTTTCAGCTGTTCCTCTAACAGTGTACTCATGATGAGAGTAAAATCTTCACTTTATTTTGTGGAACAAATAAGTGGAGCTGCACAAATGTTAGGTATCCACCTACTTACCTGCTATTTCTTTCTTTTTACCATTAAACAAAAAATAGACAACGGTATCTGAGTCTGACAAGTTCCATTTTAAATAGATTACTGACCTAGAGAGGTATGCAAAATTGTTCAATTAAGGACATACTTTATTGTCTACTCTTGAAGTAGTTGCATTAAAAGCAATCTGTGTGAAAAATAATGAAAGTAAATCGATATCTAGAAAAACTGTTTCAACAAGCAAAGATAAATGGTTTTCTAGCACAGTTTGGGCTGAGATGCTGACATATTTATATTTATATTAAATGATGTCTAAAAAAGGGCTCTGAAACAAACATCGGGGAAGTAATTACCTGAGATTTGACACTAAAACTAGTGGTCAAAATTAGTATTCTAATACCATGAAGCCAAAATGTATGTGACTGAATACGGCTTTTGAATTTACTTCTACACCTTGCATAAGGTGATAAATCATTATGTTCCAATTCAAAAACTGTACAACAAAATCTCATATGACAAAAAATAGAATTTTATTAGATTCTTTTTACATTGCAACATTTAATATGCAGAAATTGGACACTAAAATTTGTTAGAAAACAGTGTTTTAAATCAGATTATGCAGGCTGCTAATAAACCCTGTCCCCACCAAATAACTGGACAAACCAGGTGTGGTATTGTTATTCCCTAAGCTAATGAGCTTTTCAGAAACCTCACATTAGGTTTTACTGTTATTATTATTATGGACAAAAGTTTTTAAACACTTTAGGTTAGTTGTCATTTATGAATGCCCCAGAAAATAAAACTATTCACAGGCTAAGTGGGTTTTGTTTACTTCTTTATACTCAAAGATAACTCTTTTCAGTTAAATTATTAAGTGAATGTAGAACAAATACCACTTACAATGACAAATGAAATTACACTTCAACCTAGAAATATTTACTTCACCAGAAGTGTTTTCATCCAAAGAATTACGAGGGGAAAAAGCCTACAGAGTGTTCAGGTGCTGATACATGTCATGATGGTCTTCTTTCCAATCCCAGAGCTGAAGAGTTAGTCAACACTGTATTTCTGCATTCATGTTTTATAATTGTACTTGGTGTCACAAGGGGAGGGCAACTGGAGACAAATAGATAGGATACATCAATCTTTAGATAGATTAAAAAAAAAGCAAGAGAAATGAAAGAGAAAGTATGTAATTTTAGAGAAGTTTATCAGACAATGTACAGTGGGTCCCTTCTCTGACAAATCACCTGGTCATGGGAAATATTGAGTAGAAATTCCTCCTGTTCTTCACAGAAGAGTAGGTGATGGGGACAATGGTGTGTAAAGTCCCATTGCCAGCCTCTAGTGATTACAGGCACTGGGCTGGGAGACCTTGTAAAACCCCTGAGAGAGGTTTATAACCAGAGCCATTGCAAAGTAGAGACTGGGGAAAGAGAAGCACTTACCACCCTGATCACTGACCTATGGCCCTCCATGCAGGCACAGCCCTTCCCTGAATGTTAACGAAAAGAGGAGAGAACACTGTAGGAGACCATCACACAACAGTTAATTCCGAAAAGTGACATTTCCATGGCAAGAAATAAGCAACTGAGATTCTACATGCAGGCAGAAACCACCAGCTAACTGGGGAAACAGAGGGGCTGAAACAAAAGCTTTTCTGACCTTGAGGGCAGCTCTGCAGAGAAGCAGTCTGGAGAGAGGTAACTTCTATCCCTATTAGGCCTGCAAAGCTTATGGAATACCTCCTTCAATTACTCCAAAGCATTTAAAAAGAAGAGTTTAATTTCTTTGACACATTCTGCTTCAGTTGCTGGCACGACAAGTTGTTTCTCACTGAAGCTCTCTATAAAGTACTATTGATTTTGGCAGAATGGCTAAAATGAGCTACTCCCTGCTTATCATCTTCTATAGACAATGGAAGACAACTATGGACAATGTCCAATCTGCTTTGGAATCACAGGGGTTTCACTGGCAATTTCAAATAAAGGACAATACATATTTCAGGGTTTAGGTCCAATTTTGTTTTGTCAAAGGATACAACCATTCTCTTTTGTCACTTTGAATAAGATGACCCATCTTGCCTTGCCATTTTCAGCTTCTTTAGTGAATTATCGCTGGTGTCATTCTTTAACATTGTTCTATAAGTAAATAGACTTTGTATCCAGGAGATGTGTGGCCCATATCTGAAGAGCAAAGGAGAACTCATTGTTCACCATCTCATAAAATTCTTTTGTAGCACAAATATAGATAAAAAATGACTGTCTACTCTTTCTTATGTTTTAGTTTTTGAGGTCCTTTCAGTGATGAAGTGTTTTTTGTGAGAACATCAAAATGAAATATCATGCAGGAACAGAGAACAGAAATATACCACTTTGCTGACAACTTTGTGTAAATTTGTAAATGTCACAAACAATGGAATCTGAGTATGATTCTCTTTTTCTGATGGGAATTTGTTTTATTTGATTATATTTTTACATTTTCTTTATAACTGAAGAAAAATGAGAAAGGGTTTGCAGACAAATGCTTTGCTCAAGACTGAGTAATCTGTGTGCTCTTCAGCAGAGGTTTGCTGTGGGTTCACAGAGATGGGAGTTGTCTCCTCTGTAGAATGACAGATTTGACATCATAATGGAGACACAGGCATTGGAGAGAGACAAGGCAGAGAATGAGAGCAGGACCATCTTCTCAGGTTTGTACACTTTAAGAAGCCAACTTGTTATGTCATCTACCCCTGAATATGAGTAAGGATGGAAGAACATCTTGACTGTGGGGGTGGTGAGGCCCTGGCACAGGTTGTCCAGAGAAGCTGTGCCTGCTCCATCCCTGGAAGTGTCTAAGGCCAGGTTGGAGCAACCTGTTCTACTGTGAGGTGACCCTGCCCATGTTTGGGGGTGGGACTGGATGGTCTTTAAGGTCCCTTCCAACCCAACCCATTCGATGATGATTCTATGATTCCACGGTGAACCAGCTGTAATACAGTGAGAAAATATTGGGGTTTCTGACTTTCAGTCTTTAGTTCAAATTTTGAGTGCTCAGCTGGGTGTCTCACATTCCCAGTTATTAGAACAGACCCTGGGGTTTTTTTGTAGGAATGTGTGAATAAAAATGATGGCAGTAGGAATGAACCACGCATAGCCACTAGTGAACAGATGAGACCTGAAGTCCAGGCAGTCTTAGCCTAAACAAAGGACTCTCTAAGCACAGTGGGAAAGCTTGGTCTGCAAATTTTATAACCATTTGATATACTTAAGGTTGCATTTATCTTTTGTCTTAATTCTGATTTTGCAGCTCACTTACTTCACAGGCAGTCAAGTAATTTGGGAAGTATTTATTAGCCTCAACATGAGCTGGAGAACATCTCACCGGGGAGATGGTGGCTTGTCCTCCTGGCAGTCTCTGCCTGAACCATCATCTGTGAAGTGTAACCAACCATACTTTTACTGAGTAGATGCAAAAAGTGGCATTTGTGTATTACTGAACAAAGACTCTGCTTTCAGGACTCTCATTATGATTTGATTTATTGACGAGTACATGGCAGTGCTTTCCAAGGACATCACAGAAAAGTTTTCAGGAGCCACATCAGCACTAGTGTTTAACAGGGCACAAACCACAATGCAATAGTGATGCTCCAGTGACAATAGTCTTTAACTTTCTTTAGGGTAATGTATAACCAACAGTTTCTGAGATCAGACTGAGTATGAAAAGCTCTTTTTGTTTTTTAGGAGTTCTTCTTTTCGGGTCACATTATGATTTATTCTAACTTTTTAATTTCCAAAATACTATGAAAGTGTTGTGTATTGTAGCACATCTCCAGCCATTTAGGACTTTATAGCTGCAGTTACTTTCCATACCTTAGATGTCTCCTATTTCACTGCAACAGTGGGGATACCACCCAGATCACTTTGCATATAGTGGTCATTAATATTATGGAGGTAATTGAAGTTTTAAGTGCAACGCCAGTTGCACAGATGTGCCTTATTTACTTCCAGGGCTGTGCTCTGGATATGACTCCAAAGTCACTCTGCTGATCACACAATAAAATGTATTGGAGCAAAAAGGCACTGACAATTTGAAAGAAAAACCCTTTTCATTAAAACATATGACAAATGAAACATCTTCTGCATAGTTTTTTCAAACTTTCTCGACAGTGCACAACCACACAAAACACATGCAAAGATAAATTATTTGCATTAAGGAAAATGTGTAACATAACATTGTGATTGAGGTACTAGAGGCTCTAATGAATGTCTTAATTTAAAAACATCCCTTGAACAATCAGGGGCAACTTTTGTGATAACAACCTTTTGTATTCACTCTCTTTATCTCTTCTTTACAAGTCATTAATGGGTATGTCAGCAAAAAAAACCAGCCCCATAAGAATCAGCTTTGGAAAAGATCATCTGAGATCATTTAAGTTCATGTGCCATTAGTGTGGAATTGTTCTCTATAGCGCAGTTCAAGAAGCTTTATTCAGTCTAATTTTAAGTAACTCAAGCACAGAATTATTTTCCTGTTTCTTCCCATGCCTCATCCCTAACTAGTTGAATGGTTTAAAAAGAAATAAAAAGATTATTTCATTTTATTTCTATTGCTTTTGTTTTTCTATAACCTCTCACCTAGGATGACCTGTAGCTTCTTTCTTTTATGTGTATTTATTTAAATGACTTTTCAACTATATTTTTACAATTAGGGACCAGAAAGCTAGAGATTAGGGTATGGGGTTTTATTTTCCTGTTGACAGTAGAAAAATTAATCAAAATTCTATTTACATATATATCTATCTATATGCATATATATATATATACACACACACAACAGACACACATTTCTTTTTTATCTCCTCAGATGGTAAGATCATGGAGTTCAGGTCCTATTTCTATTTTAAAATCTGAAGTAATTATAAATTATCAAATGTATATTAATGAGATTATTTCTGTTTATTCTTTCATCCAACTTCTGAGAAATACTCAAAGACTGATATGAACATTGCATGAGAGCAGACAGTCCAAGAAGTTCTTTCTGACCTTAGAACCATAGGTTTTCACAGCAAACAGAGATGTGAATTCAGACCATAAAATACCTCCAGCTTGTGTAAATCACTTTATAGTCAATGGGAAAAATGTAGAGAAAAGCAAGAAAAAGCTTTATGTTAACTCCTGTTCTGCACTGCCCAATAGTAGAAGATCTCTTTCCAAGCTATCTCCAAGAGACTATCATGAGATAAGCAGATACATCTTCATAAGTCTGCTAATTATAGCAATAATAAAAGTCTCTGATCCGTTCTCTTTACTCTTTAAACCCATTGCTATTATTAATTTATTTTTATTTCCTTTTTTTTTTCCTTTCTCCTTCCTAACTCTATCTGTGAGAACCCATGAACTGATAGCCCAAAGCAATAGGAAAAGACTCTTTGAACCTCAGCTCAACTTCCTTTGACGTGGAAGTCACCTTTAGTTAAACATATCTCAACTGTGTGATTATGCTATAGTTACTTATCAGGCATCAAAACCCACTCCCTTTGCTTTAATTCATCATAGAGATACCATTGACAAGCTGCTCTCTAGCACACATTACTCAAATTTTTTATTAGCTTTTTCTAGTAATATATTGCTACTATTCATATCTTGAAAATTGAAATACTGCAACACTCTTTTCACTAGAAAGACAGAAATTAGTAGAGATGCTTTTAATTATATTCTCAAATTAGATATCTCTAGATAAGTTTAATACTAAAATTGAATGCACTTTGGTAGAGAACGACAGAAAACATTGAAATGTTAAAGCAGAACAAGAAGGAAACAGGATAACTATGTAAAACAGTGGATACAAGGCAAGAATAGATGGGAGAGGAAAGTGCATGACATAAAAGGAAGAAAACAAATAACATAATGGGGAAGAATAGAGAAATAGAAGGTTTAATTGTGGCCTGTTGTTCAGAGACTCTTGATTAGATGGTTTAGCAGTTTTCATTCACAGAAATGACTGGAGGGAGACCAGCATAAAGCTGGAACTCATAGGCCTGATTTGGTTACGCCAATGAAAATTTGAACATATTTGTCAAGACACAGTCAGGTCTTTAAAATCACAGAATGTGCTAAGGAGAGAAAAAGCTGGCAAAAATATGGGAAGAAAGCATTAAAAATTTGTTGGGGCTGAATTTTCAGCCCCAGGTGATGTTAAAAACCAAGCTTCTCAGAATTAGTAAGATTCTGGCCACATTTATTAACATAATTTCCCTGCAATGTCTACAGTGTTGCAAATTTGATTAACATAGTGTTCAGCATGAAAAGATATTGGGGAAATTCAATCATTAAATAGGAAATAGATTACAAGAATTTAGGACAATCCTGTTCCTCCTCTGATAGAAATCACTTTTTTCTCATTGGCTTTTATTTATGAAATTTTTAGTCTAAGACTGTATCTTCCTGCCCATGTTCAGCTTTATGTTTAAGGTTTGGTCGATGTCTTTGTGGCCTTTATTCTGGGTGTGCACCATGTGGTCACCTCAGATTTTGCTAAAATGCCTGTTGGATGAAATCAGCTGTAGTAAACACATTACCACTTCATGAATTATGTCTGTGTCCAAATTGCCTCTTTTTAACTGATACCATCCATAAGTGCTTTGGTCACTGGATCTTGATGATTTGGTCCAGGAATTGGTGAGGAGAAAGATACTCTGTTCCATAGAAAAAAGATGGTTGAAATGACTCCCAAGGTTTCAAGCTTTCTGGAAAACAAACAAACAAAACCAACCAACCAACCAACCAACAACAACAAAAAAAAACAAATAAGGAAGATATCCATCCTGGGTATCCACCTAATCCCAAATTTGTGTTAACATTTCATATTTTTATGAAACCTGTCTTCAAATAACTCATCTACATTTTCTCCCAAACCTTTTTATCCAGCACCCTTCCTTCCTCTGGGTGAATAAGACAACTGGTAATGACTTTATTCATCCATTTTAAATAATGTGACAGTGCTGGTGGACATTTTTGTGTGGGAATCTGCATTTCTTCTTTAACTTTTGCATAAGAGACAGCAAAGCTCATGTTTGTCATCCTTGGGTTAAAAAGTACGTGATTATATGGCATGTGACAGGGGCATAGTGATCTGTAATACAGAGAGCACAAATACAAACAGATAATCACATTTCCTGTAGATGTGGCAGCTCCTGAGCTAATAGCAATGCTATTGCCTAAATATGTTACTCATTTAAGCTAATTAGTCCTGTAGTAAAAATGGAGGGAATTGCCACACCTAGCAAATGTTAATGGGAGAAATAAAGCTCCTTTAACAACTCTAGTTTCCTTATGTGCATTTGCCTGTATTTATGTTGGCTATATACCTAACAGGTCTGTAATGTTTCTAGGACACAACTTTGAGTTCCACCTTGTTTATACAGTGTGAAATCCATGCTAAATCTGAGGGATAACTCTACAATACAACTTAACAAGCATTCATTCTTTTTCAGACTTGATTTAAAAATCATCTGCAGGTTGTTTTTTTTCTCCATGTGATTTAGCAATGAAACCTCCATATTATTCTTGGCAATCCTTTCAATTACCTTGCATAAGTGATTATTTTGTGCTACTACTTTCTGCTTGTGCCAGCAACCTACCAGGCAATGTTTGGTCAGAGAGTAGGTTGTTTCATATTGCAGCACCAGCAAAGTCGAGGGGATTTTTCTGGGAAGATTGAAGATATAGCAGAGCTCACTCTGAAAGTGAAAAATGCACTCATGGGTAAAATAAAACATCACTGAAGTTTCAGGTTAACAGTTAATGATCACACAGCTCTTTGCAGGCAATTACTGCAGTCTTTTCAAAGGCCCTTTTGTGGTTGTTGAAGGGGTCCTCGGAATTTCCTGTACTACTGGCACCATTTTACTAAAGCACCAGTTTGCTTGAGTCTGAAAATGCAAAGTTTAACATTCTTCTTTGGTATTGTGTCATGTAATAGTCTCCTTCACAGTCACTCAGCTGAATGTGACTATTTTTTTTGCAATACAGGGAAGCAACATCTGGGAATGCTGATAAAACATCAGAGCACTGAAACTGGTATCTCTGAACAAATTTAAAATGTATGTTTAAAATGTATCTACCACTGGTGGTCATGATGAAAAAATAACTTATTTGTTTTCATTATTTTGGGGGTTTGTACTTCTGCATGGGTTCATAGTAAGTAGAGAATTCTTCAGAAAATGACACTAAGACAACACATAACAAAGACTGGTCCTGCATTAAAGACATTCAATGGAAACACATACAATAAAAAAAAGCTGATAGTTGTTTCTGTACATGTACTGAGACCCAAAATGAACAAATAACTTTCCTAACGTGACAAGAAGTCTTTAGCAATGTTCACTGTGCATCATATCCTTTCACATGAGCCATGCAAATTAGAGAAACACAACCAATGATAATCCTCTGTCCTCCCAGTCTGTCTGAGTGTGTTTTTATCCTGGTAAATCACCAAATTCCTTGTTTGCATCCAGGACTCAATGCACATCTCCATGTTATATAGAGGCTGACAGGCTGGGAGAGCTGGAGTTGTTCAGCCTGGAGAAGATAAGGCTCCAGGGTCACCTTTTAGCACCTTCCAGCACCTAAAGGGTTGTACCAAGAGAGCAGGAGAGGGACTTTTCACAAGGATCTGGAGTGGTAGAACAAAGGGGAATGGCTTCAAACTGTCAGAGGGCAGGGTTTGATTAGATATTAGGAAGAAATTCTTCTCTGTGAGGGAGATGAGGTCCTGACACAGGTTGCCCAGAGAAGCTATGGCTGCCCCATCCCTGGAAGTATCCAAGGCCATGTTGAAAGGGGCTTGGAGCAACCTTGGGTAATGGAAAGTGTCCCTGTGGAAGGTGCTTATTGAGAAATCTTATATCTTATTATTTAGATATTTAAACTATAAAATCATACAATGTGCTGGAAAGAATATAAGGTATCCAAGTGGTTTCTTGGTGAAGGCTGGATATGTCTTTTTGTCTATATTTTGTCCAATAAATCAAAATTCTGTTGTCCCATGAATGGCTTCCATCTTAAAAAATAATCAGCTACAACGGATGGGTTTTGTACTTACAAGAGGTGAGAGAGACAGTAAAGAAAATCTCAGAAGAATTAATTTCCAATGATCAGCCTTGGCTTACAGTTACAACAATGACATGTTACCTCCTGGAAAATCTGAAATAAGAGATATTTACTTAGAATCTGAACTAAAACTTGTAAAGAAAATTTACAAATTGATATTCGATGGATTTGAGAACAGAGATATCATCACTGAGGACAAAATGCTAAGCAAAACTCTTTCATTGTGTAGTGCTACATTAATATGCATGCATGGGCACAAATATATATAATGCACAAAATGCAACCTGTGATATGAAAATCACAGTTTACTATTTTATTTTATTTTTTTCAATTTCCCTGCATTCACATTTTGAAGGAGCATTACCATAAAAATTTGGAGTCTCCATCCATGGACATATACTACATTTATTCTTCTTCATCAAGAAAATATAAAATCGTTTAACTACTGTCATACTCTGAAATCCTTGCTATAGGAATTTACAGCTTTTAAAATTTTTGCTTCTAAAAAGATTCACATTATTTAGTCCAAAATATTTGATTCATTATTCAATATATATTTTTTATTCTAACCTATTTTATTCTTCTATAGATCATTTGATAATCCATGAGCATCTCAAAAAGCAAAGTAACTTTACTTCACTCAGAGCAAGTGAGGGGAAGATTTGATTCTGAATGTACTGAAGCAAAAATATGAACTGATACATTATGGTATTCAATATTAATGGTTTAAAAGAGAGAGAAATGTTGCTTGCATTTATGTGACTTTACTCTTTCATTTTATATGACCCATTAGCTTTTCTTTTCTTGCTTCAGGGTGGATCTGATGAAAACAATACCATCAGATGGCCCATCTGTCCATGCATTTTGAGTCATTGAATCATTTCTTTCAGCAAGAAAATAATGACAGTTTCATAAACATAAGTTTTTACTGTTCAACCATTCCATATCACAAAAACCTTTGTTGTGACCTACTGAGCTACTTGAAATTTTTATTGCCTTTGGAGAGATCATGGAATGAATGAATCCATCTAAGTATAGCTTTTTGGGACAAGGTAATAAAATAGCACAAAAACTTTGGAATTAACCAGAAATTATTAAGTAGTTAATAAAAGGATTTCAGAATAATGAGAAAAAACAATTATTTCAGTCTGGTGTTTTGCATAAATTAACAAAATGAAACCAGTGAAAAAAAGAACATTGTGCAATTTTGAAAACTCTGCTTGGTGTCGTGTGCACTAATTTTCCCTCTACACCACATTCACCACTGTCCCAAGGAAAGAAGCCTTGGGTAGCTGACAAGTGGGAAGCTGAACACACAAAAAATGTGCAGGTTGGACAAATGAGAAGCAGACTACGGATCCAGGAGCAGTGATGATAATTCCAAAGACAGGGTATGGCTTCTGCACTTGCATTTGCGTTTCCCAACACCTGGCATCGCCCTGGGTGACAAGTCATTACCACTACCTTTAAGTTTTTGCAGCAGACAGACCTAAGATACTGGCTCTCATGAAATACTTGGTGGTCTGTCATCATCAAGAGGCTGGATACCTTGGCTGCCACACTCATTCCTGGCTGGCCCAGTAGACCTCAGTCCAACTTGTCTCCTACCCTGCAGGCTTTCCCCTCCCACTGCATTTTGTTTGTGTCTCTTACAATGCTTTCCTTCTCTTTGTTCTACTCACCTCATCACAGTACCTCTGTCTCCTGTTTTGTCATTTATTGCTCCATAAAAAAATCTGCCTTGTCCTCAAAATAAAACTGGTAAGTCAAAATAGAATTATAAAACAAGTCCTCACTCCTTTCACTCTACTTGCATCTTGCATCTCTTTCTTTGTGCAGGTTTTATTTTTGGAGCTGTAAGTTTTTAAGTTTGTCTATCTTATACTTTCCCAGATCAAAGCCAAATAGGGCTCTAGTTTCCCATGGTTTCTGAATTCATTGCAAGAAAGAGAAGTAATTTATCTGATTCATAAGGTATTGTTAGTCATTTGTCTGTATCGGAACATGAGTTTTCAAGTTGCAGAAAGGTTCTTAAACTCTAAGATGCTATTAAATCAACATTTTTTTTAAAAGCAAAGTGTATTATTTCTTATTAATTCCTCTTTTTTTTTTTCCTTTGGTTTTTTTAACATTTGTCACCTAATCAAGTCTCGAAAAACGTGTGAGCAGCCAGTATAATAAAATGTACATAGATGAGTTTCTATGGCTTGATTCCAAGTCCAGTGTAGAATAAGTTCCTTTAATATCAGTATGTGACAGACTGGTTTTGTAGTACAGCCTCTGAGAAGCAGTTAGCAAATGATTCAGAGCTTGGAAATTACTTAAAAGTGCATTTGTTTGGCAAATCTTATGAATAATAAACGTAACAGAGTTGTAGAGTATCACAACCAATTGTAAGCTATTTACTAGCAAAACAACAGAAGACATTTGCAATAAATGCTACCCACAGAAATAATCTGGTTCTACTTACTGCAGCACTGAATTGTTCTCATTGCCAGAGGAAGACCACTCCACAGGCGTATGTGTTTTCTACACTTCAATTTTCAAGGTGTTAAATTCTGTTGTATTAGTTTTCTATTGAAAATCTGATTTGCATCAAATGCCTAATAAAATCCAATCTCGAGAAACCTTTCCCATTAAGGAAATTTTAAGTATATATCTTTTTTTTCTCCCAATGTAATAATAACAAATAAGGTAGGACTGTACTAGAATGAGTCTGACAGCTACATGCTCTTCTCCCAGATTTCTTTGCTATGTGCTGGCTGCTTGTCTCTAGTAAAGGTTTAGGTTTACATCTTGAGACAAGAGAGAGAGGGAGAGGGAGATGGAGAAAGAGAAGTTATGCAGACCAAAAGATTGAATTAGGAAGCTGTTTCTTCCCTACTGATGGATTTCCTGTGCTTGACACGCATCCTCTAAAGAAGATCCTAGCAGGGGGTGGTAAAGGCTGGACCAAGAAGGAAAAGAATTAATTTAAATTAAGTTCATCCATTTCAAGTTGTGTTATCCAGATGGTTGGTGAATATGAGCTTATGGAAGGCCTGATGAATATGAGCTTCAAGAAGAGCTAATAGAGGCAAACTCTCTACAAGTCAAAAGAAGATTTCTGTCTCTAGACATATTTCCTTTAATTATAATGAGGCTTCAGCTCCTGAATGTCTTTAAAAACCCACAATTCCTTACAATCTTCCAGATTTTTTATTTAGATTCTTCTCATTCTTTTAAAGAATTAAATACTTTTTCTTCCAGCAAAATTTCTTTTCTTTATTCAATGTCTATTTTATGATTCTTGAAATCAACAGAAAGACTTAAAAAAGTACATATTCTCAATACACTCCATATGTTTGCTTTTATTTGGTCTGAATAATATTAGCAGTATAACCATCAGGGTTGTTTTCATCTTTTTGTATCACACTTTCCTATGGGAAGGATACTGAGAAAAAAATTGCGACATAGATTCAATCCCAGTTTATACAGCTCTGAGTTTTGCCATGGTGACTGTCATTAGGTCCCAAAATACCAAAAGTGATTGGTCTTTTGCTCATGTTTTTAACTACCCAGCTGTTTCTCAGCTCTTGTTGAAGATAGTGATATATCTTTACCAGTCTCAACATAAATGATAAAATGAACATTTTCACCAAAGTTTAAAGCCTATGATGAAGGGTGTTTTCTCTCTTTCTTTTATATTTAATGCATACACTAGCATACACTTTATAAAATAATAATCTAGCACACACTTTATAAAAAATTGATATTTTTTTTTACATGAACATGTTTTAACACTTAATATTTATTTTCTGCTTGAAGTCCATACCTTAGAGAGAAACTCTTCTGACTTGATGATGTTCAGTTTTTTTATGTGACAGCTTCATACCAATGCTTGAATCCAAGTCTTTGTGTCTGGTTGTCTTATTTTAAGAATCCTTTCTTAGTCAATGCCTTTTCTTTACTGTATCTTGTGACTACTGCCCTCCTGTGCCACTTTAAATAAAGTCTTAGAATGAGATTCATATCACCCGACTTGAAATGTCTACAGATATAGATATCTACATATGAGGCAGGCATTTAAATTTCCTTTGTATTCATTGGGATGACATAGCCACTACTTGAGTGCAATTCATCTGGCCTAATTTAGATGTCTTCATTAGGATGAAAGGAATTGTGTCCTAGAAAAGTCCATTTCTTTCCACTGGCTGTAAATGGAGTGACTACAACTAGATTAAATGAGGATATACTTGCTGTAGATATCTCCAAGTGACTCTCAGCAGAAATGTGCTGCTCATTTTGTTTTGGAACTGGATCCAAGATCCAGTCATTTCAGTTTTATCTTGTTTTTATTTTTTCCCCTATAATTATATTTATAGTAATTCTAATCATACACTTATGTTTCTCAGTTTCATTGATTGCACTCAGTCCTTTGCCTCCAGCCTTCCAATAAATACAGGAAATCATACTGTTCATTATCTTATAGACTCTTAACTTCCTCCTCATCCTCCTGTCAGGTTCTTCATTTAACCTTCAAAAATATTCAGATAGTAGCTCAAAGAATCAACCTCTACCTCATTCCAGCCCTATCACCTCAGGTCATATACAGAAAACAGTTGTGCAATTGCCCTTCTCCCCTTCCTGAATCATTAAATAGCCTTTTCTTTCATGAAATGCAGCTGAAACAGGAGTTTAGCAAATTGCAGAAGTGACAAGCAGTCACCTTGGTAAATCTGACACTGTGCTTTTATCTTATTTCAGATTTTGCCATTATTTTTCTTGTGCAGTATGTGCTTTCCCTTATCAATTTGCCTATGTTTCACCAAAAAAAAAGTGAACTTTCATCATTTCAGATAGACACCATTCATGTGTTATGCTGTAAAACATTTTTGCTTCATCTGCCCACCGTGCAGGATTTTTTTAGATCTCATGTTCCTTAACAGCTTTGATCTCCATCAGCTGGTTCTTTAGCCCAAAAACATTTCTTTTGCATCCTTTCTTCCTCCTGAGGAAATATATAATTACTTTCAACATTTGTCCAGTTTTCTACTCGTGTTTCCAGTGATGACTGCAGGTCATAGCCAAGGCAAGCTACGTGTCTTAAACATTTAACATCAGACATTTTCTCTTTTATTCTCAATTTAATAAGCAAGGTCTTTTCTTCTACTACCCAGTTAGTGGTATCTTTTCCCAACATTTCTTACAAATGTATTCTGGTCTGTGAATGTGTGTTGCAAGCACTGTAGCAGATACCATGAATTCCACCCAGTCCAGGTCCTTTCCAATTTACAGTTGTACACAAACACCTTGCTCATCTTATATGGAATCTACATTTCTTATTCACTGATCATTATTAGATTAGGCCCAATGGGCTTCAATGAGATTATTTGTCCTCTTTGCTGGCACTTTATGAATCACAAACATTGCTGGCCCTATTCAACCTACAATATAAAAGCTGATTTTAAAGGCCAAACATCAAAGGTAACAGTTGTAAGTCCTGCCAGACTGAGCTACATAAGTTTAGAAATCTATTGAAATTAATTAAAAAAATTCCACAAGCTTGGTCAAATTTAGGATCATGGGTTCCTGTGCATCTAAGCAAATATATAGACATTTGTGTGTATATAAGGTTTTCTGAAAACTAAAGGTGAGATTTTTACGTGAAAAAGTCTTTTCATCCTCTCTTAAAAAGTGGAACATTGTGTTGTCTTCCAGTATATAGCACATATGGAAGTGGTTTGTGATGTTTTAACAGCCTTTTGTATGAATATAGCTATAATGATATTTTACTTTCTGATTGAGATTTTATTTACTGACAGAATTATTAAAAACTTTGCAGCAAAGAATTACTTTAAAATATCTAAATCAAGTGAAGTGTAGCATAAAACAGTATCACCAAGTTTCTGCATCCAGGTAAGTCAACAGCTGCACTTTTTGTTCTGAACTACTCGATTCTCAGAGTAGAATGAACATGGGATGACCCACAGACATGGTCGACAAAAGTTACTTTTTCACAGTTTTCTTTGACTTGTTCATGTTTCTGTTCCTCTTTTAACTACATTGTTTGTGTAATGTCTGTGTAACATCTCTCTGCAAAACTTGTGTTCATGGGCAAGGCCCTGATTCAGCAAATTCAGGTCTGATAACTGAAGAGAACTCCAATGTTCACCTTTTCTCATTTAGGTAACTCTTTTCTGCTCTGCCCAAGCTTTCCCTGCCTCTGTCAAGACTGACTGCACATCCAGTCACAAAGTTATACCAGAGTTTCTGCCCTTGTATCCCTCATGGACTCAGATTTTCTGTTGGTCTTCAGTAAAGCATCTACCTACACTTTTTTATATTGCTTTTTTTATATTTTTTTTTATATTTTTTTTATATTCTTTTATAAATTTTCAACTCTTTCCATTCATTCATCATGAATCTTTTCCCACATTTCTCTAGTGAGAAATCATGTTTAATGAAGCTTTAATTTTATCTTTTTTTTTTCGGAATACATGAGAACAAGTATAATACTGAAAGAAAAATAACCTTAAAAAAGTTACAGACAGCTTCTGTTGCAGGAGTCCATACAGAAATCCTTCAGTGACACTGGAAAAAACTTCCCAAACTACTGTTTTGCTGAACTCTTATACAGTCAGCCATACACCTCTTTAGCATAGGTATGATGCATTATTATTGATTATCTTAAATTACTTGCAAAAAATTCTCCTACCTCAGCTGGATACAACCCATCTAACCATGTATGTATCTGCTGGAACATTTTGTGGATTATTTGGAGGTTTCTTTTCTATGTATAATGGCCATTTCTGCAGCAGGACTTCCTTCAGAGATCTCTGGGATGGTCAGATTTTTCGTTCAGAATGTTAATTAACACATGTAAGCACACAAACCATGCCTATCAGTTGGTCTAGGTACAGCAGGAACTGCTGGAGAGAATCTTTGGAACACTTTAAATTTCCATCTGGAGTGTTCCTGTGTGCATTAGGCAAATATGTTCTCGTGAAAATATCTGTGAATTCTCTCAAGCATCTTATCCCAAGTGACCCCATTGTCTCCCCTGTGCAGACATCTAGATGGAAGGCCCAGGATCATCCAGGATAATTTAAGAGTTCAGAGTGGGTCTGCAGGCACAGTACTGATACCCTGCTGTGCCACATTATAGCTACAGGACAAATTTTATTTTCATCCTATTTCTTGCTTCTTACACTAACTTTGGAAGACTTGTGACCCTGACTATTAACCAGCATTGACCAGCTGCCTCTTTTGGCCCTGACTTTTCTACTTGCCCATCAAATTTGAGCTCTTTGGCAAACAAAATCTCTAGTCAGTCAAGAGTGTTGGCACATGGGGCCCCTCAGTAGGGAGTATTTTATCATAAAAGTCAAGAAACAGCTGTCAAGGAGAGAGAAAAGCCTCTGGAGTTTGTTACTGCCCTGAATTTGCCAGACATCTTTTTCTGGGGGGCTGATGCAAAGCTTTATTCCAGCTGTAAACACATCCGTAATCAGCCTCACCCCTGTAAAAGTTTGTCATGAGATTCTTCTCTTCTGTAGGGGAGCTGGGTCCTGGAAGGTACAATGCTGTATGTGTAAAGCAGTCTAGGAAATGAAAAGGGTAGGAGTCTTGTGTGAGATGCTTTTAGAGATATATTCTTCATGAGGAAGCTGGTGTGTGTGGCAAGGGCTCAACAAGCACTTAGAGGTGCTTTCTGGGAAATGTGTAAGTGATCTCACTGCACTCCTGGAACTGCACTCCAGATTTTCATACAGTGCCATAAGGATCTCTGCAAGGAGCTCAGAGTATCTCTCCTCTGGGACATGCACATGGTTTGTTGAAGCAGAATGGTGTTAGGCATGGCCATTGACTCTCAATGTAAGTCCTGCAGAGGTGTGAAAACACACACTGAAGGGTAAAGAGGAACCAGTTACAGAAACACAGATGGTTAAGACAACAAATGTTGTGTTTGAGTTCTGTCACAAACTAAAGTATTCTGAAGTCTTTGTATTATACTAGAGCAGTTAAGCATGCAGTTAACTTCTCCACTGTCTGCTCAAACAGCAATGCAGAAAGAAATTTGATCTTATCCTACTTTCTGTGAGAATTGTCTCCAATGTAAAGCTTAGTACAATGGTTACTCTTTCTGAGATGACCTGTGAATTACATAAGATTTTAAGCTTTTAAGTTTTAGAGCATAAATTGTAAGAGTAATTACTTTGAAGTTAAGGAGGCACTCACGCCTAAAAACTTTGTTATACTGAAAACTGAGAACTCACCCATTGGATCATGTATAAACAGCTGAGTTTCCTGTAAGTTGTTTCCATACTCATTCAGTCAGGGGGATCTTGTGTGTTAAGTAAAGATTTAGATAGGCTATACCCCTAAAAGCTTGCACTAAATTTTATATTCTGTAAGTTCCTCTGAGGATAATGTGGAATTTAACATATGCTGTGGTACAAAATATTATTTGCCCATGTCATCTTGCTGGATGTTGCAATAGCCTTTGGGGGCAGCAACAGAAGTTGCATCTCTTGCTTATGGCAAGTTCAGAACTTTGAAACTGTGCTTCACAGTGTTTAATGTGCAGCCAACCAAAAGCCCATGACTCTACCTCATCAAATAGGCAATCTGACAATAGCTGAATGACTGGGAGGAACAGATTTGCCTTCACAAATTAACATAAGAAGCATAAGAATTCTTGACCTATTTGCTTGAAATAAAGAAAGTCTGAAAAGGTGACTGGAAATCATAAAGTCATAGAACGGTTTGGGTGGAAGGGATCTTAAAGATCATCCATTTCCAACTCTCCTGCCACAGACAGGGACACCTTCCACTATCCGAGGTTGCTCCAAGCTTTGTCCAGCCTGACTTTGAACATTTTCAGGGATGGGGCAGCCACAACTTCTCTGGACAACTTGTGCCAGTGTCTCTCCACTCTTCATAATATCAATTTAATAGAGATGTCTGGAATTAATCATAACTTAGAAATGTACATTTCCCATACTGAGTATAAAAAGAACCTCATGTGAAATACTGAGATTTATGTATTTACTCCTTGGATAGATAAGATTAAGGAAGGCAGGCTGAAAGCATCCTGTCCAGACTGCTGAGCTAAATCAATGCGAAACCCTGCTCCACCAGTTTCAGAATCTGTCTTTGATCTCTCTTATGTTTTTGATATGTCCTCTGCTCTCTTAGGTATAATCAAACCTCATTGTCCACCTTCAATTCGCTCCTTAAAGCTCATTTCCCCATTAATCTCTATAAAACACTGGACAAAGTCTTAGCTGTGGGCATGCTGGGGTTCCTGGCTAGAGGACTAATCCTTATTCTAACATTACTTTCCCCTCTTAAGTTACTGCTTTTTCCATGTAGAGGATGAGATTCCTTTTTGAGCAGAAGCTGACTTCTCACAATATATATAAAGACCAGCCAGCACAGCAGAATCCAATTGCTGACTTAAGCTTTTAGCTTCTACCAGAACAAAACAAACTTCATCAATAATAATTATATATAATACAGTTATATAAATTTGCTCCTGCCTCAAAATTCTAGTTTCTTTTACAACACCAAATGTAGTACTTCACAGACTTTGTGTTCTGAAATTACTGTTTTCGGTGTGGACTAAAAAGTCTGCTATTTGTTTTAAAACCTTTTTCCATCAGTGCTCTACAGAGACACTGAATTTAACTACAAACAAAATAGCTCTTGATGTAGAAATGCAGCAGTTGTGCCAGCATAATGTTGCTCCTGAACTAATAAACCTTCTTCAATGAGGATAGCCTTGTTCTGCTCCCAGAACATGAGCTGAGATCAGTGAATAGAGCTGAAATGTGAGGGTCTGGGGACTTGCATTAGCTCAGAAATCCTCTTTTTTTTCACTCTGAGCTGCAGAGCCCTGTGTAGATAGAGAATCATATATATATTGGCTGGGAGGAACCTCTAGAGACATTCAGCCTTTGGATCAGAATAGGACTGTGGGCAACCATGAACCATATAACTGGTAATTTTACCTAGCCAAGTCTAAAAAAATTGTGGGTGGAGATTTCAGTCTCTTTGAGTAACCTCTTCCTGTGCTGCATGATCTTTCTGTTGGAAAGAATTCTTCCTAGTACGTGACCTGAACCTTGTAAATGCTTTTACTCAAGATGAGAGTGTACCTTTGGTTCATATTTCACTCACAGTAATTCTCAGGCCCTTTCCAGCAGTGAGTTCTCAGGTTTTCCAGAGCTCTCTGCAGGATTTTAGAGCATTTTCCAGCCCGTGTGCAGAACATCATTTCCCCTTGATGAACTTTTCAAGTTACCTCCTGACTCAGTCCTCCAGGTTGTCAAACTTGATTGGTCTGAAACTCTGCCTTTTAGTATCTCAACCTCTTCCCATAACTTAGTATAATCTGCAAATTTGCTGAAGATTCTCTCTGCCCCATCATCTAGACTGTGACTAAAATGAACCATGTGGGTATCTGTTTTATTCATAACTACTGTCTGTGCTAAATTGATCCCATTTTCCTTAAAGCCACCTAAACAATCTCATGGATTAGTTAAACCATAAGACCCAACTTCCCTCATTGTACTCTTACCTCTTTGGTCATTATGTTATATTAGGTTATGATCATTGTTATCTTTGTCCATCTTTTTTTTTCAGCACCAAATCTCCACATATGTATGTGGTTCATAGCCTCAACAGAAGGGCTCTCAAACCATGTCCAAGTTATGATTCCACTGAAGTTATTCTGGTCCCCAACAATGTTCAGAAAAAGAAGTAATGGCTGAACATTTGTTATTTACATGCAGAACTGTGCTTTAGGCATCAAGCAAAGTTGATTTGTGTGATGAAACATCTCTGCTCTCAAGTTCTGCTCAGTAATGTCAGCATGGACAGCCCATAACTAGTTCAACATCACCCAAATTGATATGTAAGCCATTCAAATTCACACACACCAACAGCTGTTCTCCCTCTTGTACTCTCTTATTACTCCCTCTATTGCTGACTCATATTCAATTTATAACTCATTGCAATTATCTACATCCCTCTGTGTTTAAGGCAGATCTCATCAGCCTATAATGAAGACAAGCAAAGTATTGCCTCATGCAAAAGAAGGATAGTTCCTGCCCCTCAATTTTTTCTCTCAATTTCCTCAATGTAAATTCTTTGATTTATTTGTATGATTAACTACACATATAATTTACGCAAAATTATTGCTGGTGACTCTCCACAGGTAAGATTTTTCTGTTGCATGACCCAGTTTTGTGTTATTAAAAAAATATACCTTAAGGAATATCTATTATTGGCTACAGTGGAACTTTAAAGAGATCTGCAAAAAAAATTATCTGTCATAACTGTTATTGGTCCTAAAAACCTAAACCAAGAAAAGAACACATGGAACATCTGCTGGACAAATTTTGGAATAGATATTAACAGCTTCAACTGGTATGGGATTGATTTCAGGTTAAAAAAAAGTTATTCAAAGTACCAATTGAACCATTTTTTTTTTTCTCATTGAAGGCAGCATTAAGATCCATGTGGAAATTCTGCATTTAATGCAACCTAAATCCCAAACCTTTAGATACCTGCTGTGAGAATCTTCTCACTTGATGCTGGATGGATGTAGACATTTGTATGTAAAGTGCTCACCTAAGGCTCTCTTTATAGGTGTCTTATGCTCTGGTAAGTGTATGATCTGGGATCCAACCCAGCCATTATTGATAAGATATATCCAAATGAAATACAGTTAATTTGTGAGGCTTGTATGTCTTCATATAGCATTCAACTCTAGTGGTTCCACACGATTTCAAACTCCAGAGAGAAGTACACTGCATCACCACAGGTAGTAGTAACCCCCCATAGATGGAAAAGACAGTGAGTGACTATAAAATGGTGCAGTTCTTTACACGTCAGATTGATACCAAGGATGATTATAATCAGTCAAAACTTGGGCAGAGAGACTATGTGGAAAACTGAGTTTAAAATTGACAGTGTTGAATTGCCAGCACTCCTTCTACTACCAAAAAAGTGTACTTTTCACACTCACATGGACAGTCCTCCTGAGCTGCATCATTTCTAAGAGCTCACACTTCTGTAATGCTTAACTTCCCATTGGGAAGTTAATGTACCCTTTCAGTTTACACCAGCTGAGTACCAGTGTGATGTGACATCCTGGGCATCGAAACACAGCTTGCAAAGAACATGTTGTTCTCGATAAAATTCAGCCCCTGAAGGTAGATATCTAAATGTGTTTTCAGAACCTTAAGTCAGTGGTAAGATTTTCTCTATGTGTATTAGTCTCCATGGGGCAGAGGTACTGCAACAGTTCCAAAGGTAAAATCAAGTGATAAGGTCTCAGGCACATAGAACTGACTAAGCATGTACATCAAAAAGCACTGGCTGGCTGCCTTCTGCCTAATCTATCCTGTTATTAAAAAGACATAATAAAATTCATCCTTTCACAGATGTTATAAATCTTAAGCAGCTCTTGTTATAACACAGAGTAAGTGCAGTTCAACAGAAAGTTTTTCAAATAAAAACGCTTGCTATGATTCAAGGTCTGTTGTATGCATATCAACAATGATAATAATACTAAATTCCAATTCAAACCTCTTCAAATAAACTTGGATTACTGGTAAATTGAAAATATTAAAGTTTACCACTATGCGTATTTTGGTAAAGTACTGTAAGATCAAGACAGCCAGTGTTAGATTCTGGCACTGCCCATATTGACACGTCAGCAGCTGCAAGTAAAATAAAATAAATAGATAAATAACACATTACACCTGAAATTGAACAGCTTCACAGCAGTCAACACACATTTGTCTTTGTTATAAGCAAAGTAAGGGCACTGGAAAGAGAAGAACTAAATGAGTAAGAAATCCCTGTAAGTTTGCCATTTCTGAGAACATGAAGAGGACTGCAGGGAGAGTGAAGGGGAATATGGGATCAAGAAAATTTTCTACTATATTGATTAAAGGAGTAAGTTCCTGAAATGACAAATGTAGGACTCTAAAAAGTGGTAGAATAACACCACTAGCTTCAAGGAGCATGGGTAAAGGGTTAGGTGGAAAGAACTCTCCACTGACAGTAAGGAATGGCAATGAAAGTCCAATAATGTGACTTCAGGCTAATCACAAACACAGCATAATATAGAGAGATGTAGTGCACAGTCCCAATGCATATTTAGTAAGCAAGAAAGGATGTTTTCATATAGAAAATCCACTTTGGGATTCAGAAGATAGGGACTAAGTTGCCAGCTCTGCCCCGATGTGCTACTTGCTGTCTCCCTGATTTACCTCTCCATGAAATGGAGATAACAAAACATTTTTATCCATCCTCATCACTTCTGTGGTGTCACTTATGACCTTTCACACAAGTCAGGACCTGACTTTAAGAACTTTTAAAATGTGGATCTAAAGCAGATCTTAATCTCAACAGGAGACTGAAGGTAAGAAATGGCTATGACACAGATTGGAAAGTACAGGGAAATACCAGTGTTTTATTGTTCTGCAAGGGAGGCAGGACTTATACACCTCAGCATCTACCAAGACTTCTCAGAAGTATCAAAGCAAAGGTAAATCTCAAGGAAGGTTTTGACCTGGAATAATGGAGGGAAAGGGCAGTTTCTTTCTGGCATGCAGGAAACAGCATCTCCACATGGAAAAAAGAAAGAACATGCCTATCAGCAAACTGAATAGATTGGAAATGGATGTTTGTGCAATGGGTAGGACAAAAGCGGGAATCAATTCCTGAATATTTAATAACAGAGAGCAGTAGAATGGCGATAGTGAAAGATTTGAGATAAAGAACTTATCAAATGCATGAGAAAAGTGTATAGAAGAGTGTATAATAGAGATATATAGAATAGTGTGCAAAGGCCAAAACAAAAAGGTGAGAGCTGAACAAAATGAGACTCAAGTTGTCAAGGTCAGACAAAATAGACAAAGGAGATGCAACAACCTGGTGGGTTGGAGAAGAGTTTTTTCTGTCTCTTGGTTCTATATAGACTGTAAAACATCCCATCCAAGACCTCTTCCTGGCTTTGAAAGGCTTTTTACTTTTAGATGAAAAATTGGCTTTTTTGCTGCCAAGACTTGGATTTGAACTTTTTACTTGCCATGTATATATTTTTTTTTTTTTCCTTAATGAATGGCAGAGAGGCACTGTCTATTTGGATGGAAATGTTGGGCACATAAAACAGAAAATCTGCACCCTGAGTCCATCTGCAATATAGAAATGAAGCCAAAGATTCTGAATGTTAACATTCTTGAGCTCATTGCTTTTTTTTTTTTCTTTCTCTACCATAGAATCTTAAAAAACTGAGCACTGTGAGGCATAGATGTCACAGGGGTACTTCCTATCCCCACAGGGGTTCTTCCTATCCCATTCATCCCCTCCCATTCCACTTTCTCCAGCCATGCTCCTCACAAGGGACAAGCACAGAGGAGTGCCTGACACTATAACATCTGCAGGCTAAGGATGTGAAAGTGGGCATAGCTGTGTATTTAGAACTGGAACACTGAGATATATTCCCAAATATGTTCATACTGAGTTAGCTTTACACGTCTGCAGTAACAAGCACTTTCAGAAGTCAGTAGAAAAAAAAAAAAGAAGAAATGAAATAGCACCTGCATTTGAAACTCATGAAAAGTTTACAATTAACAGGGACATCCTAGGTTGTGGCTTATCAGCAATCTGGAGGTCAGAGGGAAGATAATTTTTCTTTAATACTTAATGCAAGACATTTGGTGTATTATAAAGACTGTCAAACAGTATATGCACCATATGCATCAGTCTATGTTTATGTTAAAATATATAAATGGACATAACTGTATTTTGATACTTTCAATTTTTTATTTCTGTCCTCTATCATTATATCTGACACTGGAGATGGGAGGGTTTCCTTCCCCACTTGTACCAGTTGTGAATACAAATACAGTCAGAGTTTAAACTGGAGTCGAGTAGAAGATATTCTATTACAATCCTCAACCTGCAGTCCCAGTGTCTGTGCCAAGCTACACTCTTACATTAGAAACACCTATTTTCAATGTAAATTGTTTTCTTGTCTACAGAAAGCTTTAAGGACAAAAAGAAAACAAATCAGAAATAATATAAGAAAAAAATTGGGGAGAGAAAGAGAGAGATTAAGACAGGAGGGAGGCAAAGGACAAGCAGAGAGCACACAAGCAACAGCAGAGCTGAAGATTTATGGGAGAGAAAAGATTACTGCAATAATGAGCCCCTCCGTGGGCAAAAACCTGCCCTGAATTGTCAGAGTTACTCAGAGCAGTTCCAGATTCAGCTCCAGGAATTTTGAACCCCAAACTGGCTACTTTGTATGCTTCCTGGTACACCAATACCAAGATTTCGCTTCCAGCTCCCAGCTGCTTCACAGCAGTGCTGGTGATTCTGTTCTGGGAGCAGAACCAAAATATTTGTCAGTGTTTCTGTGTGCAGTGTGGAGTGAGTTTCTTTCTTGTCTCTTTGAAAGACTGTAAGATATTAAAAAAATCTAGACAATTAAAGCTACAAACAAACTGTCTCACTGAACTTCTGTAATCTTTTTTCCTTTTGGGGGGAAAGAAGGTGAAAGATTCTGCACAAATAGACCACAATAAGGTGTTATATATCAAGTTATGCAGTGGCTGGTCTGCTAAATCTGACTATAATACAGTAAAAATAATGATAAAAGATGTACATGTTACTGATGGGTTGGAAAGTCTGCTTGTTTAGTGCTGGAAAAGGAATTCATGGAAACTAACTTGGGTTAGAAGACTCAAAGGACTTAAGATGGAAAGCAAAAATACCATCCATCCATTTGACCTTTGACTTCTGTATTCTGTTCTGTTGACATTTTCAAGCTTTCTGCTGCACCTGAGGGACAGAAAATTACTGTCTGCCTTGAATGAAATCTGAGATTCTTTTTTGGTTTGTTTGTTGGTTTCACATTGGGTTTTTTCAATAGATGGAACTTTTAAGGAAAACAAATCCAGGGATTCACAGGAAAGTTGCACTAGACTGCAGGAGGAGCCATTTTCAGCATGTATGCCCAGGATTTTCCAGTCACTGAGATTTATACAGCCCCTGTGTATTTTTCAGCACAAATAAAGTTCCTCTTCTAGCAGATTTAAGACTATGAATAACATGTTTTTCTGATTTACCTGTGGCAGATTCCCAGCTATTGTCCCAGAGGCCCAAGGAACATAGGCTGAATACAACAGTTTGGGAAAAAAAATAACAAAAGGCCAAGACTTTCCAAGTGTAATTCTTCACTGAACAATTTATCCTATCTTTCCAGTGCATACTTAGATTTGCATTTCATACGCATGTGCTTCTACATTTGTCACTACAGTTTCCCAGTTCCAAGTTTAACAAAGACCATTTCTGGAGGATTCAAGAAAGTTGTTCCAATGATTAATTACTTTCACTCCAAAGAAGCCTGCCCTGTGTTGTTTGAACAAATAGTCGCTGTATCACTTGTGCCTATTTTTGCTAAAGGAAGCGCCTCATTATTAAAGTATTGCTTCCTCCTACACAAACAACCTTTTGCAAATCCTGTGAGTGATGCCCTGTGTGAACATCAGAAGAGTGGAAGAGAATCACATTATTCACAGTAGGAGGGAGAAGAAGACAACTTCCTATCTTTAGGTTTTGGTTTTTTTTTTTTTTTCTTTTTTTCCCTTTCTGATACTGGCAGATGTAGGGCTGTGGGATGTTCATGAAAAGAAGGATGTCAGTGTGGTAGCTTGTAAAAAACAGTGCAGAGTGTTTGAAGAAACTGTTGAAAGAGAACCAGTAGTATGAGGGAAACACACAAAATGCCATATAGCAACAAAATCATCACAGATTAGAGAGAAAAACAAGAGTCCCAGCCAAGCCAGTGAACTGTCAGTCTTTGTCTCTTTGAAAGACTGAAACACAACTAACATCCATCAGAATAACCAAACCAATGTATTGAATGCCCTGTCCTCTTTTCAGGTCCTATGAATTCATGGAGCTGTTCACTTTGCACTGCACTGGATCACACAGAGGATTCATCTTTCCCTTTACAAAAATAACTTGGCATTTTTTTGTTGTTTGGAGTGCAAAACATTTAATCTGTCATGGTACAGGGCCAGATTACATGTTGATTCAAACTGATGTTAGCTGGTATTGCCCAAACAAAGTCAGTGCTAATTTACACCAGCAGAGGCTTTTCCCTTCATTTTTAATATTCAGGGAAAATGAATGAATCACAAACTCTTGCTTTGATCTCTAGGTACTCTCTTATTGTACTTATCTAGTTAGTTAAACAGTTTATCTATCCTGGGTCCCTTCCTAAACATTAATGAAACCATGTTAAACCCAACAAGGATTGTCATTGTAGACACTCAAGGGAGCTGGAGAGATCTTCTAGTTTCTATACCGAATGGTGACTATCTTATTTTGATTATAGTTAAAGTAAAAAATATGCTTTCACATGCAAACCATATTCTTAAACTTCCATTAACTCATTAAAACGTAATAAACATAAAGAAGAAACTGCTCCGGTTTCTTTTACCAGATGATGTGAAAGATGACCCAGTGGCAGGAACCTACGTCTGAAACCTTTGAAAGCAACATAAAATTTTTAAGCAAAATCCAAGAAGTCAGCAACTAAATTGAAACATTTTTTATGTGTCCATGGTATACGGACAACAAAAATATCAACACCAAGTACATTGCAAATGCCTAAGAAAGATCATCCCACCCATTATTTATTTTGTTTTACACTACAACACAACAAACTTTGGATAATGCAGCTGCATTCAAGGTAAAGTCTGCACTTGGCTAGAAACAAGTGCATATTTGGTTTGAACGACACTGAAGAAAGAACAGGAGGACTCTTCCTCTTAATCATGGAACAGCGTCTACAGTTCTGGAATCACAACCAAAAATGGGTCATCCCCCAAATGAGGAAGGGAATACAGGGACTCAACACACCAAAGTAAGAGGATGTCTTACCAGTGATTTAATTTTGTAAGATTGGATGAAGGTCTTTGCATTTGAGCTTCAACCAAACTGAACACATGTTTTGTAGAGTGTCCTTTGAAAGCTAATGAGGAATGCTTAATTATATTCCTTTTTAGGTGGGGGTTGGACAGAAATTGTCATTGTTGACTTAATGCTGTGATGTAAGAAGACTACATGCTTCTTTTTGTGAGAAAAACAGCAGAAATAATTAGTCTTGTGGCCTTTCCTGTCTCCCAGTAGATGTCACAATCCATGTAGATCTCCCTCACACCAGCTCTGAGTTTTTTATCATCTGAGTTTTGGAAAAATTCTTTCTGACTCCTATGCAAGGCATAAAATAGGTATTGTGCAACTCCGCAGCTGTGATATTTTCTTCTTGCTTTTTCTCCCTTCACTTACAGCTGTTTGAAATATCTGTAGAATTTGTCAGAAAATACAATGCCTTTTTTTTTTTTTTTTTTTAAGTTCTGACTTCAGATAAAACTGAATTATCAACCTAAATATTTGCAGAAGAGAAAAAAGTTTGTAATGCTTGTTTTCCCAGAAATCTGCGTTAAAATCACCAGCCCGGACATTTTATGTGTCAAGCCTGATGGATGGTAATTTTTCTCTGAGACATAATAGAAATAATACACTGCAAATGAGAAGATGTCAAGCTGTGTTTCTTACTTGTCTCAAGAACAATGGAATGTATCTTTTAACCTTGTCAGATGATGAAGGTAATTGAAATGTATGGTTATTATTCTTTGAGAGTTTTAATTCTCTTATTTAAACTCAGTGTATGTTCCAATCTGATCATGAGCTGGATGAAAATATTATAGAATCGTGGAACCAAAGAAGTGGGAAGGGACCCACAAGGATTATCAAGACTAATTCCTGGTTCTGCACAGAATAATCCCAAGAATCCCACCATGTTCCTGAAGGTGTTGTCCAAATTCTCCTTGAGCTTTACCAGGCTTAGTGCAGTGACCACTTCCCTGGAGAGCCTGTTCTCAGCCACCCTCTGGGTGAATAACTTTTTCCCAGTATCCAACCTAAACCTCCATAAAGACCAAAAAAAGAGCCTATATTCACTGTTTTCCTGGATTGCTACAACACTCAAGACTGTGTCTAAATCCCACTTTGAGAGAATTGGGCATAACTTAAACAGTTTGCTGAATATTTCCAGCCTGGGACAGACTGCACACTCACATAGGATTATTTTTTTTAATATGGCACCCCCATCATCTGTTTCCTTCTTATTTTGCTTGAAGTTTTCCAAGCAGTGCCTCAGGCTTTTGCCTTACACTCATATCACTACATGTGACTGCAAAACTTTCTTGACTGCATGAGATGAATTGCTTTTAGGCAGAGGATAATGAGTTTCTTGTGTTGTCAACAGGGCTTGGAGTTGCTTTCTCATTCAAAGGTGGACCTCACTGTGCAACTTGTACATGAGAAGAGACAATAATATCTATTTACAAACTATGCAAGGATGGGCACAGCATCTAATTATTGTGTCTAATTTATATATATATATATATATATATATATATACATATATATACATATTTTTTATTTTTTAATTTTTTTTTTACCTTATTGGATTCTTACTGGTTTAGCAACTACAGCTGAGGGATCTGGTCCTAGTGCAAGCCAGTCATAAAGATGATGACCCCTAAGGACAGCAGTGAGGTAAGAGTCAGTAGGACTGGGAAAGAAGTAGTCTGTCCATGACTGGGAAGTAAGTAGTTTAAATCCATGACTCTTTCATTTAAGATTTCAGAGTACTTTTTTTAAAGTGTCAGTCAGTTGAAACATTTGGCAAATTTCAAAATTGTTGTGTTATACGCAGAAAATAAATTTTACAAAGCAGAAGAAACCAATAATTTAGTTGCAGAAATATCAGAACGGGGGCTTCAATAGTATAATGCTCAAGTAAAAACTGAAGTAACTACAAAAACTATTTTTTCTCAAAGAATGTCCAGATTTTAGAAAGCAACATTTCTGCTGGGAACTTTTTAGAAAAGTGTCATAGGCTGGAAACAATGACAAAACAGTCAAAATTAGGTGTGAGAATTTTCCCAGAGTTGCTGTATTTTTAATGTGCACAGTGTGTTTCATGCTGTCAAAACCATTTCCAACACCATTTTAAGTAACTTACCTTCTTTCAGGTGACACAATAGGGAACTATATGCTACTTTGTCATCTGAAGTCACGTTTGAGATGTTTTACACCACTTGAATGAGAAGTCTTTCTTTATTTTCTACAGCATTTTGGGGGCATTCCCTATTCCAGCTAGTTACCCGTTTCAGAACCCTACACAAAACCTTTATCACAGAGATAACTTGATCAAAGCTTCAACCTTGCAGAACTTCATGACCAGGGTAGCAAAACCGAATTCCCTTTTATATATTTCAAACAGTGCTGTTCTAAGCATATTAAACTTTCAAATACAATTTTCATACCTGTTTCTAAATAAGTAGCAAAGATCCAACCTCATCCCTTCATAAGGGAAAAATAAAGCTTTGGCATTGAGATTATTGCAGCTGGAAAGATGGTGTAAGCTAACTCTGAGTAAAGGAGCAAAACTCCTTCATAAATTAACAAAGTGTGCTATAGTAAATAGTTATCCCTGTCCAGATTTTTATTTTTTTACACACCATTTCCTACATAACAGTTCCTGGCAGAACGCAGCACTTGTCCTAAGATTCATGAAAACTTAATGGAGTTTGATTTCAAAAGCATGGAGATAAAAATAGGTGCTGGAAGAAAATCTTAACATAGAATGTTTTGTTAAAACCTCCTGTGTCTCATAAGATAGTATCTTACAACATTTATTCTGTCCTTGTTTTCTGTTAGCTCCATTCTGCCACATTATCTTTGAATGACTCTCTTCCATTTTGCTGACCTGATTAGTGACAAATCCATTTTCAAGTTTCAGGGTATCGAGTAGAAACAGCCTGCAGATGACACCCAGGGTTCCAGATAACATTCTGTCAACAGACCTCTCTTCTTTCTAAGTCTTTCCAACTGAACAAGATGTTCCTCCACTGCCATTCTGGATAACCCCAGAAAATCATGGGTGATGTAGAACTGGACAAGCACGACAAAATGTTGGTATCTGTCAGGGAACTGAAGGAACAAATTGTCAGAAAAAGAAAAAATGGATAAAAGAGAGAACATAAAGAGAATTGTCCACAGTCACAAAGTTTTTCACTGACAGGAGTGATGGGTCAGACCTCTCTTTATCCATCTCCCCTCCTGCTCTCTTTTTATCTCTGGCATCCTTCACAAGAATTTATGCAAATTTATGTAGACATTGACAGAGGTTTTTCTCCTAGGATGTGAAAAATTTTCAGATTTTACCATCCATCCTTTAATATCATACTATGATAACAGTATAATCATGCAGATTTCATTTACTGTGTACACTGGAGCCTTGAGAGCTGTGTGCTGAAAGATAATTTTCCTTGCTAAGAGAAAGGACCACATATCTTTTATGTTGCAGGTATCCTAATACTAAAAAAATCCATATTGTCCTCACTTAGAATAGTTAAGTATACTGTTTAATTAAATCAGAACCTCTGAGTTTATACATTATTTGCAATCTTTTAAAATCAAAACCATTCATGGGATATTTAGTCTTTACAGGATTAAGGAATTTCTACTTGTAGGTAAAATAAAAAGAATCACTCAGAAAAAAAGTTTAAAAAGTTTAAAAATTAAATTTCAAATTAAAAGTTTAAAAGTCTCTAGGGGTTGTAGGCCAAAGATGTTTTAAATTTCACTACCTGGGTCTCCCCAGAGTCATCTGACTCCTCTTTTGGATCAGCCTAAGAATCTGGGTTATCTCTCTGTCACTTTCCTGGAAAGCAAGTTCTCTTCTTATGCCATTTCCTACCTATATTACCAGAAAGTAGGTTAAAAATTTACCTAGATATGAGCTTTAGAGGGTAATATCAAGAAAGGATAATCAGATTTTCAGGAAAAAAAAAATCCATAACAAAAACCAGCAGAAAACAATTCAAACTGGGCTAATATTTAGCCACCTTATCTTAAGGACAGTTTGGTATATATTCCTCAGACATCATAGTAAGATTTCATTTTGTCTTTATATTAAGTGACAATCTTACAGACTTAGCAAATGCATCCAGGCTAAAACACTGTTTCATGGTAAATGTCCTGGAGAATCAGTTGGTGTTGCATTTTAGTTAATAACACATTTATTATCAGAATTTGGATAATTTAAAGAGATTAATAGATGAGAGTGAAGAAAGTTGTTTTCCACTGACCTGATACAGGAACTTATTCTTGGCACCTGGCTGCTCTTTTACAGGTCCCAGCCTATAAAACTGATATAATGACACATATCTTCCCTCAGAACATAATTAATGCTTTTACTCTGTCAGGTACTTTATTAGCTTTTAGTCCCTCAGTCCCAGCTCTGGATAGGAAATAAACACTACCATGGACTCTTGAAGGCATGGGAGATGTAAGGCTACTGATCTCCATAAGCTGGAGTTATATTCTTGTTTCCTTTTCCATAGTTCTTCTGTCCTAAATAACAAAAAATATAATTTAATACTAGGGAAAACAAACAGACACTTAATTAGGCAAATGATGTATTTGTTGTGCCAAAGATTTGCTGCCCCCCGTATCTATGTTCCATATTTTTGGTTGTTTATAAGAAAAAGAGAGAGAGAAAGAAAGGGATTGAAGTAAGCTTGATGGATTTTTCTCTATAATATCTGTGCCTGACAAGGTTACTTAACAGGATTTTTACTGTAATGCTCTTCCACCCAACACCAGCTAAAAGCTCATCTTCAATTTATTAGCTTTTAAAAAATTCTTTCTCTTACCCTGTTTTTCCTCTCCAGGGAATTTATAAATGACAAGAACAGAGTAGTGAATTCAATAATTTTTGAGCAAAGCAGTGGTGTCTGAGAGGATCTCAGAGTATAAATGTATCCCACTTTTATTTTCATTTTTTAAACATGGTAACAAATGTGAAGGCTGTACAAACATGTGATACTGGGCTTTGGATCATGTAATTATTAAAGAAAGATTAGATCTTCTCAAAATAGCTGGATAAATACACACAGCCTTGCTCTGCCACCAATCAACACCAAATTTTGTATTCAGTGTGTTTCTGCTGATCACAGCTTTCAGTCAGGTCAACCTCATCTGCATTGTTTACTAAACACCACATGTATCACACCATACCAGTTTTTATTGATTTGAATTTTATGCAATTCCACTGAATGCTACAAAAAGCTGTGGTTGAGTCTAGCACTTGAGACTGAAGCTGCCAAAAGCTACATATAAACAACAACATTTTTAATTAAAAAAAAAAAGTGTTTAAGTACTATTGTGATGAGACTGAATGGTCAACGCAGAACAGGCTCTTGTTCTTAGCCCGTGCTCTGTGTTACATGCTGTATCACCAAACTGGGCCTGGACAAAACAGAAAAATCATTATCTAGTTATCTAAACTCAGTCCAGCATCTGGTAACATAGTCTTGTATCCTGCTAGCAGCTAAACTGCAAGTGTGTAGGTCAGCTGCAGAGAGGAAGAATAAAATATAAAACTAGAACTTGAGGCTGTTTAGCACAATAGATGTAAAGGGATTCACCTGCAAAGTACCCCCAGCTCAAAGCCTGTGAGTGGTCACCACTCTAGGGATGTGACAAACAACTGCTTAAAGGTAACCACTTTTATAAAAAATGAGCTAATGTGAGCAGTCGAAATTCTGGACCTCTCTAGATCTTACATAGTTCCTAGGTCAGAATAATAGATCTTATACAATGGGAAAATTTCAGTATTTAAAAATAGCAGAGGTGTTTGTGAGAATTATTGTGAAACTCAAGGCAGTCAAAAGAGAAACATATTCAGGTTATTTCTTTGTTAGAGCTGTAATTTGTGTAGGGAGAAAAAAAAAAGATTGTATTTGTTCAAACACAGAATTTATTACTGTGTTTAGAAAAAAATAACATGGAAACAAAACTCCATTTTTAAGTGAGCATGAGCTACATCCTTTCCAATTATTGCTTGGACTGCAGTCAGATATTACTTTCTGAAATCATGTTGAGTTTTACAGTGTTGACATCCAAAGGCCCAGGTGAACTGCAGTGATGAGGTTGTAGTTAGCAAAAGTCAGGGATCACACTGGTTTTGTTTGTGCTTGCATGTCATTACCTGAGCTCAGCTGGCCAAGATCCCTCCATATGAACACTCCCACACTCATCACCTATATCATGAACATAAAAGTACAGGGGTGTCAGTTATGAAGCTCCTCCCAGCTGGGTAACCTACCTGTGTGTCATATTTGGAAAACAGCCCCCCAGTTAAATTCATTAACCCTAGTTGAATTCAAGAGAACTCCAAGTTGGATACTTTTGGTGCAAAGTTTAGGATTTAAATCAGAGAAGAACATGCAGCTCTGAAATTAAAATGTAAGGAGCTTCCATTGCACCTCTTGTCCAAAGAAGATCAATTTGATTATTTATTTAGAGAGGCAAGGTATCGCCAGCCATCAGCTGTGCACTTTAACACGTTATTAGCATCAGTACACAGGTTGGAAAGGAAGAATCAGAAGAACAGCCCCTGAGTGACCTGAAATGCTCTGTATCATTTAATCACCTACTTACAGGCTCGGGGGCACAGAACAACCCAGTGAGTATCCAACCCCCTCCTGCACTGCACACTCTTCCCTTCAGGAAAGAGGATTGAAAATGATGTCTGAAAACATTGGGTAATCACTACCTTGATGCTTTGTTTTCCATTCCATTTAAATCTCACAACCACTGACAAATCCTTATGTTTCAAATTGGAAAGATGATGGTTAAACAAAACCCCACATCTCCCCTGTGGAGCCAGAAAAAATCACTTAATTTCTGCAGCTAAAGACAGCACTCACTAAGATGCATTCACCATTGGGCCCTTAGGTAGCATAATCACTGCTCTGAGATTTTCTAGAGGCTATTCTACCTGTATTAACCTCTAAAACAGACCTTCTTTTAAGGTTATTAGACATTTCACCAGCCTATTTCCTTGTCTCATTTACACCTGCTCTCATGCGTTGTGTTCTGTTACAGAACTCACAGCATGGCTTTCCTGAAGCAAAGAATAAAATAGACAACACAGGGAAGGGAATTTTTTTTTTTTTTTTTTTTTTTTTTTTTTTTTTTTTGTGAAGATAGAGAAAAATGAAATGGTTTTTCTTACAATAGGCATGCCTAGGTTAGTTAACAATAAACTCAAAATTGCTTTTCACCCCAAAACGAAATATTTATTTTCAAATTCTGTGTTGTATTAACCTTTCCATTTGCTTTATATTTTTAAACAAAACTGAATTTTCAAAGCAATTTTTTACAAGATCAACATAAAACACCATGGAAATTTTAATATACCATTTCCAAAATTGCCTCCTTACTTCTTCACAAGTATTTGGAATAACTTATCCTCTTAAGAGAAATAAACTTTCAAAAATATTTACTCATGTGTATGTAACTAAAATAAGTAGTTTACTCAGTCGACACAGTTGAGTAGGAGAAAAATAGTATTTTTTCTCTTTTACACTGAAATATCTGAAGTGTTATTTGCATTATGTACATAGTAACCAAATAATAGGCAAACCAAAACAACTGTAGTTCAACATTTTACTTGAATAGGTGATAAAGAAGCCAAAAATTCTTTAGCCACATTGTACACGAACGACTTTATGAGAGGTCCTTAGAAATATATTCTGCCTTTGCTGAGATAGGGTTTAGCTTTGAATTTCTGCCAATTACCACAAATTAGAAGATATTTGCTCATTCCCAAGAATAGTTAAGACACCAAATCATACTGGAAAAAACAGGGTATATTTTTACATCTCTCACTAGGAAAGACTATGTTTGAAACAAGAAGCAAAATGGATATAGACACAATCATGATAGGAGGGGACAAGTTGAAGGATGCATGTAGTTGAGAATCACTTATGATTCTGTCTGGCAGAGATCTGAGCTGTCAGTTATGTGATCCTAGCTTAGGAGATGTCTTTAGAAAGAAGATTTAATTTTCTGATTATTACCTGTTTTTCATTCTTAAATGAATTTACAGCATGCCACTTAGGTGGGAAATATGTAACAAATATCTGATTAGAATGGTGCTTTGGTTCGAAGACAAGTTATCCTGATACTCGATGTAGGAAAAAAAAAGCCCACAAACAAACAAACAGAAAGAACCACCAAACCCCAGATAAATCCCCTCAACAAAACTCCTAAATAATGTTACTTAGTGTATATTTATTTTTTTTATTTGCCTTTATTTCAACAGATAGAGGTTTTGATCTAAAAATAAGACCTTGTAACTATAATGAAGATACTTTTTCTCCCTTTTTTGGATTTGAAGATGAATTCCCAAGAGAAGATGTTCATGGTTACACTAAATCTTATTCTGGCATCCTGAAGACTTCAAAGTTTATATGACTTTTTAGTCATTGATTTCTTTTACAGAAATACCCTGACAGTAATTTCAAGAGGCATTTGTGTCAAGCTGGGAGCCAGCAAAGCACTTAAGTGGGTGCACTTAATAAAATGCATCTTCCATTGAAATCACTGTGCCAGCCTGAAAGCTTAAACATAAGAATACGCTTAACTGCTCTGATGAATTACAGCAGATCAGCAGTTTTATTATCACTGGAGTCAGGAGAGGTCCTCAAATTTGTCATTTCTTTCCTCTTTTTAGCACATTGTTAAAGTGAAGCTTTATAATTGGAAGGTTTTGGACTGTGATTCGAAGCCAGTGACAATCCATCTCTGTAAGGATGTGGAACATGCGATCGTTTGAGACAGTCACTTAGTTTTAACTTTTAAATAACAGTAATAGAATTTTGCAAACAGTCCTCCCTTTGGCTGCCTGAGACAATTATTTCTAGGCCAGCAGTTGCTTTCATGGAGTCACCAGTTGCTCTTTTTTGCAGCAGGTCAGAAACATGTGATGTGTACCACCTGAAACTCACTGCCTACCACCAAACCTCAAATCTGTAGAGCTGGGCTCTGCACAGGTGATGAGTGCAGAACCATTCTGTATCAGTGAGATGTTACTTATTTTGTAGTGATGCCTTAACACTTTACACAGTATGTTAAGAGTTTCATGCACGTTATACTGCCCTTTGTCCCTCAGCGTTCCCATGATGAGTGGTTCCAAGCTTTTAAGCAGAGCAAAGAGATTGTCTGCCTTCCCAGAGGGCCATGAAGTCATGTGAGCATCAGGTAAAGCACAACTTGATGATGTCCAGACTCTCTTTCACAGAACCACAGAAGGGTCTGGGTTGGAAGGGATCTTAAAGACCATCTCATTCTGCCCCCTCTGCCATGGTCAAAGACACCTTCCACTAGACCAGGTTGCTCAGAGCTCCATCCAACCTGGCCTTGAATATTTCCAGGAATGGGGCAGCCACAGCTTCTCTGGGCAACCTGTACCAGGGCCTCACCACCCTCATGGGAAAGAATTTCTTCCTAATATCCCCTCTAAACCTACTTTCACATTGATTTAATTGAACCACTCCCTTATCTTAATGCTGTATAAAACTTGAGCCATACTAATGATATGAAGATCATTGAAGACGTAATTCTCTATGAAGTTGGTCATCCAGAAGAGAACTTTCCTTAATCTTAGTCACCAAGGAGTGAAACAGAACTGCCTTTACCTGATCATCTAAAGTCAAAACTGAGAAATGGGATTAATCATCTCCTGGAGTTACATCTCTCCTATGTCTGACAAAAGAATATAACTGAAACACAGGATTAATCACCTCCTGGAGTTACATCTCTCCAGTGTCTGGTAAAACAGTATAACTGAAACACATAAATCCAGAGGCAGCAGTGGCAAAATGATTTCACTTCGAGGCCAGGGTATAAAGAATATTTAGATATTTAGCTTCTATCAACTAGTTATGCAACCAGATATATAATTATTTGGGTTTAGAGGCAACTTTTGAGATATTTTTCATGGCAACTAATAAGACTAAATGTAGAGATGACTACAGAGAGAGACATTTGAGTGTTTTTTACCTTTTTGTGATAAAATTCCATACACTGCACAATATCTTTTATTCCATTATTCTTTTTTTATGGTCGAACATTGAATGCGACTGCTCTAGAGAGATTCTTGCCTTACAATAGATTGAAATTGAAAAACATTAAAGTTTATAGCAATAATTCTTCAAATTATAATTGCCTTTCCCTACCAGAGATTTGTTTTTTCGTGTGAAGCTATCAAATATTTAATAGCAGACCTTTACATAAAAGCAATTTTATTAAACAAAGCGTAAAAATGCAGCTGCTTAAATTATTGGCATCAATCCCTTGGAAGTTGCTGGTAGTGCAATTACTGCTTATTTCTGAGAGAAGAATAGAATAACTTTACGAAATATATCATTTGATATTTTTCAAGGTCATATAAATGTAAATGTAAACAAATCATTCCTGAAAAATGACAGTATGTAAAGAACAAAATAGTAGTTTCTAGTTTATGGTCGCAATATTCTGATCCGCCACATTTGTTCATGCGCTCCAGCAGTGGCTGAATGCTGTGTAAGAAACAGTGACAGGGAGCTCTGGAAGACCTTTTGGTGAACCATTCCGGGGAAAAATGCTCTGCACCAACTCACCTCTTTGCTCCTGAGTGACAGCAGACCTACATCTTGAAGAAGGAAGCCTCAACGTCCAGCAACAGACCCTCTGTTCTGCAAACCTGATTTGGTGTGAGGTTTTCAAGTGGGTGAAGGGCAGTTCTCAGCAGTGGTGCAGAAGTCATTTTGTAGAGTCAATGATCAGCCAGTAAATCTTCCTTCTGCTTTTAAAAATACCTAAAGACTCTTTTGTGTTTTATGTTTCAGATGATACGAATTGGAAAGAAAAATCGGTTGCCAAGTTTGTAGTATCGAAGAGTTTTATATGTTACCCTCGAGTTCACATCTGTGTACTCTGAAAAAAAATAAGAAAAGAAGGTGATAATGTTAAAGTTAGTTTTTCAATAGAAGCTTGTGACTAAATCCTAGGTTATCAGCATCTGCCAGGAAGCAGATACTTCATTCTGGATGCACTGTGGGAAAAATGCCGAAAAATATACAAATGGATCTTTCGTTCTGTTTATTCACTGACCTTCTTATCAGACATTTCTCTTTGAATTATGAGGTTTTGCTTTCCCTTCTAAGCCCAGGGAAGAGATTGTCCTAATCACATAATAGGAAATGCCTTCTGAGAAGCTTGGAAATGGTTGCCTAGGCTGGACTTTCAGTATCTGCTGAGAGATGCTTTTCACAGGAAGGGCAAGATGAAGGAGTGGAAGGTTACATGGCACCCAGGTTTGTAAGGCACAGAATATAACACATGTATGTATCTGGAGAAAAGTACCAGTGCCAGCCCTTGGACCAATTGCCAGGCTGCTCCAGATCTCTTGTCTCATCAGGAATAACCTGCTTTGCTTCTCTTAATTTATTCACATTGTCAGGGCTGTGAGTAAAAAGTTCAATATTGGTTTGAGGTTAAAGAAACTAAGGTGGACATGAAAAACTACTGGACACGACACAAGATATTGCTGAATGTGTCATACAGAATTATCCTGTGATCGTACAAGATGTTGACAGAAGTCGTAGAAGAGGCTATGAGGGATGACTGGATTTCAAAGGTGGTTAGGGGGGAGTTATGTCAAAAAATAGGCAAACTTCATAGATAATGGGAGGAAAGTATTGGGGAACTTTTAAGGAACAAAACCTTATAAGAAAATCTAGGTCGTCATATCAGTAATACCATACAAGGTCAGCTTGCCTAGGAAAATATATCAGAAATACCAGATTTGGATATGGAAGTAGCAAAACTGGTAGCAATGGGGACAAAAAGTAATTAAGACAGGTTCTTTCATAGAATCATAGAATGGTTTGGGTTGGAAGGGACCTTAGAGACCCAACCCCCCTGCCACGGATGCCCCAACTCTGGCAGTGTTCAAGGCCAGGTTGGATGAGACCTTGAGCCACGTGGTCTAGTGAAAGGTGTCTCTCCCCATAGCAAGGGTGGTTGGGACTACAAGATCTTTAAGACTCCTTCCCACCTCTTAACAGGCAGGGACACTAAACCAGGTTGCTCAGAGCTCCATCCAGCCTGGTCTTGAACAATTCCAGGGATGGGACACCCACATCTTGTCAGGACAACTTGTTCCAGCACCTCACTGCCCTCACAGCAAAGAACATTATACAGCTTACTTGGGAAGAGAGTGGGGTGGAGAAAGGGAGGTACAAAGGTAGAGAATAAAAAGCTTGAGAAACATGAAAAAAGGATAGTAAGATATGAAATAATATCAATTAGGTGATCCAGGAGTAAACACAAAATGCTTTCCTGATGAGGAAAACCAGGGCAGAATCCTGGCTATTAGGGTATCCAGACAGAGGGAAGAAGCATCCTGGCATCACTGTGTCAGTGATGCCACCATTTCCTGGCACGTGCAGTGTGTGGTGTCTGTGTTAAGGCAGCTGCTCTCTGAATTGGGGGCTGTGCTGAGCTCTGCATCTCCCAATGCTTCAACCACTCAACCACTCAGAACTGAGTTTGCTGCCTGACAGAAGGAACCACAGATGGGGTAGCTGTTAGGCTTTGTGTATTGATAAGTTTCTTTCTCTTCTTAGTCTCATTATTCCAGTGCTTCCTGTTGTTTCATATGGTAGCACTTCAATATTTATAAGCTATATTGATTGCTTGTATTTTTTCCTGCCATACATCAGAACCCACCACAGCTAGAACATTAATTTGCACTGTCAAAACAAATGCACACATAGAAAAATGAGATATTAATGAAACCAGCACCTCAGGCTGTATGTGCTTATACTTTGTGTTGGAAAATTCATTGTTTAAGTTGCTTGCAATTCTAGTTCTTCTTGTCTACAATTTTATACATTTTTTTGTTATAAAGCAATAGCAGCAAGGATTCTTCCTAATGCCTTTCATAGCTCAATGTGTTGTGTATATATATTATTAAAAAAATTAATACAGCGGAGAACTGAAAGTGATGTGGGGCAGAGAGGGGTAACTAAACTTATCCTGTTTTAAATAATTTTCAAATATCTAAAGCTTCTAGCTTCTCTGTGTCTTTTCATAAACAGCCTCAAAAATAGTAAGGTAGGAAAACAATGGCAAAAGGGAACCTTAAAATCAAAAGAGGTGCTTAAGAGACCAAAATTTGTGATTATGAGGTTTTGCAATATACAGAGTGCACCTGATTGTCTGAGACTTCTACTCTGTATTCAGGGCAAATATTTTTAAATAAATCAACAAGATTATCAGGTTTTTGGGAAAGATACAGGACTTGATTCCAGACTGAGGTGTTTGTGTCAGTGCCTGATCTTAGCAGATCACCGAAAAAACCCCATAGAGGAATGACTTTAAAGAAGTTAAGGGCATTAAGGGCACTGTGGATTCTACTCTACTTCTTTAATCATTCCCCTGGAGCAAACTGAGGACAGACTGAGCCCTCTTGGGATATCTTTACCTCTTCCCTACACCCTCACCTTCTCACCCTTCTGCTTGATTTAGCAGCACTGTGCCCTAACAATTACAGGTTTGGCTTCATCATATTCTCACAGTTGAGGTTCATTGCAGCAGTTTTAAATCCTCAGCTGGAAGTTTACCTTGACATCACCTGCCTAAACAGCTTCCTCTTATTGAACTAAACTCTATTTACGTCTAATGACCTGTCAGATCCACTGAAAACTGTTGTTGCTTCTAAGGTCCCACATACAGAATACATGAGGTGGGCTGCATTTGGTCAATGTAAGTTGGTAATCAAACAGCAGAATAGTGCAGTTCACTGCCACTGAGAAGCAAATACTTACCATCCTGTTATAAATTCTGAATAGGTAAGCTTAAATGCTTTCTAGAGAACATATTCAAAATGGGGTTTTAATAGTCAAACTTTTACCATTGAAATATCTATTTTTCATAAGCCTTGACTTAAAAAGCAAAGTTTCTTAAGTCACTGTTGATTTGTCAGGAGATGACATGCATTTCACTTTGGCAAACAAGCTTCTTGGTTTTAGACATGTGAGTATAGATTTAAAAGGTATAAAGTGACACTAAAAATAAATGTAAAGTAGGGAGCTGACAGCCTTTTCAGTCCTGGAATATTATTGTTCCTTCAGTTTTACTCTGAAGAATATGTCTTGACAAGGCCCTGGATGGCATCCTGAGCAACCTGATCTGGTGGGTGGCATCCCTGCCCATGGGGGAAAGTTTGGAACTGAATGATCTCTAAGGTCCCTTCCAACTCAAATCATTCTGTGATTCTATCACGAAACACAACTGCCCTGAGAGAAGGGACTCGATACTTTTAACATCCTCCCACCATGTGGAAGTTCCAACAAGCAGGGAAGTCCTGTTGTCCATGGTCCAGGTATGATGAAAACACACTTGGGAATTGGAATATTCACTGTTCTCTTGCTCATTCTCCATTCCTCAATTAGTATGTTTATCAGAGGAAAATAAAGAATGAACAAAAGTGTCCCACTGACAGGTCAATGTTCTGCATAAAAAAGATTCTTCTCTCCAGATGTATTTTAAAGGGTAGAACAACCCCTGTCCAGCAGTTTTTGAAAGAAAGGGTACCTTTTACATTTAAAATATACCTTGTATTTGTCTTTATAGGACTCTCACAGCAAACATGAAACAAGAAGAGGTACATACACTTCTACAGCACAGAGTAGAATCACAATACTTTCAGACATTCATTTCCTATTTTTGGACTTGTCATTAGATAGTCTTAAGTATTTTTCCATCTACTATGCTGGAACCACCAGCTCCTATTCCACAGCATCCAATTGTGCTTGTATGGCCCAAACCTCAGAATCCAGGGATCTCCAGCATCTGGTTTGTCAGGCTGCAATCCATCTCCAAACTGAGAGTTCAGTTGACTCCCTGGAATTCACCACCCTGCTGTGGAGCACTGATAGTCAACAGGAGGTAGAGACAGCCAACATCTTGTCTCTACCAGAAGCACATTGGTGTGAATTACTCCTTCCCAGCTCAAAGGTGGCTTGTGCTCATCCTGCTTGAGTTTAGTCCATCTCAGTCTACCAGTACAAAAATTACTTTCTAAGGCCATTATTGTCACAGTACATCAAGTCCTAACTGTCATACCTTTTTTTAGCCAGCTGGAGAGATAGCATAATCTTTCTAGCCAAAGAGCTAAAGGAGTGAGGAAAAAAGACTAATCTCTCTGCTGAAGAACTTCCTTTTTTCCAGTCCTACAGAGAATTTTCTCTACTATTCCTGCCCTCAATCAGGAGGTCAACATCACCATGACCCTGTGCATGCTGAGCTGTTCTCCTGCAGATTTAAATAAAACACCCCAAAGGAAATTCTGATTGTGGAATCACAAGACCACAGGTGATTCTTCCTTTTTAAGGGTAGAATTTCGGTAAGTACTGTAGACTTTAATTGTGGGAAGGTGAAGGTATTATTGTGAGGTTTTGACATGAAATAGTGTCTATGGATTTAGGTTCACTTCAGTGACATGCCAGTAAAGGATTGAATATGCTAAAAATAGTAAAGAAAACCTCATTTTATAGAAGAAGAATAAGAGGAGAATAAATTGGGATGCAGTACTGAACTTGAATTTGGAATATGGTTAATGTAGAACAGAAGTCTACCCTTTTGGAAATACAATTAAGTCATCTTACTCTGTCCTCTGAGTTGTAAAATCTCCATTTAAATGAAGAACACCTAGGCAGCACACACAGCAAAATAAAAGTGTATAAGGAATAAGTCTGGGTAGGAACACTGAATGTTGAAGCAGGGATTTTGTTTATAAATTGGGAAAGTTGATACAAAATTAGCTCCTGTTTTCAGAAAGAGTTCTATTAATTTTCATTGATAAACCTTACCCTATATGATAACACATTAGTGATGGCTTTGGACTCAGGGATGCTGATTTTATCCACAGCCATCAGAATAAAAATCCAGCAGTGGAGGCCAGAGACCAGGAAGCTCTTTAGTTAAAATACAGCCTATTGATTTAGTTAAAATATATGCTACTAACTTCTTGTTTTTAATAATCATATTGGAAACAAGGGTTCTACTATAAACACTTAGCATTGTGTAAAACAGAAGAGATTATTTTATTGCATGGACTGAGTAGCAATAATGAAGGTATCACAGAATTATTTGATGAGGATGTTAGCTGACCCTTTTTGAAAATACCTTGTTTATCTTCTGTTAAAGAGCTTAGTTAGGAAAAGGTTTTCCCTCCAGGAACATGAGGTTAAAATTTGCATAATTATCCTTTTTTTTCAGCAGTTGTAATTATTAATCCTTTATACCTCAGTCATGATAAACAGGAAAAAAAATGGTAAAGCTGTTTGTAATGCAATGATGAACTATACCCACTACAGAGAATAATGTTTGGTATTGCATCTGACTCTGTGGACCTTGTAGGACCCTAAAGTGGTCATGTACAGCTCAATCAACTAACATGTTATAAAGCAGGGAAAAAAATGTTCCTTTCAAAAAGAAGTTTGATGACAGTCATCACTGCAATTTCTGTCCATCATGGATTTCTTTTTGGTACACAGAAAGCAGTGGTTTTGAAAGGGTAGTGTTTGAAAGTAAAACCAGTGTCCAAGGATTATTTATCTAACCGTAGCAGAACCAATTAACTAATTGCATTAGGAAAGCATTGTTTGCTAGAAAAATGGTTTATGAGAGACAGAAAAAGGGGCAGAACAAGCAAACAGTGGAGAAAGAGTTTATAATAAACATGAGGAAATGGCAGGTAGAAAAGACAGTGGTTTAATGTGCATCTTGGAGGCAGGGACAGGAAGCTGAAATCTTCAAAATTCCAGATGAAAAACATGACAAGAACCTCACTTTCTATCCACTGTTGGCTAAGGAGTCTCATCGGCTTGCAATGTGCCATTTAAACAGTATTCACAGAGATTTTTGTCTGTAGTTAACAGATGCTTACTGATTTACTTCTGTTAGTAATGTATACTTTCTCCCTCCCAAAACAACTAAACTGTGAATCTCTAGGTTGATCCAAGATGACTCTGTTCTCTTCTAATATGGGCACTACCAAAAGCCCAAATGAATACTTTACAGTTCAGAGCCCAAAGTTAGTATAAGCTCTTTCCTGTTATTTAAGAAGTTGTGTAAGTTTTAAAACTCTTTAATTCTGTGTTTGAATCAGAAACTCTTCATTAAGTACCACTAAAAAATAAAATTTATCCACAGCTGAAAGAGCTGAGCCACAAAACTTCAGGACCAAAAATGACATGGGGTCTGCAATAATTAATAGGTTCCTGAGTCAGAAATTACTGTTTCGGAAGTCCTGTGGCAGAAAACCTTACCAACCTCTCATGTCATGAAATGTACAGATATAATGAAAGCTTTCAAGACACCTGTAGTGTTTGAGCTATGACTTGTCCATCCCAAAACAGGCAGTACTTGCATAAGTCAGGCTGCAGTGTGCCACTGCTCTTAAACTGGGAAAGTGAGGATAGTTTGTCGAAAGACAGAAAATAATCATCTGTTTGTGCAAGAAATCTTCTCACTCTCTGTTCAGCTGCTAAAAAGGGAAGTTACACTCTCCCCTCCATCCTTTGTATTTCCTGTTGCTCAGCTCCCCATGAGGATTTTGTTGGTCAGGTTTCATTTCCATAACTCTTAGTTCAGCCAGTTGACTGTTCTGGAGCCCATTTGAATCATCTACAGGAATGGTAGTTGATGGCAAGCAAAGCACTGCACAGATTCTTGAACCAAGAGAGACTGAACTGGGACCAGAAAGGCCATGCTACTATTTTCTTATCATAGGATCAGAGTGGTTTGAGTTGCTTCTTCTGGAAAGGGACATGGTTTTGTTAGTTTAGGATTCAGTATCACAGTAATTTAGCTTCTGTTGCTACCCTAACTTCCCTACATAATGTCATTAAACTGTTGGTACCTCAGATGTTTGTGCACCAGAACATATTTTACAGCCTCCACATATAGAACCTTTTAAAACACTGTGTGAAAAACCTGTATGCTTATTAAAGCATCCTGGGGTTCATTGTGAGGGCCAGGTACTCAGAAGATTGATGGTCCAATGCACAGGTTTTAGGAACCAAAGTATTTATTGGATTCAGGCCTAAGTAATTAATTGCATGGAAAGTTTAATATTAAACTAGGTTTTTAGCTATTGTATATACTCCTCATTCAAGTTCAAATCATTTACCTTCACTGTACCTATTTTACAAAAGCAAAGAAAATATCTTATTCAAGCTTTAAGCAAAAATGCAAATTCAAGAACACTAAGAGTTCTTCCCAGCCTTAGGACTTGTTTGCTGCATAATGAACCACTACTTCTAATACAATATTTCATTTAGAAAACACATTTTCTTATCTAAAATTATAAGATTTTTCATTTAAAATTTAAACCAAAACAAGAAGAGGCTTGACCAAACTACTGTAGGAATCACAGGAAATAATGTTAAAACACATTTTAAGTAAAGCTTTGTGGAGTTTGGGTTTCTTCTTCTGATATAGTTGATATCTGTGCACCAATTTCACCACGAGAATGCTACAATTATACATATTAAATATACTGATTGTAAGACCAGAAAAATTATCTGAGCATTGTTCTTAGTTTCAACATTTTTTAAAAGAAGCCAGTACAGAGTTCATTTGTAAAGATGGTATGAATAGTTATTAAACTGTTAAATAGTTTGAGAAGTGTTAATTAGTGGAGTATGCAGAAAACTGAACCTCTCTAACAAGGAAAATGAAATAACTTAAATTTCATTGGCACTTTGTTATGGCAGATTGACTAGAACTCTGTCTTGTTTTGTAGTTTAGTTAAAACTAGTTTTATTCAGAACAGGTGAAACTCTGATTCCATTAAACCAGGTGAGTGCACAAAATGTCTTCAATGTGGTTCGGGATTTTACCCCTTTAAACGTTACAATATCCAGAGTTTTCTAAAAGTTGTTATGTAAAACAGTATATTGTATTTACTGCAAAATGTACTAATTTTTTAGTACGGGAAGCAATCTCATTTCCCACCCCCATGACTGCAACCTGGAATTGTCCAGGTGCCTGGAGAGTTAGTTGGAATATATGTTGATTCCTTCACATATGGGAAAAGGTAAAAAGCTGCTGCACAGATCAGTCAGTACCCCAAAGTCTGTACGACTGTTTTTCAGTACTGCTACAGATCCCATAAGATCCAGAGTTTTATGAAATAAAATTCTAAGTCAATCCAAACAACAAAAAGATCAACAACAATTAGATGCATAATGAAGATAATATCATGGAAATATAAAACAGACAAGATCTTCTCTTGGCTGTGGCCTGAATAAAGACTCTTGCCTAAATTCAGGCTGGTATGTGAAAAGTTTTTGGGAGTCTGCAGGACGAGATTCCTTTCAAGGAGTCCATTAACATCAGACTGGACAGAATATGCTTCTGTAGAGGAAGTTTGAGGGTTCATTCAACTACTATAAAATAAGAATTTTCCACTGACAATTTCATATTGCCAACAGAGAAATCCAACAGCCTGTAACCAGTGTTTTCATAGCACGCTTGCCCAGACATGATGTATCCAGGGAGATCAATCCATGGAGGGAAGCCAACTCGTGAAGTTAACTGTGAACTTGAGAAACTTGATTCTAAGTTTCTAATTTAGCATTTCGGAAAGTCAAGTTCACCTTGGTATTTTAACTTGTTGAGTTTCAATGGAATCTAGTTTCATTCTCTACTTTGGTGGATCAAGTCACTTTATTCTCTTCTCCTGACCCTTCTCTCCTTTCTTCTCCTATTAAATATAAACTCATATTTTGTCTCTAGAGGAAGGAATGATGTCCTATGCATATGTAAAACAGAATTTATGTTTTCTATCTTTTAAAATAAGGAAGTCTGATTATGGAAAAAAGTCTATTCACTACAGCAGAAAACTATTTAAAATCTAAGGCACATAAATCCCTCTAAAAATTCATGAGAGTAAAGGTCACATTCAAAAGGTCTGAAGTAATAGTTCCTTTTTCCCCTGTGGACACCTATAAACATTGCCCTGTATGCCAATAAAAATACTTTAGGTAGCATATCTTATACCTAACCCTGTAGGATTCCTTGAGACCCACAAGAGCACATAGATCTAGACTAAAACAAATGAGCAAACAGGCAGGACAAAAACCATGATTGAAAATTGATTCCCAGCTGATTTATGTACATGTTTTCTATCCCAGTGAAGGATGGAGAAGGGAATGCCTTTCAGAAAGGTACTCTCACAGTGGACATGCTTAGAGGGACTCTTCCAGGGTGACTGATGACATGGTCTCCAGCTCATAAGGGGGTGTGATGGGATTTCTCCACTACAGGAACAAGAAACAGAGTAATTAGAGACATCAGAAGCAGTCACTATGACTGCCTTGTTGTTTTAACATTGACTGGACGGTCCCGGGAGAAAATTGCAAGCAAGTTCTTAAGTATTGACTATTCATCATATAACATTTATAAGAAGCTCCATAAAACGGGATACCTAAATGGAGAAAACAAGAATTTTAAATACTTTGTGCCAACTAGAACAGAAATTATCTGCAAAGATAATTTCAAGAAGAGGAAGATAATAAATGGTGCATTCATGTTATCAGTCATAGATAAGAGAGAATAGTGAGGCATCACCAAAATATAATTTTCAGCCTAGTTGTAACACCTCTTGTTTAAGAGTTCATGATCTGAAAGTCACAAGTTCAAAAGGTGTCCCAGAGAATTAAGACTTGGTGGGTCTCGTTTTTACATGACTTGGAAGACATCTAAAGGAAAGGAAGAGCTTTATCAGTCAGGGGCATCCTATCTCTCATCTTCTCTATTGTTGTAGTCTTGGATATAACTACAAGAACCCCTTAGGAAAAAAGAAGGTTTTCTGCCCTTCTCACCTCTTCTTTCTTCAAACAGTTGTGTAGATCTTAAAATATGAATAAAAACCCATGGGGCCGGTTTTTCAAAATGAAGAGACTGACTTCCACCTCTTGACTTTGCTAAGTCAGAGTTCAGAGAGATCCTTCTGAAGGCAAGTGAATCCTATGCTCACCCGTGGGTCATGTGTATTACCATGACCAGAGGCCTGTGCTCAGAGCCCATCTCCCAGGAGGTGCTTTGTTCTGGTTCTTTCACAACTGCAGAAAGTTAAACCTACCTCGTTTAATGTACCATAATACTTGGTTTCAATGAAGGAGCCACATCTTGCCCTGACTGATCCTTGAAATAGTCTTTCCCTTAACCAGCTTTTGATTTGTGTATAAATAAATGTCATTAATACCATTGATTTTAGACCAGCACTTGAGAGTAGGATGTATCTTCTAGATAAATTCTTCTGCATCATCTCTTATAGTGAGATTAAGCCCTTGTTCATCCTGCTGAAGTTAGTACCGGGGTTCCTCAAGCCTTGGAACTTTTTTGTACTTAAAATTGGCCACCTGAGCCAGAACTCATATTGTCATTGCACAAAACCTGTTAGCCAAATTCACTTCCCATCATTCCATTGAACTGTGATTTTAATCAGATATTGATTTTGTGATACTGCAAATTAATTTTAACTCAAAGAAGTTGAAAATTTAAATACAAATCTAGGTTAATCTTAGGCTCCCATCTGCTCAAACAATAAGATACTGTTTTTCTGGTACTCATGTATTAAGATTAAGAATTTGGAACTCAATTTCCTAAATGAAAACAGGAAGCAGATCTATTAAATTTTACACCACTTCTGAAGAGTCTGCAAATTAATTGAAGTTTTGGCTTGAATGGAAGAGCAATTCTTAAAATGCTTGATTGTAAGCATCTTTTCCAGTATTTATTTATTATCTTCTGCAAGTACATAGGAACATGTATATGATGGCAACTTAAGTGTCATTAAAATAAGAATTACTCTCTCAAGGTCCTCGCCTCTGCCACAGAGAAGTCAGCAATTTTTTATCTGGGAAGCATGAGTTACCTCAGTTACCTAAATGAATATTAATAACTCACAATTAGACTGTTCTCACTTATCAGAATTCCTGTACAATTTGAGGATAATCACAACCCCTGCTTTCTGAGTAATATATGCACAAATATTCATGTCCAAGTCATCCAAGCCTCTCTTCTTTTAAAGCACGTGTCATCTTTTTCTCCATCCTGTTTTATATCACTTAAATGTGATATTGTTATACAAATTATACAATACAAACCGTTATGCATTACAGATGTATAATAAGTATTTTATATGTATCTTATGTATTACAGAAATCACTGCCAAAATGCTAAATGCTACACTCCTAATGATTAAAACTTTCCTAATCCTTCTCCCTCTCACATTCTGCTTTTATTTCCAGTAGACTTGCAAGTACTTTCTTTTATTGATTTTAACTTTGCCTAAAAAAGAAACTAAAAAAATAGGGACAAGTGACAAAAATGTTGCTACATGGAACAGTTAATTTATGAGCAGATCATTATTATTAATTTTCCACTTTTGACTGCTAGTATTTTGGATACACTTAGTATTTCAATGGAATAGGAGAGAAATTTCTTCTTTTGCATGACAGACACCCCTCCCTGCTCTGCACAAAGAACTGACTGATCAATACACCCATTAATTGCCACAACCAGGCACTGCTTCCTAGGTGAAAAATTCCATGCTGGACAATGAAATTTTAGAGCAACTCACTAAAGCAGAAAATTTGAAGCTTCATAAATCAGTATTGCGCCTCTCTCAAATGCAGTTAAACCCTAATGTTTATAGAAGACCTAAAAATCCTGAAGAGACCTCATGCTGTATCAGGAATCAACAGACAGTTGTACATCATTTACCACCCACAGTTCCTGACAAACATTTATTTATCCTTTAATGTCGTATAAATCCTTATCCCTTGTGATAAATTCTGTTAAGAGAAGAGAAGGTTAACAACATGTGACTGATCAGGAATAGAAAGGAGTGACAAGGGGGTATTGATCAGGAATTTAGACACTTAGATTATCTGTAAAACTGGTACTTGACCATCATGGATCATGAAGGAATTGAAACCTACAGCTTTCTGGAAACCTTAAAAAACACAGGTTTTCACTAAATCTGAAAATACAACAGCAAATCTGTAATAGTTCACTAATTACTTATTTATACCCACTCTTCTCTAAGATAAAGAAAAGAGATTTTCTCCCCCTTTACTGTGTATTCTGATGAAGTTTCATTGAAGTCAGCAGAGGTATTGGTAGGGCCAGCATAAAGCAGCTACATCTCAGTTATGGAGGTAGATCTGGGCTGTGAGAAAGAGCTGTTTGCAAATCCCTTTAACTTGATTTCTGGCAACATTAAGAAATTTGGGTTGAGAGCTGGCATGGGTCACTTTTCTCAGTGGAAAAAGAATTTGAAAGATTCCAGAATCTGATTTTGCAGCTGTCATCACATCAGTGTTTCAACAAGCTTCTCAAAGATTGCAAAAATCAAGTCATCTTGAGACACAACTATTGGATAGATGAAATATCTAAGTAAAACTATGCAGAAATTAATTTTGTGTGAATTAAGGTGGCCAAATTTTGCTGGTATTTGCACTCTTGACTGAGTGTAATATAATACTTGCCCATTCTCAGGGGAAATGGAAATGCTGATATCTGCATTGTCTGCAAATGTAATACAACAAAGTTCATAAATTGATTATGTGTCACTGGAGTCATTAGAGATCACACTTCAACTGAGGCAGAGCCAGTGACTGTCCTAGTTCCTCATTTCTTAACTTTTTCTTCTGAAATTCTACTGTCCTTTTTTTGTTGAGTTTTTTTTTTTTTTCCTTTTTCATTTTCCCAAAAAGATGATTCTTCACATTTCAGTGCAAGTCACCAGGTCAGATATTGTTCACATTGTTCTTTTTTTCATCCAACAACTGCTAAAAAAGAAAGAGTTTTTTTATTATTCCAACCTACTTTTTACCTGATCCAATTCAGTTTCACTTAATGTAGCACTAGTAAGCACCTCATTCCTGTATTAAAAGTAGAATTTTCCATAGTGGAACAATTTTGCTCTAGGTCTGTAAGTTTGTGCAATTTCACTGATGCAGGGAACTTGGTCCATTATAATATCAGAGAGCTTGGTAGAATACATCAGATTAGAAGCAAAGTATACAATGGCGAGGATTTGCCCTCATGTAGAGTCTGTCATCTGAGAGCCTCAAGGTTAACCAACAATTTATGGTCTGTTAGTTCCAGGGACTGGTCTGAGATTCAGGATCAGTTTTGAAGTGCACCACAATTTTTTTCCTGGAGAAAAATGCAGAGGAAAGTGGAGGGAGAGTATGCAAACAAGAGAATTTACTGCTTTTTTTATCACCAAGTAAGAGAAGTCTCCTGATCAATACAGATAATTCAATACAAGCTCATTTAAAAAATGAACACTAGAATATTAATCAGCCCCAGGTCCTTGCTCTGCTCCTGAAGCCTGTGGCATAAGCCCAATTTTCATTTAGAGTGATTTACTTCTTCCTTCAAATACATGGTAACAGCAACCATATTGGTTTTGGGATCACTGTCTCCTGATGCTTCCCTGAGTATTATCCAGATGCCTTTGCATATTTTAAAATGCCAGAGTGAAAGTGAGATTTTTTTTTGGTCTAATTCCAAGGAACAGATTAAATGGGATGAGTTAAATATTTTGTTGGTTTGATTTCTTCATTACTGGTCTAATTAAGGACTGCAATAGTCTCCTTGTTTTGTGGGTTAGAATGAGTTAACTCATCATTTCATCAATCATGATGGATGGTTTTGTTGTGGAATTAACTATTGAGAATCCTTTGGTGGATACAGTTACTTTTTTTTCTTTTCTCTTTTTGAAAATATTACACTTTAATCACAGTACTTGAAATTAAACTTTCATATGAGAGAGTAAAAAGCTGGGTGCTCAGATTTCAAAGGGAACTTTTATGTTGGTGGATTTACACTCTAATTTTTGGTTTCTAAATGTGATTAAAGATGCTCATTCTCATCCAATAACCTGAAATCAAGACTCTATGTCACCCTAAGTGCTGGAATATAGATCCTGTCTCACCACCTCCAGCTGCTGTGAATCTCTGCTCTGATCAGAAATGCACACACAGTCTTGGTTTTAGCCTTGTGTCTTCACCTCTCTCTTCCTGTTATATTTGTCCCACATGGTCTGTATTACCTGATGCCCTACAGTATCTGTTACAATCAAAGTGGAGGGGAGGAGAGAAAGAGAGGGACATGCTGATAACCCTTGGTACACTGTGGTAACATATAGTCATGTACAACAACATTTAACATAATCCATCCATCAGGAATCACTGAGGTGTCACCCTTGGAGGAGGAACAAGGGTTAGATAAATTCTCAAGGTGTATTTTGCTTCTAATTGTTATTATTTCCTGAAAATCAAAATTTTAATAGCTAGATGAATACATGCCTCTCACATCAAATTGTTCTAGCATCGTATTCAAAATATGAGTTCTGTTTGTATTCTTGTACAATTTCATATCTGGACTATTCATTGTAGGACTTACTTACACTGAAAAAAGGCAAGGGTTTTTTCCTTACCTCTTTTTTATAGGTAATAGTATCTAGTAGTTAGTAAAATTAATTCAATTTTTTATTGCAGTTGCCCAGTAAATTGTCTGTACTTCCTTCAGTTTTTCTTACTTATCTTCCTTAACATCCTGAAGACAAGACATGGAATAATCAATATTTTAAAACTGTCATACTGGTGTGGAAGGTGGTATTTTCTTCTTGAAGTGCTTTTGGACAGATTACTTGGCAGGCAAAAAATATCATTTTTTTCTTTTGTTTGCTTTTAAAACACATTATTTTCAAAGAAAAACACCCTGTTTAACTTTATATTATGTACTGACTTACAATGGTGAGGCACATCTACTCTGCAACAGTTTTCAGCATCACCAAGGAGATCTCGTGGTGAGTCTTCAAGGTAAGTTTACCTGCAGCTGACACAGAAATCCTTGAAGCTCTACATATTTGCCAACTTCACAAATCAAATAATTATCCCTTTGCTGCATACTAAGGCAATTTACTTCCAAGTGTGAGTTTTGGGTTGTCATCATTGTCACTATACATTGTTCAAGAGGTATCTAGGAAGTCAGTGAGAATACTACAACATCCTGCAGTTGAGCTTATATTTGAGGGCAAGAGAGGCTATATATTGTACTGACAATGTGGATTTTTGAGTGGGAGATCATCTGCAGTAAATTCTAAGGTCGTCATAGCAAATATTCCTGTTTATAAGGTAGCACAGCTGTGATTGAAACATTTTAATAAAAAGTTTTTTACTGGAATAAATTGCAAGTTGATTAAAATTTTGAAATCAACATTAAACATCCGTTTCTAATAATGATAAAAAAAATGAAAGGAAAGACAAAAGAATAACAGGATGGTTTGAGGGTACAAAAAGTAAAGAGAAAGCAAATAACTATTTTCTACTTTTCAAAAGTAGAGGAAAATTACATTTGCAATGGGAAAGAAAAATGGATTTTATTTATCATTGGTTTTTAATCATAGGAGTAAATGAAATTATAAGTTTTTTGCCTGTAACCCAGACTGGTTTTGGTGCTGCTTAAACTCCAATCCTTCTCACTTTCTTCACAGAGAACACAAACAATAAGTTTATCGTAGCACCACAAACGTGGAGTTTTGTTATCAGTCTCATGCATTGCAGTGCTATAATCTGTGAGTTGAATCTTACTGGTTTTCTCTTGTTTTTCTAGAAGAGTCATGATTTACATCCCAGTGAGAGAAAAATTACACAAATCACACAAACAGCAAGAAATCAAAAGGAGAAAAGGATGGATGAAAGGAGAATCAAATTCATATGATTTATGAACTTAATAGTGCAATTTACACAATGTCTTTACCTCTGTATTTTATTATTGCTTTATTTATCTTTTTGTTCTCCAGTTAATTTTATATTCATTTGTCCCATAGCTGAATTCTGGATTATTAAAATATGAATTGGATCAGGGGACATGCTGTCTGATTAAAATAATATCTGGTTACTACATGTCGATTTATACTGAGGCTAAAATCCAAATATTCAAGCATTATCCATCTACAGCATGTTTTAACAGTATAGCCTAAAACTACTAAATGCATTACAGGATTTAAAGGGTGGATGTTTTTGCTAAAAGAGAACAGCAAATAATGAAGTAAATGATTTAGCAAGCAGAGGATCTCTCAGGCTATATCTTAATGTTTAACTGGAGAGGCTCATGAACTTCTGTTCTGAAAGAAAGCTTCTTAAAAATGGCATACATGGGAGAAATCAGAACTTTGGAAAGACAATTAAAGCTGATTAATATTTAAAATATTTTTTTAAAGTACAGATAAAGGAGATAACCTCTATTGCTATAGTGCAGGACAATTTGTGTGTAAGATTGTGATTAGAAAGAAATGCACTATATTTTTATTATCATGGTAAAATTAGTGCTTCATGCATTTCCCTAACATAATAAATAAAGAAGATTCAGTAGTGATATGATAAAAATATTTCGTTCTTCTCCCACTGCCATAACACATGGCCATGGGGAACCTGCAGGAATCAAGTTGGATTATGTCAGAAAGACTTATTTTTTCAAAAAATTCTGAGCAATCCAAATAGATTTCCATTTACTTCAAATTGCTGATTTCAGAACTGCAGGGAGCATTAAAAGAAGTATATTTTCTTTCATAAGAGCTCATCTACTTGTTTCTGTGGATCACGAGTCACATCAGCATTTGGGTTATAACTAAAGATTGGCTGAGGCCATCCACAGCTCAAATACTGAACCTCAGGAGATCCAGCAGAATGTGTTATGCTGGAAGCTGAGAGGAACTTGGTTTTAATTCATAATAACCTTGACTCTTCACTTATCCTCGCTCCAAATTATATAAAGGGCCACATTACACTAGATACGTTATTTTAAAACTTTGTTTACTTTTGGGAAGATCATGTTATTTCCCAGAGTTTTAGGGTGTGGTGTTTGATATAATTACAGAGTACCTTCTAAAGATGGAGAAATTACAACGGAAATTATAGTCTTCAGTGAAGAAGGAATGATCCAATAAAACCAGAAAGGGAGAAATGGGAAATTGAAGCATGGGCCAGGTATGCAGCTTTATACCCTTCAATACCCCCAAAATTACAAAAACAAAATCCCACAAATTGTGAAACTGTTTATAAGTAATTATGTATCCTTGCCTTTCCCAAAGGAATGGTGAAAATCATGTTGCTCATTAGGAAGCAGTCAGAAATTAATTTCTATAGTGTCCAGAGTCCTAAACCCTCACACACACCAGGAAGTGCATTCCAGGATGATTATGGAAATCACCGTTGCTTGATTTGCAAAAGTGCACATTGCACAGTGACCTGTACTCACACAGAGCTGTATATGTGATATTACTTAATTTAATTATCCAAATAAGTAGGTCACTCAATTGAGTAAATACCTCTCCTTTTGGGATCAGCTACATGAATGGGAATTGGAGGGACAAGAGGAGAAGAAGAAAAAAAAAGGCATTAAAATTGAACCTTTTGAGTCATTTAAGCACAAAAAGAACAAAAAGCTAAGGTGCTAGGTAAAAATCTCTATTCTCATTCTACACTTTCCACTCTTTAAAATACAGGTGTTCTGGTGACAGAGGAGTAATTTACAAGTAGTTTATAAGTTTATACAAATAGTTCTTATTATTCCAGGGAAATGCCTCCAAGGTACTTGTTCATACATGGCAAATCCAATGTGAACAACACCAAAGCATTCTTCACATTCCACTGGTGTTGAGACAGGACATTGATTCTGGTGTCTGTCTTAAAGCTACGTTTGGTTCAAAAAAAGTAGATAATGGTTCAAAGAAGGTGGGATAACTCCATGGTGTCCCAGTGGAGTTCACCAACACTGGCTCAAAGACCTTATCTCACACAGACAGGTCTTGTTTTGTACTAAGGTGGACACACAACTTAAAAATCAGGATTTGCAAAACCAGAAAATTTTATTCTGTGTTAATGTCATGTGTTCCTTAAGTTAAGAATTTTTGGGGCCAGGATGGAGATGTACTGCCTCCTTGTTTAGTAAACAGAAACATCACAGATACAGCTTGAATCTACTTTTAATTCAAGAGAGAAAGTCCCACCAGTCCTAAACAAAATGGGCTCAGAATTTCATTAATATTTCTGCTTCGAAGAGAACATAGGTAATCACAGATAATACAAATAAATGCTCTTTTCAACAACCTTTTTATTGCTATAACTTCCTGCGTCAATTAAGACATTAATTATAGACTTAATATTGCAAGTTTTCTTTTGTAGTGTAATTAAAAACTAGATGGTTATTGTCTGAGAAAGCTTACATGTAATGTTATTTATTCAAAATTAGACATTGCAGAGCAATCTATTACCATTTTATTAACCTATCAGGCATCTAAATGTGTTAAAGTGTTTTGTTGGCATTTCAAAAACCATTTGGGTATCAATAAGAAAGTAGCTAAACTGTGCTAATTGACACTTTGGAAGTGGGTTGATTAGTAACTTGTAGCTGCTTTAAAATATCTCAGCTATAGCCTAATCGTCTCTTCAAGTAGAATGCACTTAAAATATTTTAATGGACATAATTAAAACTTAATTGTTTATGTTATTTTTTCATCATAATTGGCAGAGGAATTAGATGTGGAACTTCATATAACTGTTTAATAGGTGTTCTCGTTATCAGTTGACATTTAAAAAATGTTGCAATCACAGTTCTTTTAAGTTTTAAAATCTAAATTGAGAAACAGTGCTTTGGAAAAGAAGGAATTAATATAATTATGTATTATTTTGTGTAGTAGTGGAATTGCTATACTGGATCAGACCTCTGAACTGTCATCTTCCCTGATGTCTACAAGTACCAGATGTTGCAGAAGAATGCATAAATCCTCACATCCCCAGTCAACAGATGTGTAATCTGTCCCTATGTCTCATTATAATCCCAAAGGATTTGGATTAAACCATTAAGTACAGGGTTCATGTTATTTTCTTTCATAAATCTCTGTCAGTTTTAGCTAGCATAAGTCTGAATATTTCTTCTCCATGTAAACACACAGTCTCTGTTAGAGCTTCTCTAATTCTGCTTGTTTCTCTAGTGAAGAGTACTAACTGATGGCAGAGTGCATCATAAAATGGTAAAAATCAGGTGTTTGCAAAAAGTCCAACAAAACTCGTACCTGAAATTAAAAATACTGGTCTCGAGTCCGGATTCATTCTATGCTTTGTATGAGGAATAGGGACACCCAAATGAAAGGAACTAAAGAGAATTTTACAGAAGTTCAGATCTGCAAATTCAATTAATTGAATTGAAAAAGACAAAGACCCACTTTGAGTCTGTTTTACCCGTGATGGTGATCAGTAAGTGACCTCTCCCAGATCTTAACTCATGAATCCTTCACTGTTTTATTTCTCTCCTCTGTCCAGCTGCAGAGGGGAGTGAGAGAGTGGTTTTATCTCCCAGTATTCCAAAAAATCCCCAACAAATAAACTGAAGTGACAAGCACCGGTGACCAATATAACACAGAGAGAAAGCAACGTACCTCATCAAAGAGACAAGAAAAAAATATAGGAAAAAAAACTCTATCACATGACCAGAGACTTGGAAAATATTTTAGATATAACAACTGGGAAATACGGAACACAGGTGTGAATACAAACTTAGTCACTATATGCTTCCTGAGTCTTGAATCCATTATCTATTATGCATTTAAACATATATGTATTTTAAAAGAACTGAGAGGAGATTAAAGAGATTCAAGTTTCCATCTTCTTCCTTTCAGGGAAAAGTTCCTAATTAATGCCCTTCCACTGATAAAAGGTATAAGAAAATCTTAACCTTGATGGTTAGAGAGCTGATCTAGGAAAAAGGATTTCAAGTTTCATTTCCTGACCTATTTGGAAACTACACAGGACAAAAAAAAGGAATGAACCTTTCAGAGCAGGAAACACCACATCCATCTCCACCTGCCCACCTGGGTGTGGAGGAGGGTCACACAAGCGTAAATATCCCTTCTACCTGTGTCCCCCAGATGGTTGAGGGATCCTAGGAAAAGATTGTAAAAACCAGGGAAAACACTGATAGGTAGAAAAAAGTGAGGGTTAAGCCTGATTCTCCTTCTGACCCTGTGAGCCCTTCTTGCCTTTCTACACAGTGACCCAGGGCTAACAAAAGGTACAGTTCTGTTGGAATAACCAGACACTTCTTTTTGAGGCATACATGAATATTCATGCCACAGAGATATATAATCTTCAAAACCATCTTCATTTTATCCATCCCTCCTGGTTCAAGGCACAGTGAGCCCTATATTTAGTCTCCAACTTCCCAGATTTAGTATTTAGAGCAGCAGCAAAGAGGGAGAAGAGAAATGGGCTGCACTGAAATTGTACAGAGATGTATTACACAGTAATTCATGAACCTGCTGTAGCTAATGCTGTTATCACAAATCTACTGCTATTTACGGTGCTGGGATATGCACAGAAATGCTCAGTTCAGTTTTACATATGTAAATTAAACATATAAAACTGCACATCTTTCCTTATTAGGCTGTGAAATGTTGTGACTCAAATGTGACAAATAAGTTATTCATAGGTACCCGTGGCCATCCATTTTATACTATTCCCTCCAGACCACAAATACCTTTATATCCTAATGAATTCCCTGACTCTCTGGTAGAACAAGCCAAATAGATTTTAAATATTTTAAAGCATTTCTGAATAAGATAGTAGGTAGTCCACTCTAGATCCTATTATATTCCACAGTGAATAAAAGACTTTTCCTTTTTGTTTTTCTCTGGATTTATTTTGATTTCCCTTTGATACTTAAATAAAGAATTCATTAATTTTAACAGAGATAAAGAGTCATTTGAGTTAAAAGCCACCTTGGTGCCTTTCACATTCCATCTTCCTGCAATAACACAGAGCTGAGACTGCCGAGTGTAAAGAAGTTTTGTATATTTTGTCAGTCAGTAACACGGGATTTGAGAAGTCAAAGCTGAGTCCCCTGACTTAATATAGATTTTACTTGTGACCTAAAGAGGTCCAATAATTTCCTTGTATCTCATATTAACATCTAGAAATAGCAGTCTATGTATATTTCACAGTATCTTTGGATGTATAAAATACATTTTTTAAAAAAAAAGGAAAAAGGGTGCTGACATGCAGCCCCTGGAAATGACCCTGGGCCCTGAGTAATGACAAGCTCAGGGGAAGGAAAAGAACTGGGGAACTGATGACACAGATCTATCCCTCAATTCATGCTGCTCAGAAGAGCTAACAGAAGAGACACCAGGACCCCTCAAAGCTTTATGAAAGCAATCCCTGCTTTTTGTAAGCCCAGCTTTTCCCATGTGTCCTTGTCTTGGGATGATTAGACAAGGGAGGAATAATTAACCGAAAGTTACTAAAAAATAGAGAAATTAGATACTCTTGTGTAGTCATCTCAGTCTAGTTGTAGGTATTTGCTCATGGTCACTGTCCCTAAGGGACTATTAAACTTGAACAATCTTTAATTCAGCTGTGTATAGTCATTCTCTTAATCTTCTAACATGGAAGACAAAGCCATTTTGCCCCACGAGGAATAAGTTTGAAATGTGTAATTCAGAACTATTAGAAAGTTTTCTCTTCTATGAAGTATTTGAGACATGAGATTGTGCTTCAGTGCTCCTTGTAATATGTTAGGTAGCACATGTTGAAACACATATTAAAATGCAATATTAAGCTTTTTTTTTTAATAAAATATAGAAATCAGCTTGATAGGACTTACAAGAGCATTGACAAGTATTTTGAGAATGTTAAAACAGGATGTTTTAGCTCTTCTCCCCCGTGAAAGGTATCTCATAGACTGCCTGGAAACACTCAGATTTTGGTGAAACTTATTACCTGGCAGTAAACTGTGCTGTGAACTCTGATCAAGACAACACAGGCCCTCAGTGAACCTGTGCCCACTGGCTGTACCACGGACACGATTTCAACATTTGGTGGGGAAATCTAATTAAATACTTTGATAGAAGCTGCCAAATCCAGCAGACAAAGAGATTTGAGGCTGCTGCAGCTCTGTGTCCCCAGGTCCAGCTGTAGGGAAGCTGAGCATGAATTCCCAACAGGCACACACATGTGCCTGTGGGATAAATATCCACTGATGACACCTTTTATCTACCCTCAACTTTCTTTCTGCATTTTATGTTAAGACACGGGCTTTTGCTTCAAGAGTAAAAATCAAACAGCAAAATAAAATAAAGAAATATATGTAGGAAAAAAATGTATTGGTTAATACATCCCTTGAACTTCTTTTTCATTTACTGATCATAGTTAATGGATTTCTTATGAGCTGTACATCAGCTGATTTTTATATAATCACTGAGCTTATCTCACATTGATTGAAATTCAGCTAAATTGTCTTGTACTTTATGAATTCATTGATCCTACACTACCCATCACCAACCTTTTGAAATGCCAGGACTGCTTATTTTGGTCATCTCTTTCCATTATCCAATTAACAACCCATTTTCATTTGGCAAATTGATTGCAATCCATTTATTTCTGATGGTTCTTGCATTTTGTGGAACAGAGGGGCAGACCTTCAGCTTGTGTAAATGGACACAGCTCAAGCAGAGCTGAGGAATACACTGATATTGATGGACTTAGACCTCTTTCTAGTCAGGATAGAGCCAAGGGAAGATAGTTATCTTTTTTACGAAAAATAACAAAGTTACACTAATAAATCAGAATATATTTCTTTTTTTTCACCTGTATTTTTCTTATACCCCCTTTCCTGGAAATCTTTACTACCTCAGTGAATCCTGAATGTTACTACCATATATGCAACCTATATTCCAGTTGGCTTTTGTACCAAATTCTCCTCTTCTTTGCACTGATTTAAATGATAAAATAAAAAAAAATTGATCAGAATAGTTTAATAAAACATTGGGGAAAAAATAAAAATTAATCAATGAGAATAATCGAATAACAAGTTGGTGTCTGATGCCTATTTGAAAACTACTAGGGAGGTAGATCAGTTATCATGAGTTTACAAAGTGAAAAACAAGCAAAATAAAACTGCAGAAGTAAACAATTTTCCACATGATGAAAGACCAAAACAAAAATATTTGTACTTTAATATGTTTCTATAGAAGAAATGTGTTAAAGAAGCAACACAGCCTTTTCAGGAATCATGAGAGTTCAGGGGAATGAGAGAGGTTCCTGGAACAAGTGCATTTTAAATGTGGATGGTCTGTAATGATTTATTTGTGGTTTGTCTCTCTCACATCTGATCTTCATGTCTCTGAGCTTTTTTTTCTGGTGTGCTTGCAGCTTTTTTTGTTCTTTGGATATTCCATGACATATCTGACCTTTAAAATAGTTCATTTATTTTGAAGGCTGCACTATATTTGTCATAATAAGTATGAAGCACTTAACATTTAAAATAAATTTTTAGTTTTGATGCCTGGTATTAAAAAATAAAGAAAAAAGAAATGAAAAAAAAAACCCTGATTGTGTTTGACACAATTATTTTTTATTTCTAAGTATGGTAAGTCTAGATGATGTAGGAAGAATGCCAGTATGCAGTTCTACTGCTCTTAGTGGTGTCTCCAACAAACGTGTTTAAATTTATTTAAACCTTTTCGCAAAAGTACCTGCAGTCTTACCTGTTGATTCAGTTCTTCTGTATACTTCATATGGGACTCATCAGTTTCAGGATCCTGGTAAACTCTGACTTTCACTTCTAAAGCTTCTTTTTGGATCTGAAAAGCACTGAGAAACATGGGAAAAAAATATGGTCTACTGCAAAGACCTGCAGCCTAAGTATAAAAATGTTAATTCAGCCTGAACTCATTTTTACAGGAGAATACAAAATGGCAATGAAATGTGAGCTGGCAGTGGGAATTAATAATCTCTGCACATTTTGCAAAGATCTGAAATAGTTCTTTTCCTGCAGCCCAGTAACGAGGGAATCAGTTTATTGCAGAAATGAGCCACCACCCTCGACATCACGACACCTCCGAAAATCTCAACACCGATCTCAACAGCTTTACAGCTCAACACATCACTGAAATATTAATTGGCTTTTGAGGTATTTTCTGAGGTTTCCTTTTCCAGACCAAATCCTAAGACTCATTCCACTCATAAAGATGTTGGTGAAAAGTAGAGGTCTGCCACCCCAAGGGCTCTCCACTGGGAACCATCATGGAGTCCCTCATTCTGGAACAACATAATGGAATAATTCTGATGTTCTTCTATTTCTTAGCTACTAATTGGGCTTGAAATGAGAAATTATAGTTCTTCACGGTCTCATGGAATTTCCTGATTACAATAAGCAAGGAAACTCTGACTCAGCAGTTTTAGAGAGTGTATTCAGAGCTGTTTATGACACTATCAACTGACTTCATTGCTCAGTCAACACTAGAGTTTGTTTAGAATCAGTTTTAGGGGTCAGAATCAGTTTTAAGTGTTATCCACACCCTGTGCCTAAAACCAAGTAGGGGTTTTTTTCACTGCATATCTTGTCACAACTTCTTTTGGTTTGAAAGCCTGTACAGTGATGTATGCAAAGTTCTTGTCAGTAGCCACTTGGACAGCTTCCAAGGACTGTAAAGGTGAAAATACTACATACTAAGAAACTTTCCCTATTTAGTACATTTCTGGACTAAATCTATACTTTTCATATTTATTAGAGCACTCCAAGGGAATATGTTGTCCCATTTTAAACCAATTCAGTTTTTTATATACTAGTACTGAAGATGTCAGCTTTAATCCATGGAAGCTTCTAATTTATATTGGTTTGCATACTCTAATGACAATGTAATTTTCCAGTTAGTACTGGAAGGTGGTCTGAAAATGACAGAAAATTGTGGTCAGCAGCAGGAAAAAGAAGGAAGAAAAACTTGATCATTTTGACACTGCAGTAGTGAAACCAATGTTGTAGGGTGAAACATTTTTAAAAATTATGCAATTCATAGTTAAGTTATTTCATACTTTGTGTCAATGTCAAACTATAAACCTGGATAGCCCACTTGTCATATCCTGAAATATATTTCCTTTAGTAATTCATTAATACAACTCTCACTTGAATGTCTTTTCCTGTCTAGATGTAATGACTTGTTAAGATTTTTGAAAACTATACCTTTACCTTTTCAAGTTTTGTATGTGTAAATAAATCCAGCTCTGTTTCCTCAGGAGTATTTTTCTGCTTCTACTAAACTAGATGGGTCTTGGTAATATAATTCAATATTCTGTCAAGTTTAATATAACATACACTCCAAAATCTGAAACTCTTAAGTCCAAATAGTAGAATAGAACATAACATAGGAAACCGTGAAAAGCAAACTAATACTTTGAGAACAAACAGAGTAAGGGTGTCCTTAGTTTTAAGCATGTTTATAATTTCACTATCAATCAAGCATAAGAATTGGAAAAGACCTTTCATAAGCAACATCAAACAAAAATTGTGTGCTTTGGTCTACTTTAATCTAGCTCTGCAAAATAGCCACATAACAGTAACTCTCTCCAAAAGGAGGCAAAAGCAAAGCACTGACTGGATTCCTGAGAATAAAGAGAATTATAAGGCAATGTTATCAACTACGATAACCAAAATTAGAAGATACATGAAGGAATCTAATTGAGATTAGCTCAGCCTGTAAACCAATCTCAGGATCTGTCCAGAGAATATTCACTAAAGGTCAGTGGCTCCTGGAAACATTAACTCAAAGGCAAAATGAGGGTTAAGAAAGTAACAAATTAAATAGCCAACATCAGGGAATACTTACTCCCAGAGCAATAAACATTTGGGACAGCTTACTTCATACCTTTCTTTTTTTTACAAATATTTTAGTGTTAACCAAATTCAGAAACATTTACTCCAGGGAGAACTACATATTGGCCTCTATGATGGCTGAGCTCTCCAGGGCCTTTATTAATCTTCTGATATTATTGTTTTCTTATCTGGGTTTCTAAATCACATTTTCAGCAAACTAAAATCCTATCTAATCAAAGAAAACAAATCTCTTACAGATTTAGGTCCCAGTACCTAGTGGCTAAGCAAACAAAATTAATTTCTAGTCATGAAACAGATTCTGATGTGCAACCACAAAATGGTGCATTCTGTGCACTATGTTAAAAAGAGATGATATCATCTATCCCTAAACTACTGTTTGTTCAATCCCAGGAATATTATTTTTTGAAATTTGAACAGTGTGTATGTTTATGATTGAGAAGGTGAAAAACGTGAGTGAAAATATGAGAGAATTTGAAACTGTAAATAAAAAATAAATGGACATTGCATGAAAAAGAAAGCTTTTCAGTGTTATAACTGCATTAATCAGTAATGAAGAATATTTTTATATTAGCATATTTAATAATTCAGAATCTTTATAAGGATTAAGAGAAAGCAAATATTGCATGTGTTGTCACGGGGGGCTGTTCTAAAGCTAGAAAATCAAGCTAAGAGCACAAAGTCATATCTTACGATATCATAGACCTTACAGATATTATCAGGTCCTTATCTTGTAGGACTGTGCCTAATTGGAAGATTTGCAATTCATATTCTTTTCTGAAACTTTCTTTATCCTCTGATCCTTCCATTTTTTCATCTTTGCTCCCTTATTTTTTTGTCTGTAACTCTCGTTTTCACCATGAACTCTGACAGCCATCAGAGAAAACAGAGCTGCTGTTTCTGCTTTGCTGCAGGCCTCTGTCAAAGGTATTAAACGAGTTTCACAAGCACTGTGGCACTCTGTGCTGTGGAAATGCATATAATGTTGGAGTTTAGGGAACATGGCACTGGGTTTTTAAAACAATGACCTACGAACATGGAATGTCATTCTAGTGTATGAGAAACACGGGAATTACAGCAAAACTACTGTACCGTGTTATAAATAGGTGCTTTTAAAGGGAGTTGCAGCTGACAGAAAGGCTTTCAAATCTCTTCTCTCAGTTCCCTTATCTCTCAGGGTCCCTGAAGAATATATACTTTCAAGACAAAGTCATCCTATTCTTGTTTTGAGAATCAGCCTTTTGGAATATTTCTTCTAACATATCCTGCAGGACCCAATTTAGCATCCAGTTCAACTAACAAGAAAATAAAACATCTTCTGTTCACTGATCTCATTAGTGGTCACTAGATCCTTGCGCTAAGAGACAATTATACCTGCTGACTTAGGGAAGAGACCACAGCTCATGAATAACATCAGGATGTTAAAAATACGTGTCGCATTCCAGTAAGGCAGTGAGGATAGTGCTTCATGGGAAATCAGTGGTTCTGACAGAAAATAAATGAGATTAAATTTAATAGTACATACTAAACATGCCCTTGGTAAAGCCTCAGTGTTGAGGTGCAAACTCAGAAGTAACAGAAAAGGAGGGGGAACTAGAGACAAAGTGATCACAGGATGTCTGAAATCTTTGCTGTCATAAAATTTGAAGTTCTGGTAGGTGAGGTACCTTCATCAGTGATGAGAAAGCAGTAATACTGTTTGTACTAGGCATTGGTACTACCCTGTTAGGCTTATATACAGTACTAGCTACCTACATTCAAAAATGTAGGAATGGAGAATGAGTAATCTTGGTAATCATAGGACACAAAAACTTCATTTGGATTTATACTTTTAAAATAAAGATCGAGAAAGAATAAAGTTGTAAGTAAGTTTTGAAGAAAGGAGAATTTGTAAAGCAGAATAGTATGATGAACTCAAGTACTGTCTGTGAAGAGATTTAAAGTAGACATTAGGTGAGATCAGAAGATGTCAAATACCCTTCCCTCAGGGATAATGAGTGCTGGAAAAAAAACCCTTCCCAACTCCCAAACCCTCTCAAAAATTTAAGTCTATGAATTCCTGACATCTGTATCAATAAAAAGCTTGAACCACTGATCAATTCTTTTGTGTACTTGTTGCAGGGTAAAATATTTCATAAGAAAATTCAGAAACTAATATCAAGCAGGAAAAGTACATTTTTAAATGGTGGAAAACTTTTGTCTGATCTGTCACATGTAATGCTGTTTGCTTTGTAGCGAGCCAGCTGTGCTTGTCATGGATGCAATGCCATAGTTTTAGTAGATTGGAATTTTCTTCTTCAATTGAAAAGTGAGAGGCAGACACTGGGAAGTAGTCATGCCTTAGAAGTAGAAAATTTTGAATTTTGTTTATTTTAGGGCTCTTCCACACCTATGACTAGGCCATTGAGAAGCATAGACAGCCACAAAAGTGACCATATTCCATTACACATAGGTCTGCATTAAGCATTATCCATATCTACAGAGAACCAAAACAGATTTTCTTTAAGGCAGGAAAAGCCCTTCTGAGTATAATTAACCTCATCAAACTGAATTTTTATCTATTTACTTCCACAGGATCTGCCCTGTGTGTATTTCCCAGCTTCTGTGCCTATATTCTGTTTGTTCTGTTTTAAAGTAATATTATTCATTTAAACTTTGTTACAAATTACAGCCCTTCAGGGGGATTAGTCAGGAGTCTTATGCAATGAACCTGTAAAGAAGTGGAGGGAATATCAGCCAGTGATTAATCACATATAGCTCTCGAAAAGAGCTTTTTTCTTTCCTTTTATCCGCATCTCATGTGAAGGCTCCAACCTCCTGAGACAAAGCTGAGTTTATCTGTGGACTGACAATAACAACACACACCGTGGAGCTGAAGAGAAGATAAGCCAAGACTCTTTAGTAAACTGCTGTGGCAAAACGAATGCCCCAAAGGGCTGGAATTAGCAGTTAACTCTAAGCTGTTTTCTTTAGAAGTACAAAAATAGCCTTTAAAGTTTTCCATGTTAAATCACTGCACTTAGGAAAGAGAACTGTTTCAAAACTGGTGACAGAGAAATGTTTTCTGTCGCTGGGTTGTTCTTTCACACCATCTGCAAGGTTTGTGCCCACAGTTTACTCAACAAGTTTTGGAACAGTTCTAAATTGGGTTTTGGGTTCCTCTAAGCCTCGGCCTTCGGATTCAAAATGAACCAGTGTATATAGACCAGGTTGAGAGGGGCCCTGAGCAAGTTGGTCTAGTTGGTGGCATCCCTGCCCACGGCAGGGTGTTGGATCTTTAAGGGCCCTTTCAACCTAAACCATTCTGTGATTCTATGATATACTTCCATCTTAGCACAGCCTCTTAAAACTAATTGGATAATTCTGGATAATCTGAAATTCTCCAAGAGATGCTCTGGGGGACTAAGTGATTCATTTTAAATTCTCACAATCTCCAACTACATTCCACTGTTGACAGCCCACCATACCAGATCTGCCACTCAAACACCCCACCTGCACAATTGAAGGACTAAACTGATGTCTTTTCAGGTAATGTGATGGGTCGGGGTGAAGAAAGTACACACCAATCCCAGATGTTGAAGAAGATACATGAACTCTCTTTTTGCTGGTGTAGCTAGCACCCACAGTGACATCCATAACATGAACTTTGTTTTTATGAAATTGGTGTATCACCAGTGTGTCAGAGTCTGGGTTGATCGGGTTCCCAGAGTCTGGAAATTACTTGTCAGGAGAGGATACTCACAAAGTCACCAAGCTGCTGTTGCAGAGATAAGGTTAAATTGTCACACAGAAACAGGACTGTGACCACATACCTCTGAAGCAGCAATTCACAGATAAATGCATTCCATCTCAAGGATTGCACCACCACATAATTGATGATTTCCATTTATAACAAGTGGGAGATTCTGAGTTTACAATTGTTAATGATCACCATGAAACTGAGGGTTTCAGCCAAATGATGAATGTTTAGCAGAGTTCACTTGGAAGCCCACATGAATATGTCAGCATGCCAACTTCAGTATCCAACTGCTTTATTCATAGGAGACACGTTGTTGGCCCAGCTTGTCATTGTAGAGGTTCTACAAAATCACAGAATGATTTGGGTTGAAAGGGACCTTAATGACAATCCAGTTCCACCCTGTTGCCATGGGCAGGGACATCTTCCACTGTCCCACGTTGCTCCAGGACCCATCCAACCTGACCTTAAACACATCCAGGGATGGGACAGCCACAGTTTCTCTGGGCAACCTGTACCAGGGCCTCATCACCCTCATAGTGGAGAATTTCTTACTTACTAAGATCTAATTTAAATCTGCGTTATTTCAGTTTAAAACCATTATCCCTTGTCTTCTCTCTACATGGACTTGTAAAAAGCCTCTCTCTAGCTTTACTGTAGCCCTTTTACATACTAGAAGATGATGAAAGGTCTCCCTGGAGCCTTCTCTTCTCAAAGCTGAACACCCTCAGCTCTCTCATCCTGTCTTCATATACAGCCCACAACATGGACTGGTACCTGTCCCCCTTCTTTCTTGTACACAAGAACATCATAAGGCCAATTCATGTATTTAATTCTATTAATAAGGGTTGGATCAGACAAGGTTGTTGTTATGTAGAATCCCATAGGTCACAGATCTAACATTTGTTACTACTCAAACCACTGCAATAACCAATCAACTTGTACTCACTCGTATCTTCTGCTCTGTACATGACAATATGTGCTTATTTATGTTGCTCATTGTCTAGACCATAAAATTAAAGTCCTTTGCATCAAGCCATTAACAATCTATCCCCTTCACAGACAGAAGTCTGAGAGAGGTTGCAAAATGGAATTCTCTGCCTGGTATCTTTCTCAGCTTCCCGTGCCAGGCAGGACACTGTTAGCAGGTGGGATTTGGTCTGATTCTCACCTGCTCTGAAGAAGCAATTGGACTGCATCCAAGCACATACATGAAAGTTTGGTGCCTATACAGGAGATGTAGGAATGACAGAATTTCAGGTTTACTCTGCTGCAGAATGTAGACAGTTTGTGGTTTCTTTTTAGTACAGTGTCTCATTACCATGCCATTCTTGTTCCTTTTCTGGCCTCCTTGGAGTGGAACTGAACAAACTAATTAAAAATGTTCAGGACTCACTATTACTCATTTATAAATTGGGAATGTTCCATTCATTTCTAACAGAGGCATGTGCAGAGATTACTTGTTTGTTTTACAAGTGTTATGTAGCATACAATTCCTTTGTTCCAGAAGTTAAGACCTCAGCTACAGACATATTCCTTTTCATTGAAAATTGGCATACACTACTTCCCTCAGAAACACAATTCTTTTGGCAAATTGCCCTTTCATACTTCAACAAGTCTTCCTTCTTGAACTTGGATTTTTACTCTCTGCTTTTTTCTTTGCTTAAAGCTTTTTTGAATATTTAAGATGCTTGAACATATATTTTATAAATATAAAAAGAAAAGCAAGGTCTCTACTTTATTCTTGCTTAAAGTATGGTCAAGGGAAAATGATTCTCCTTGGTTTTAGTCATTATCAAACTTTACATAGTTTTTTTTCTTTCCATCTCTGATTGAAATATATGTAGGTAAAACCCCCAGCTATAAATGCATGTTTTATTCCCTCTGTGCCTCTGAATAAAAAAAAATTAATAAAAAGTAAACTTTATTAAGAGCCAAAATGTGTGTCATTTCTGGGTTGTATATCAGACTGTCTTCATTCACAGAAGACAACAGACTCCAATAAATACATGGGCAGTAAGTAAATTTATTATTGTTGGAGATTCTTTATTACACAAGCTCAACTCATGGTGGTTTTGATGCTTTTTGAGATAAAGAAGAGTGCATTGGAGAGTTTCTGTACTACACAAAATTGAGTGTTGCTGGTCCATTCCAGTAGGAACCATTCACATTTTAGTTAAAGCAGCTCACTAACATAAACATTCAAGCAGCTACCAAGTCTAAGAAACAACATGCTGTCTCTAATTTGCAGGGAAAGAGTCTGGGGTAAGTAATTCTGGGAGATCAACAGACTTCCATGGGTTTAAGTGCCTTCCCATGACCTGTGAAATTAATGAGGTGCTGTAACCCTGCCCTGCTCTTCCAGAGATGAGGGTTGTGTGCAGGTTACAGCCTACAACTCCAGAGCTGGAGACCATTTGAAACATCTCTCTACTAAACATCCAGGTTAGATTCACCCTGGGGAAAGTCTAAGCTGTTACTTGAACCCTGGGTCATGTACATGTGGTACAGACCACATACGTAATATGGGAAATATTGAGTGTTTTGGAACAGATTGTGCCCTTTTGGGCTCCATGTTTCAGTTCCTAAAATCAGTTTCTGTTATCTTCAGCAACAGCAGATTTTTCTCTCCTCACTGAGATCCTGAGAGGATAAACCAAATCAGGATTCTGGGGTACACAGAAGTAGTGGTGAGGTGGTTCGTGGAGCAGACTAGGACAGAGGGATACAAACTAGGGTATTTCCCTTAGCACAGCAGTCAATTCCTTTGCAGACTTTATTGCACTTGTGGTGGTGTGATATCACAGAAGCATCCATGAACTGGGCAGCAGAAACACATATCAGGAAAGCAAGTAAAGCAAGTAATGGTATGGCATTGCTTTTCTCTTTCTCCATCAATAAATACTTTTCTGCTCAGAGTCCACAGAATTATAATTACTCCAAGTTACCCAGAAACAGTTTACAAAGGGTGAGGGGAGAAATTGATTTAACCCAAAGTCTTCTGAAAGTTAGATGTGTAAATCTTAACTAGTTAGCTGATATTTCCTTTGTAACCATTAGATAAAGAAATGTAAAGAACCCTCAGAGGGAAATTCAGCCAGTCTATGTAAAAGATCCATGTCAGTATGTGACGGAGCATTAACTGGGAGAACTCTGTTTCTAGAGTGCACTCATGCTTTTAAACAACAATAGAGATAAAGTTTACCCTGACTTAAAGCTTGATTTTTCCCCCATCATTTACACAACATTCACCCAGTGTATTTACACAACAGAATGCGCAAATTGCTCTCTTAGCTTGTGTATGCTGCTTGACTTGTCACAAGATGCTGCTTTCAATTTACACAAGGCTATCTGGTAAAATCTGATAATTTTTCATTGGGTGTGAACTTACTCATATATCTCTAGATTTTCCTGCTTTTCAATGCCATTTTTAATCACACTACCTTTACATATTTATTAGTTTCCTCAGCTGGTTACAGGAATCAGAGAATAGAAATCATTGCAGAACTGGAGACTCATTTCACCAAACCCTTAGAGGAAGTTCATCCCAATCTCACTCTCTGTGTCCAAACAGTAAATCACTGTCTAAAGTAAGGGACATGGAAAGACAGTCAGACATAGGTGTAGACATGAAATTTGTGAGAATGTTTAAATATATTTCTTTCAATACAGAAATTATTCAGCTTTCAGCCATCACCCAACAAAGCTGATGTCTTTCTTAAACTATTTCTTTAATTATCTATTCCGATTTCTTTTACTTCTATTCCAGGCTGTAACTTTCTCTGCTATAGTTTTGCCCCACATAAATTTAGTTTCATGTGCAAGGACATAAGATCAGCACAGTAAAACATGCTCAGGGACACAAATATACGTCTGCATATATCATATATACTCCTTCCTGTGTGACTGTCTTTAACCAAATAAGACAGCTGTTATACAAGGCAGGAAGCCAGGCTGGGATTTAAAGGCAAAAGGAGACTTAACACTAAAATAATTCATTAAAACCAAAACCACAACAGCTGTAATCACTAGCAAAACCTGAAGTTCAGTGTTCTTTCACTGAAGCATCACACTCCAGTGCTAGACTATTCAAGTAATGAAAGAAATCAATCTACACTGAGCATTACTTAATTTGAGTTGCTGGAAAGTAGTGTTACAAATGCCTAGAAGCTTTTGCATGTTAATTGTGTAGAAAGTTAATGACGTGTAAACTGCTTTTCAAACCTTATTTTGCTCTTTATATTTCAAACTGCTGTCTATCAGCATTCAGGGAGTGACAGAATAGGATTTAAGCAACTGGTGCAGCTTGAGAAAATGTTATAAATGTATGAAAAGGACACAAGGTGAGTTAAAGACATACAATATGCTTGAGGACATGAAGGACCAAAGAAGACCATTGAAATTACACCAGAAATCAAAGTTACCCCAACATAAGAACTCCTCTCTCCTTTCTTCCTTTATGAGAAGAACAAGCATAATACAAAACATCTGTACTTTAAAAAAATTCCCATGGAACCAAGGTATCAAACCTGGAGATGAGTTTAACCAAGTTCTACCTGCTCTACTTACTATTATTGTTGTTGATACCTCAAGGGGGTAAAAAAAGGAAGGGGAAAAAAAAAAGAAAAAAAAAAGAAAAAAGAAGAGAAAAACCTTGGAGTTTAAATGAAGCAATAGCAGCTGAGCATGAAAGGAGTCTGAGTTGAAATGGGTGAGGGAAGTGCCACAGATGCAAGACGTATTCTGTAAATAACTTTGATAAGGTAAGATGTTGCACTAAACAGAAAGACATTAAATACTGCCCAGATCACCCCATCTTACTTGCTTTGTTGCTTTGGATACCTTAAATTTCTGGTTCTTCAACATACATAGGTCTACTTCGCAGTGATTACTGACAAGTCTCCTCTCTGTAACAGTGGAATTTCAGTTTTAACCATGGCTGGCCCTGGTTGGAAAAGCTAAATGAAAAATAGTCAGATCTAAGGAGCTTGTTAGCAGTAAAATCAGAAATAGTTGGACAGCCTCTAGCTCAGAACTGTGCTCAGAAATTACTCCAAGACCTCAAATATGGATTATTAAAATACAGATCAGATGTGAATGGTTAGTGTGAAGAAATGGGGATGTAATTGATGCAAATTTTACCTGTCACGTTTGTTTTGCCTGGTTTAAATTTTTATCTGCAAAATGGCATTATTTGAGATTTCAAAGCTGCTATTTCTTTTAGCCTATTATTGAACAGATCAGGAGACTACATTTAGTTCACAAAATGTTTATGAAGGCCACAACTTAGGATTTCTACTCAGAATGGTCTTTTGGAATCTGATTAGATCCCTGTGGAACTTGAATTAGGGTATAAAGTCAACTTTTCCTGAACTGGGATTAAAATAAGCTCTTATTTTCTGTTTGAGAAAGCTTCTATTAACAGGCAGTAGCAGCCTCAAGAGATAAAAAGGAGCTGTCAGACTCAAAAAACGTTGGTCTGAAAGGAGGTTAATCTTGCTAAATCCTAGAATGATAGAGATCTTTCATGGATTCCCAGAGTTCAATACCCACCCAGATAAATAGAAATGGACATTTCAAAATCTCTCAGAATTAACCCCAAATATTCTGAAGTTTTAATCCAAAATACTTTTATAGTTTATTTATTTATGTAGCTTTCTATCTGGAGAGAAACAATGCACATTGACATCATGAAACCAGCCAGTAAGATACAAGGCTATTCAAAATAGGTGGTTTAATAAAGCAATAATTGAATTGTGCTTTTGGCACAATTAAAACATACTACCCCTCTGCAAGAAGGGCCAGTTTCAAAGGTTTTTCAGGTTGTGCAGTGAAATCTGCATTCACTGTGATTTGTCCAGCCAGGTCTTTCATCCTCAGCATTTTCCCTATAGCAGTTCCACTAGGGAAACACCAGACCCTGGTAGATGCCAGTGTTTTAATCTCAGTGCCAGGTATTTTTCAAATAAGGTGTCAGAGGATTAAAATTCTGCTGCACCCATTGATTTAACATGGCCTTCTTGCCCTGTGAAAGATTTGCAGGCACAGCAAAGAGGACAGGTGAACCAAAGTGTCCCTGCTACCTCAGCATGTGCTTGGTGACACATGAAAGATGCATGCAGTAGGTGCAGCATAGGCAACATAGGTAGTTTAACATATTTAGGAGGAAAAAAATAAAAAAAAGTGAATGGTTCAGAACAAAAACAAGTATATCAAGGAAATCAAATCAATTCACTGTTGGACGTGTTTTTTTGTTCAAGTCTTTTTAGGCTTTCTGGATTGGCAAATCGTGAAGTTGGAGTTGGATGTAGAGATTAGAAGGGAAACTAAACAAATCTAACAGGACTGCCAGGATTGTTAATGCCAAGACTCTTACTCTAGGCAGCTCTGCACATCCTTTGGCAACAATCAATTCCATTTGTGAAATGGGAGAGAGAGAAAAATGAACATTAAAGGACTGAGCCATTCAGTAATTACCGGCTGAGATTCAATTTATGGACCAGCTGAAAGAAGTGAGAGAAGATCACACCAAATTAAGAGGCCAAAACTCAATGTTCCTGATCTTCTGAACACCTCTGATGTGCTGTATTGGGATGAAATTCCCCTTTCTTTTACTTAGACCCATTAATTTCAGTGGTATCCGGGATTTCTCTCTTGGAACAGTAGTTCCTAGTTTTGCTGACAAGAACCGTAGGTAATGATGAAAGTAGTTTGGCTACAATTTAGAAAACAGTTATAGTATTTCCAAGGAGAATGGAAAGCTACGGATCTGAATCATCTAAATTAACAGGCACTTTGGAACAAAGTTGAAAAAGAGGTTAGCCAAGCCCTTTGCTGCTAGAAAACATGGAGTTTATGGTTGCATACAGCCAGCTGTGTGTGTCTTTAGGCTTTTATTAGGTTGTCTGAAGCCAAGGCTTGATTTGCTGCAAATTTAAATACTAAGAAAGCAGACTTAAGATGAATATAGTATTTTGTAGCGTTCCTGTTTACACTAGACCAAAAAAAAAAAAAAAAGGCAATAAACTTTAGCTTGCTACAGAAGTAACAGAACATTTATTCTTGGAATGGGGGGGGGTGGGTATGAGGAGGAAGAACAGAAACTAGAGCTGATAGGGAACAGCTGTTGTATGCAAAATTTACTGCAGAATAGGAAGTACTAAAATGTGTGACTATTACATGCAAAACATTTGCCACATCTACTAAATCAGTGTTTCTCTGTGCCTGGTAAATATGATAACTAACCCCAGTGTTTAAATATTCTATCACTTGGATTTGTTAAAATAAACCATTCTTCTTTAGACTCTTTAAGGAAACTACATGGAGAGCCTTGCCAAAGCTAAATCCTGGGTCAAACTTATATTTGTTGTTGCAGATGAATTAGTCTTTTTAATTGCCTTCTCTACCCCCCTTAGCTCATCCTGGTGCCCTTTGCTTTAAATTGGAATTTGGAATCTTTCCAAAGACTAATAGAAATTTCGCTGAGACAACATTGTGAACACTTGTTTGCTTATCTAAACAATTTCTCAGCTTCCTCCAAACAGGAAGACTCTTAAAAGGAAGGGATTCCAGACCTGAACGCATTTAGATTAGTGAAAGGCAGTTAAGAGGGTATTAAATCACAGTTTACAAGTACTTATGGGGGATTCAAGGCACTAGGCATTGCATTTTTATATTAAAAAATACATGGAGAATTTAATTTGTCAATTTACCTTCAGTCTGCCTGTGATGAAATACAGGATTAATGTCTACTCAGGCAGTCAGGAAGGGCAGGCCAGGGAAAGCTGCAGGGCTCATCACTATCATTTTTAATGCTTTTCAGATATACATAAAATAAAACCTATGAGTAGATATTTGGATAGATAAAGTAGATAGCAGCAGATAGTGAAACCAGAATACACCTTCTGCCAGGGGAGTATTTTAGAGTTTAACACATCTAAGTCAATTCAAAAGAAAGAAAACAACTTACCCCAAACTGTTTTACTTTCAGTTTCGGGCCATTGGCACCACATCGAGAAGCAGAATTTGGTGCACTGAGTTTAATGGATTTGAAAAGCACCTGTTGTGTCCCTTTGACAATTAAAGACTGTTTTCACATACCATAAGTAAGTAAACAAATAAATCGTGAAAAATTGTTCCTTTAAAGACACGGGGCAGCCTTTCAGAAATTCTGTGAAGTCAGAGTCTAAGTCAAATTTACAAGTAGTGAAAGAGCTGAAAGCTGCGTAATTAGCTTGTGGTCCTAAGCTGTTACATAAAACACCTGCTCAAACACCAAAGCAGTGTTCACAGTGGTGTGCCCCTCCAGCCTTCCCACCTTCTCTTGTGCTTTGCAATCTCTGCTGCAGGATGGATTTATAGCAGTGTGTTTAATTGCTGCCACGGGAACTTCCTCCCACAAACGTGTCTGCTTTTGAACCCATTTATGCGTCTGACCTTCTGAAAATCCTATGGCTTTGAATTCTGTTGTGTAACCATAAACTGAGTGAAAAAAAGTGCTTAATTCTATTAGTTTCAGACCAGTTTATTTGTTTTTCTGTTTCTAAAAGTGAATAATGAAAGAATTTTCTCCAGACCATTCTTCATTCCTCATTCTTTTTCTCTATGCAGGTCATGATTTTGTACATCTCTATTATACTTTCCCTCACTTTTCTCATCTGAAAAGTCTCAAAATACTTACTGGGAAGGTTTTTCATGATTTTGCTCTTAACTTTTTTTTTTTCTCCCAATTCTATCTCGTTTTTGAGGTGGAGACATGAATTTTTATACAGGGACAGTATTCCTTTTAAATTGGCCTTACTGTTTTCTTGTTTTATTCTCTAATGTTTTTAACAGCATTGGTCTATTTGCCTTTATAAAAGCTCTATATTACTGAATAGAATTTCTGAAGAAATTGGGGACAGTGACACTTCAATCTTTTCCAGGCTGGAAAAAGCTAATTTAAAGATTGCCTCCCTTTATGTACAGTGAGAATTTCTCTCCTGTGTGCATTCCTTTGCATTTAAAAATAATTATTTTAGAAACCACAATAGGTTGTTAATTTTGTTTGTTTGTTTGGGGGGAGAGTTGGTGATTGGTTGGGGTTTTTTTTGTCTTTTTGAATGATGGAGGTGTGAGAAATAACTTCTGCCTCCAAGATCTTTTAAAACTCTTTCCCAGTATGTCATAGTTAAACACATGACTATTAGTTCTGTTCTTTTAAATGCATTTTAACAATCTACCCAATTAATAATTTAGCTTATTAGTTTAATATACAAGTCAGACCTACGTATTTGTAGTTTTGTTAATATTTTTTCAGAGTTACTTTTCTCTGATATACCTGTCTAGGGTGCTGGTTTTAACCTTTTCTTAATATTCAAAGACTTAATAGAAGACATGGTCTTACATTCTATGGGTTTAACCTCTTATGGATTGACCCTTATGAGAAAGGTCTAACTGGTTTCACAATAAAAAAAAGGATTTTTCTTCCTATTTCCCAGGATTCCATGACAAACTTTATTTTGCTTCTTCCCTTAACTGCCCTCTCATAACCCACTTGCTCTGTGAAATTATAATTACCTTCTCGTTCCCTGGCTCAGCACCCCTCCTCCACCTGTCATAATCTCCCTCTTTCTGGTTCACACTCTGGTGCTACATCTGTAACCACTGGCTCTGAATAAGAAAGATGTGCTGGAGTGTCTTCCTCCCCCAGAGGGATAAACTAATAATGACAGGCTTGTCATTAAGTGGCAGCAGCAGCAGCTGATGGGACATTCCCAGGGAACTAAAGGAAGCCAGAAGGCGTTGGCAGGAGGTTTTAGCTCTGTACCAGCTGCCCTCAGTACTGCTAGAGAAGGCTTTGAGTCTTCCTGCTCTGCCCCTTCTGCTTTCCCTCTTTTGCAAAGTGGAGCAAATCGAATGCATCATGCATTTAGTTACTTGTTTTATATCCACGATGAACTAGGCTACTTTCAACAGCACGAGAAGTGGAAAGGGGTGTTGTATCGGGTTTGCTTTTTGCAGCTTCCTCTCCTCTTTGTAGTTCCACAAGTTGTACATCTCCAAACTCTCTGCCATTTTCAGATCTGGGGTCCAAGGATCTTCGAAAAAAAAAATTGCTCAAAAAAGGTCAAGTTCGTTTCTTTCCCAATAATCGTAGAATCAATGAATCACTGAATGCTTTGGGTTGGAAGAGACCTTAAAGATCATCTTTTTCCAACCTCCCTGCCTTAGGCAGGAACACCTCCCACTTGACCAGGTTGCTTAATGTTTTTATTTATCTGTGTTTTCTCCTGGTATAGATGGATACATTTACCTTCCAGCAGGGCATTCAGGTTTCCCAAACTCTTATTTTATGAATGTAACTTCAATTTAACAGTCTCCTTGGAATGGGTAAAAAAGAGACTATGTTACATGCTAGCTAGCCATTGTTCCCAGCTGGTGGAAGTCCCAGAAATTTTATTGAAAACCTAATTGAAGAGGTAAGAATTACTTGAGTGAATAATGGAGTTTGAACCAGAGCTTCAATAATAGAAAAAAAGAAGAAAATCCAGCCCACTATCAGTGAGTTAACAGAACAACCTTATTCATCTCTTTTCTTACTCCCACAAGAGAGGCGGTCTATGAAACACCTACTTCCTTTTTGATATCAATATATTCTATTTGATTGTATAGACTGAATTTTACTCTTTTCAAAATGTAGTCATCAGTTCATTCACTTATTGTAGTATATTGCCTTCTTTTACTTGATATCTGCCAGATATTGGAATGTTAGGAAAATATCCTCATGTTGAGTAATATTATATTCCTCTAAGGAAGAAAGTGAACCCACATATTGTACTGACTAATCAGATCAGCATGAGAAGTGATCAGAATATATTCTAAATTGTAAAGGACAACAAAGCTACTGTTTAATCTAGAAATTAAATTGTCCTTCATCAGCTGAAAATTCTAGAATATATTATATCAAACAAGTTCACTTCAAGATTACTTCCTGATCTCTTAAAATATTTTGATTCTGTTTAATTCTCTGAGTTGAGATAATATGGAGATAGTATGAGTGATGGCTCACTGTGGAGACTATTACTATGGAAATGTAAGAGACAAAGTTCATGAGACATGTCTGGAAGGGTTACTTCCTTTCAGTTTCAAAATGAAGACTCCTACTGGCATGAAATATTCATAGAGGTTTTATTTTTATTTCTCAATTAAAGACAAGATTAATTGTCATATTGCTAAATGACAGGGTTACAGTAAAAGTGAATCTTATATTTTAGAAAAATCATTGAATGCAAAGAACAGCTGTAGGATCTTTCTCTTCAAGAAGTCTGGTACTCCTCAGCTGTACTTATTATTTGTTTCAACTATCTCAAAGAGCCTTTTGCTTTCACTATGAGTGAGATTTGATTTGAAGCAGTAGCATAGTTTGCTTTCATGTTCACATGAGGTTATCACATTTTAAACTAGATCAGTTACAGTACACACCTGTTAGTGCAGCAACAAACAGCACAATATCACTGAGAGCCACACCAGGCTTCATCCACCTTCCCAAGCAACTGAATCAACAAGTTACAAATAAACTCACATCTGAATTGTCTGATTGGTCCTCTCACTCCAAATTTGGTTGATGAGTAAATTAAATTATGTCAGGGGCAAAGTACAGATGTATTTAAGATAACTTAGAATCAGAAAGGCAAGATAGCTCTGGCACTTGATAAATGAAACTGGGTAACATCCACCATATAGCATATCTGAAGGAATAAGTGAATATTAGACTAATTGAAATTAAGAATCTAATGGGTTGATCACTGGTGTGGGAGAAAATGAAATGTCCAATCCTGGGTCCTTCAGGGAGATACAAACAGAGAAGAGAAAACTGGAGATACAAACAGAGAAGAGAAAACTAAATCATTATACATTTCAATATATTTGGGAAAACATGACCAAAATTTGGACAGAGGTTATTAATATTTCCTGCTAAAATTAGATATTTAAGCCCTTTTTTCTCATTTTGGAAAGATCTCCTAATGTGCTTGGTACTCATTTCACATGGCACTGCTGTGAAAAGGAAAAACCTCAATTAAGCACCTTAACATAGTTTAACTGAAGGAAGTTTAATATTGCACCTGATATAGCATTTCATTTCCCTATCAAAGCATTGTTTGCTTCCCTACCTGTATGTTTCCTTTCTTCCTTTCTCTATGAGAATTCTACTCCAGGTATCAAACATGAACCTTGAATATTTTAATTTTTTTTTTATATTGCTTAGGTTACTTCCTACAATAAATACATAATATTTCCAAGATACCCATGCCCTTTTTAATATTTATTTAATAGCTATTATTTAATATTTTTAGTTTATGTTTATGTTTAGGTCTAGGTTTTTTCCCAAGGAGTAGACAAGTAGACATATGAAAACCCACAACTCCCTGGGGCTTGCAAGGAGGAAAAGAGAGATTCTATCATCAGAAAGACTAATCCCTGAACTGCTGGAATTTGAAACTCATCATGTTACTCTTCCAAGTGTCATATCCTTGCACAAGAGGCAGCAAAGGTGCAGCTGCAGCCTGGCTGCAACATGAAACAACCCCAGTGCTAAAGAAAGGCTGACACTTTTCTGCCTCCTCTTCCTTTCCCCAAATTGATTAATCTTTTCCTCTCCATCCACCTATCCATCTCTATAATGTTTGTCAGTACTCAGTTATCTACAAAACTTTTACCTTTCTTTCAGGCTTGATGAAATTGGTCAGCAGATCAGATATAAGGACCCAAGGACAGTCTGGTAAGTGAACAGCCAACACAATCATGTCAGCAAAAACTCCTTCAAGCAAGCAAGCCAGCAGAAGTATAAAGCTGCTAGCAACAGATTAATGGAAATAAATTCAGTCACCAAAATGGGAGGCTGTGTCAGGTCTTCTTGCTGAAGCTGATCCAGTTTTAATGAAGGAATTAAAGATTCATCAGGTTACAGGGAAGAAGGAAAAAGAATCATGACTGTCTAGTGGTTAGAGCACATGCCTGGCAGAGGAAGGATGTGAGCTGTAATTGCTTGAAAAGCATCAGTGCTCAGAAGATAAGTGATGAGAGTTACTCTCACCGTATACTTTTCATACCTGGTTGGTTGCAGCATCCATCTGTGATGTGTAGTTTGTCCCTACAGGTGAAGAGAAACCTAGATATTAATTTCTTGAATGCTTAGTAAAGTTTTCCTCGTGTAACTGTTGTTGCTGAAGCAGAGCCTGTTTGTGGCCCAGGTTCTTTGTGCTGGGCATCCTCCAAGGTTGTCTCCTGGATCAGTCTCTGTAGGGGAGGTAAGAGGAGGGAGAGAGCTGGGACAGTAGGTAGGGCTAAAGCAAGATTCAAACTCAGGCATTTTCAGGTTTTTGCAGAAGGAAATAAACACACTACAACAAAAAACTTTTTGGTTTTGTTGACTGTCATGGGAGTGATGACTTCACAGTTTTTCACTTATCTGTAGCTGGAATGAAACCAAATTAAATGACTTTACTCTTTTGTGACTCATAGAATGATAGAATGGTTAAAGTTGGAAGGGACCCTAAGTATTATCCATTCCCAACCCCTTGCCAAGGGTAGGGACACCTTCCACTAGCCCAGGTTCCTTCAAGCTCTGTCCAACCTGACCCTGAACACTTCCAGGGATGGGGCAGCCACAGTTTCTCTGGACAACCTGTTCTGGGGCTTCCCCACCCTCACAGGGAAGAATTTCTTCCTTATATCCAATCTAAACCTTCCCTCTTTCAGTTTAAAGCCATTCCATCTTGTCCTAATACACATTCCTAAGTTAAATGAGCTGTGGAAGGCCCCACCAGCTGTAGAACCACATACATTTCCCCTAGACAGTGTCCCACTGGACTGTTGTAGCAACCAAAAATAACTATATGGATACTAATTTCCAATTATATGTAGTTTAATAATGAATCTTTCTATCACTGTTTTGGATTGGTTCTGCACCAGAAGCAAACTAGAAATGACAATTCTTTTGCTCTCAGCAAAAGAAAAGAACTCCCTAGTGTAAAATTTGAAACCATTTGCATATTAATTATAGATGAAGCCTGTTTGATGCATTGAAGTAACATTTTTGGCTAGAAACATATAGATGAAAAACATTTGTATGTATTTGGGTAAGATGGGGAAGACAATGTCTATATAATATCTAATTTAGGAATATATCTTCATGTAGTAGCTTGGAAATCACTATAACCTGTTAGCACAGAATTAATGACATACTTTTGGCAGGGCAGTGGGACACTCAGATGGATAACACATAAATTTGCCCTGCTAGTTACATAAAGATGTGACACCACATGGATTTGTACTGTCACACAGGTAATTAAATTCACAAGGACAATGTCTTGGAACATTTGGTGGAACTTCACTTGGACTTTTTGGTCCTTTTAAGATTTAAGTGGGAATACAGTACTTTATGCACATGGTTTAAGCAGAGTCCATCCCGGTAATCTGACAAACACAGGACATTGCCCTTTTAGTAACTTTCACACCACTGCACATCACAGTAGCTGTGAATGTCAGGATGCTGGTGAGGGGTAGGCTAATAGAATTTAGAAGAGTCAGAGAGATTAAAAATGAATGTTTAAGAGAGAGATTATGAAGTAATCAAATGAGCACAGCATGGTATAAGTAAAAAAAAAAAGAAAGAGAAAAGAAAAATTAAATAGAAGATGGAAAAGGAGAAAGGAAAGAAAGGAAGGAAGCAAAGAAAGGAAGAAAGAAAAAGAGAAAGAAAGAAAGAAAGGAAAGAAGGAAAGAAAGAAACAGGGAAAGAAGGAAAGAAGGAAGGAAAGAGAGAAAGAAAAAGAAGGAAAGAAAGAAAGGAAATAAGGATAGAAAGAGAGAAGGAAAGAGAGAATGAAGGAATGAAGGAAGGAAAGAAGGAAAGAAGGAAAGAAAGAAGGAAAGAAAGAAAGAGAAAGAAAGAAGGAAAGAAAGAGAAAGAAAGAAAAAGAAAGAAAGAAGGAAAGAAAAAAGAAAGAAAGAAAGAGAAAAAAGAAAGAAATAAAAAAAGAAGGAGAAGAAAAAGGAAAATAAAGAAAAGAGCTGTCCTGTCTTCAACACCGCCCAACTAGGGTGGCACATCAAGCTGGACATTTGGCAGGACACGTATGCTAGATGAAGCAAACCCCTAAAAAGTTTTGCTTGAGCATCTACCTGTGTAATAAAATTCCAGTAAGGAGAAGAATATGACCCTCTGATCCCTTTTTATCAAGGGCAACAGTTTTACCAGGGGATGGCATTTCACGGGGAAAGCGATGTCAGCTTGTAAATCCGTTTCATTACCAGCGTGCCTGTGAGCTGCTGGAACAGAGCAGCCCAGCTTTGATCTGCGAGAAGCTGGCTAGAAACACTGGCTGCTCATCTCATTTTAATTTTGCAAAATTACAGCAGGTAACTCCAATTTCACACCCCACTTCCCTCACAGCGTCTCTTCTCAGTGAAGGTCACAGCCTGCTCTGGATGCACAGACTGGATTTTTTTCCCCAATCTTGCCATCAGCAGCAAAAGCAAGATGGTTTCTGTGAAAAGTCTGTCTGATCTGTGCTGGTGTGTGTGAATGGGTTTGGTAAGATGTCCAGGCTAGTTTTAAATTACTCTAAAATATTACAGATGGTGGATTGTGCAGCTGAGGTTACAAAACTCTCTTACCACCCTTGACTTGCATTCAGGTGCTGACTTGTGCTGAGCTCCTGTTAGTCCCACGGTCATCACTAAGAGAATTTGTCCTAAAGGGCTAGCAGGGGTTTGCAGGTGTATTCCTTTGGTTGTAGCAAAATCAGAGGCCCATTATTTGTGCAAAGTCCAGCTCTACATTGCACAGATTCCCTAAAGTTCCCCTGACATGACTTTTCTTTTGTTTTTTTCCGTGTTAACCCACCTTCTGGTGGCAGTGCTTTATCACCACTAGAAGCAAGAAGGTGGTCACATCTTGAGGTGTCTTACCTTAGGATGGGACAAACTACTTTCTAGACCTAATGGACTTTATTGATCAGGGATATGGAGTCAATAGCCTGGACATGGGTATCTACCACCATTTTAGGTTCTGTAGAGCATCCCATCTAATTGCAGCTTCAGCTGCTGCTCAGCAATGGCAATAGGTCAAGTTGTACTTTTAACTACAACTATATTAACTATTAAAATTTAACTAACTACCACAACAGTTTTCTTAAAAGACATTCACTGATAGAATTCCCTGCCTAACTCTCAAGGTCCCTAGCAGGAAGACAAGCCAATAAATTCTTATGCAATAATTGAAAACAGCCACCATAACAGCCAATTCAATTATATTTTCTCTAAGGATGGAAGGTTCAATTCATTGGATCACTGGGCGAATTTTTTCAAGTATTTTTCGTGGTTTCAAGGTGCACATAAAGAACAATATTTGCTGCTAATATTTTACAAACAAACCAGAGTGGGCAGATGAGCAGTCAGAGCTGCCCCTACTTCTATTTGCCACGGGTAGCAAAATGTTCAGCTCAGTAAAGGGGATCTTCTTAGGAGACCTTTAACATGGGTATAGTTTCTTTCAGGAGGGAAACACATCCTCAGTGTGATGAGGGAGGAAACAGTGAATTTAGAGGAAAGCAGGGTCATGAACTATAAGTGAGGGTTATTTAATGTAACAGAGACTAAACTGAGGTAACTACTATCATTGCTGTGAACACGAGAATGCTTTTCCCCATAAAAGCAATACTTGTAAATTTACTCTCTGTATGCTGAACTTACAATCTCAAAGAAGGAATCTCCAGGAAAATTACAAAGGGATATAGAGTAAGACGTGATCTTAGAGTGCACAGATGAGATGCTTTCAAATATCTACAAGAGGAGGTGGTTATCATCTTTGAAATATTCACAGTGACATCATCTGTGGGTAGGAACAGGCATCCTTCTATTAAAAAAAATAGATCACAATGGGCATGTACTCTGAAGAGATTTCCCTGAAGTGTTCACTTAAAAAATATTTTAATAATATGATGGGGGTGGGGCTGAAGTATTTGAACCATGAGGAGAAACTGAGGAAAATGGGTTTGTTAAGCCTGAAGAAGAGAAAAGATGTGGGGGGATTTGATAGCAGTAGAATCAGTGAGAAGACACAATCAGACTCATCACAGTAGAATCAGTGAGAAGACACAATCAGACCTAGGGTGGGTGGAAAAGAGAAAACAGGCATAAAGTGCAACAAGAGAGATTCAGACCAGATATAAAGTTTTTTCACTGTGTGGACAATCATGTAGAGGTGCAGGCTGCCCAAGGAGCTTTTGAAATCTCCACCCTTCAAGGTTTTTCATCCTGACTAAATGAGGACCTAAGAAACTTGGTCTGACCTCAGAGCTGACCCTACTTTGAGCAGGATGTTGAATTAGACACCTTTGAGGTCCTCTCCATCATAAATTACTTCATGATCCATGATTATTTGTCAAAAACAAAATTTATGTTGTTTGTGTTGGTTCCTTCTCCAGGCAGATTGCCTACCAATTTTCCAGAACATGCTCCCAAATTTGAAAAATGGCTGGTGAAGTTAATGTGAAAATAAAAAGCACACAGAGTGTGAAACATGACAGACAAAGGACACCCTCAGGGTCAAGAGGAAACATTTTGAAATGACAAAAACATTTGTACCCAATCTAATGGAATAATAGTGTTCTTTCAGTGATTAAAAATTAATATGAACATAACACTATTGATTTATTTTTGCAGTGTTGCAAAATAGTATTTTTTTTAATCATATACGACACAAAAAGAGAAAAAAAAATGGAAAATAATCAAAACCCAAACTGTATAATTTCTAAGTAAAACCTTAAGTAATGTTATTAAGTAACATATTTTTCATTTTTGCAATAAATTTTGGAAATATGTTCTCATACTAAACTAAAACATTTACTGACATTTTCTGCAAGTAGATGATTTAACATTGCAAACATATCTAAGTATGGATGGAAGAAAAAATTTTTCTTAGTTGAATGATCTGTTCAGAAACCATGTTTGACTCAAAATGTTGCATCACTCTATGAGTTGCCAGCTACATGTTACTAACTGCTTCTTTACCAAAAGAATTCGTCACGCTATATATACATCAAACAAAAAAAAAAGTTGATACAGGACTTCCATTCTCTTTGACAGTGTGTTTAAAAATAAAATAAAATTCCCAGTGAAACACTGAAGAATATTTATTTTGTTTAAAGTAATCCTTAAATCCAGTATATGTTCAGATCTTTCAGGAAAAGTTTCCTTCTGGTATATATCCAGCTTTTGACTTTTTTTTAATACCCTGTTGAATAATCCTTGATGTAATTTACAAAACACACTTTAAGTCTCTGGAACAATTGAATATACTGAGTAAGGAAATGTTCTTATACTTCTTTCAGAAGTCAGTAATGAAATGTTCTTATACTTCTTTCAGAAGTCAGTCAACTATTTTCAGTTTAATGGAATTAAAATTCTCTTATATTACGAGAAAGCATTGTGTTCCAAACTTCTGATTAAATATTTATTTTTAAATAAATATCAATGATAATGTATATCTTTGGAAAAATTACTAAATTTCCACCTCTCAGTTTACACTTTCTTGCTTATACTCTGTTGTTGTTGAAGACATTTTAATTTTTTTAATGCATTTATTTATTTTATCAGGAGTGGTTCTGGATATCTGAGGCTCTTGCAGGTATCTCAGTTTACTTGACTTGAAATCAATGATTGCATTCATTCACAACTGCTGAAAACATGTCACTTTAGCCACAGAATTATTCTAACCCTTTCTGCTTTAACAGTGAGATTAGCAGCTTGTGCATTCTGTCCTAAGTGAAGAATGAAAGACAATCTTTCCTGGAAAAGGTAAAATGGTGAATTCTTCCCACAACCATCTCAAATACAGTTGACATTTTACAATAATTAACAGGGAGTGACTCTTCATGGAAAAGATAATTACCTTTTGAAAAAACAATGTGAGGATTTCCACCAATAACAACAAAAGGAAAGGGAATACATTCCACAACAAGAGCCCTTACAATATCCTCCAGTGGAAAAATTAAAATCAGGCAGACAGTGAAAAAAGATATTTGTGTTTCCCTTTTATCTTGATCATGTAGACAGGTTTGACTACACTTAGATTTTTCTCATAGAACACCTAGAAGATCCATAATGTGGTGAAGATGAATCCTAAAGCAGTTTTTCACTGCAACATATTTTCATTTCTTAGGAACTGAATCTATGGTATAAAATCAAAAATTACAAAAGTGGAGCCAGATACAGATTTAGCAGGTTTTTATACTCAAGCTTCCAATCATTGTGATAAAGTTTCTTGTGTTCTTGATAACCTCGGATAAGGCATTTATTTTTCTATTAACAGACATTCTGAACTGGCTTAACATTATTGAATAAAATATTACTCTTCAGTCCTCATAATAAACTGATAAAGAGTCAGATATCTGATGGGATTTTGCAGAAAATAAGTCATTAGTCTAGGAAAAATGGTCATTGATTGGGTAAATTTCACATAAAAAACCCTAAAGTTCACCCTTTTTTGTTTATTTGTTTTTCCTGAAGGACACCCTGGAGTAGGATTCAGCTGCTCTCTAAAAATGTAGAGCAAGACTGAACAACTGTTGGGAAGAGGCATCAAGCAGAAACAGTACACATAGCTGACAGTGTGGTTAGGGTATAATTAATCATGCTGACTTTTTTTTTATGGAAAAAAGAGCAGAAATTAGTCTTTGAGACTGGTACAGGATTGTTAATGGCTGTAAATAACCGATATCTTGATTTTAGACCTCAATGAAGCTCATGCTTGCATCAGTATTATACATACTGTGCAGTATTGTTATAAAGAAAAGGAAAATTGAAAAAAAAAACAAGTCTGGAAACTAAACCAAAAGTATTAGTTATGTTTATAGCATGGAAATCAAAGCACCCAGTTCCAAGTTGCTCTTCACATTGTTATTTGTTGACTTTGGCCAAGAAAGCTCAATGCAAACATTTCCCTTAGATATCTACTTCAGGAACACAGTTGTTCTAAACACCATCTTTAGGGAAAAGCAAGGGTAAGCATGTCAACATTATCACTTTTCATTGTGGTCCAGGAATCAAAACTCTGACTTTCATGAATCTCTGGTGATAACAATGTGAAAAGCTGCAGGACCTGACCAGTTCTTTGCTCTCCAGACAGGTGACTGGTAGATTGATTTTACCTGAATGTTAAATTTCTGGGTATTTTCAGGCTTAGGAGCCCCACTCAAGTGTATTTTTTACAAAAAATAATTCACCTTTATGTCTGTTGGTTACATTGTCCTTGATGTCACTAAATTATGTACTTTTTGTGTGACATGAAGATGGATCATGTGCTTGATGTTAAGGGTTGCAAAGGTCAATCTTCAGGTCAGATCTCAGAAAAGGAACCGTGATGGTCCCTCATTCTGCATTTTATTGGTGTCTTGTGGATTCTTAATGTAGGAATGGATTAAAGGGAAAATAAACACTTATGCAAACATTTAAACAATTAGACTTTATCAGAAACATTCCTAAGGCATCAGGAGCCAGTTTAAAAGAGTTTTCACAGCCTATTCAGCAAACTGTTTTCCCCTTCAAGACAGGATAGGTGCACTCAACATGATTGAGTGAACCCTGGACATTCCCTATGTGCCAAACTCCTCATGGGAATTATTCCTGAAAAATGTCAGTTTAAAGAGGTTGAATTAATGCCAGGGAAGATCTTGACAATGCCAGGGAAGAGTGACACCAGGTGTGTTCAAATTTACTGCAATGGATTGGGGATCACTGTTACCAGACAGTGACTGTAAGACAGATCTCCTGTGAGGTTCTGTTTTGCCTTCTCTGTTTGGGCTGAAAACTCTCCAAGGTGGGACAGATAAAAGCATTTCCTCTGCTAAACATTTATTTAGAGATTATTGTTATTGGTCTCTAATCTCAGCTGAGTCTCAGTGTCTGTGACTGAATATGTTGACAGTCACATAAAGCTACATATGGGAACACTCAGTACAGTGAAGGTTTCATAATACACTGAACTTAGTGCATATTCAGCATATTTTTCATTTGTGTGAAAGTTGCATCCAGAAGCATATTATTATTTTATTTTATTTTATTTTATTTATTTTATATTTTATTTTATTTTATTATTTGCCTTAAGAGATTTGCTACATTTTTACTGAAGTGCAAGTATTTTGTTAGATGACATAATATTTTTTTTTGGTGTCTGAAACAAGTTTAAACCTTGAACATGGCTTTTCTTTCATATACATATATTATTCTTTTGTCTATAGTCAGTTCTTAGGGGATTGACATTTTTAAATTCAGCATACAATGGCCTGGTTTCTTAATACTACCATAAAGACCTCTTTTACATAAAAATGAGGACTTAAATTCTGCTGTCAGATATGCTTATGGAAGTCTGTTGACATCAGTGGGATGGCACCGGAAGGATCTGGCACTACTTCTGTTCCCTGAATTCGACAGCCCCTAGGAGTGTGCAGTTCTTTTTAAGATGAGGATGGCTTTCTCTGTCATATTCAATAATTCAGATGATTTGAACTTAAATGAACAGCATGTAGGGAATTTACTGTAGATGCTTAGACTACTGGAAAGAACCCTCTGGCACGAAGTTTCTTTTGCTGTACATTTTCTTAGGAGTCTACAGTCTGGAGGAGAATTTTTATTGGTGTTTTTCTTTGCCAGCTACCCATGGACCCAAAGGTTCTTTATTGGGTCAACACAGTAAATGACTTTTTGCTGCCTTTGTTTTCCTATTTCATGACTGTGAAAACTTCCAGTCCAGACAAAGAACTGGATAAAGAACTAAACAATTCACATTTTTTTTTGGCACTGAAACACCCTAAACAGTATTTCCTCCATTTTTTACAATAGTAATACAAATAGAAATACTCATAGTGATGTCGTATATACATTTGCAAAGGGTTGTGTGGACTGATAGTTGCAATCTTTCCTTAACTGTGGTCCTACAATGTGTCTTCTGTTTGAGTTCATTTATGTCACTGTCCAATAATTTTGCACAGGTACTATAACATTGCTGCCTTTCCAGACTTTAGTTAACTCCATGACATGAGAAGCAAAGATCCACTAGAAATTTAGAAGCTGGAGTGCCGTGTTGGTCCACAGCAGTAGGGAAACTTTTGAGAATTGGCAATAATATTTAAAATTTATCTTCTTCCAACTACTTCTTTAGGTCCAAGGTACGGAGTCCAATTTCCAGCCTGACAAAGGACGTACTGAGAGTTACAGCACAGAAAATGGGGACCAATTACTCAGGTAGCCTTTTATTACTCAATTTGTGGCAGTGTGGAAAAGCCCTATTTTCCAGCCAGACTCCTGCTGTGCTTGGACTCTTCTCCTTATGAATAACAAACTAAAGACTGGGACAAGTGAACTACTAACCCAATTGCATGTGGAACATCTGCTCCCAGAATTAACAAGAGATAGTTCATCCATCAAGCTAGCACAATTTAGGAGACTGCAATTCCTACTGTAAGGAATTGTTTTTATAACTCCATTGTAAGAACTTGTCTGCCTGTGTTTCAGGGTGGCAACACAAATGCCATTCAAAACCTAACAGCTTTAGCTTAATGCTGTGTCTAAATTTAATATACAGATGTCTAAATTTAATATACAGATAGGCTGGGGGATTTTTTACCCCAAAGTATTGTGGCTGGTAATTGCTTACATAAATTACAAACAACCCCCCACCAACAGGAAAAATTAATGGAAGAAAAATCCATCAGAATTTGAAACACAGACTGCTGGAAAACAGAGTGTTTTGGGGAAGTATCTCTACACATTTGCTTTGTTCTTACACCTGCCTTCAGGTGTCTGCTGCTGACCATTTCGTGAGATTGTGTTAAATAGATGATGCAATATCAAAGAACCACACGGAATCATTTAGGTTGTAAAAGACCTCCCAGATCATCAAGTCCAACCTTTGACTGAACACCACCTTCTCAACTAGACCATAACACTGTCATGTCTGGTGATCTCTTGAACACCTCCAGGGATGGTGACTCTACCACCTCCCTGGGCAGTCTGTTCCAATGCTTGACAACCCTTTCCACGAAGAAATTCTTCCTGATGTCCAACCTGAACCTCCCTTAGTAGAAGCATATAGAAGGTGTCGTAGTCTCACCAAAAAATGAGCTCTGAACTGGACCCCCTGAAATGTCTGAAAGCAGCACTGCTCCCCTTGTGCAGCACTAATATTTGACCAAAGAAATTCTGTATCCCTGACATCAAAGGGATCAGGTGGGCACCAGTGCAGTGTCCCAGCAGCACTCTGCACCAAGGGAAAGGGGAGGTCTCTCTGCAAGATGCTCCCCAGTGCTCCTGGATGTGTATGTAGCTCACAAGGGCAAACTCCCTGGTGTGAGGACCTGCCCCTCTCAGCTTCCAGACCAGAAGGGATTTTCAGGTGACTGAAACAGAGCAAAGGTAAAACGTTTACATGTCTTTAGAAACAGGCCTAAATGAGAGAAAACCAACTCTACAGATTCTTTCAGGACCCTGTTTTCACTCACATTCGCTTATTTCTTACAACCCATGATGTAATCTGTTCAAAGTACAGGATTATATTTGTTCTGGGTACTTTATTTAGTTATGCTATATCAAACTACAGTGCTTCCAGCTGCTTAGAAATTAAATAGGTAGAATAAGTTTGTGTGCACAGTGCACTATCTCTGCAATTTTCTGATCTTTTTATCTTAGATCTCCAAAATAGACTTTTTTCTTTCATTGTAAAGCAACTGCCACCATATCTGTTACAGTTATGGATGACTTCTCTTTAAAAACAAATTGAGTCCAAGAGTTCAAGCTAGAAAATTGCATTTTGGCTGAATGGGAGAGTCTCATTCTTTAGAGGCAGAACATTAAGACAGCAATTGTCTAGGGGATGTATCTGTAAAAGACATATTGATTTTTAATAAATATAATGTACCAGTAAGTTTGTAATAGCAAAGACACACACAACACAGTGCAGGACTTCTGGTCTTTCTAAATACATTCATATATATCTACTGTTGCATATATGTTTATAAACCAATAAGTGTACTTTGCACAAAGCAAAAATTACATAAGAAGTATGTATACACACAGAAATATATATATAAAAATATACATATATATGAAAGGTCCTCTTGCCTTCTCTTTTTTTTTCCCTGTTCTTTAAAACTACTTTCAAACATCAAGTTTGTTTTTTTTTTTCTTTCTGAGAGGGAGATGTTTTCAGGAGTATTTATGTATTAGATATTTCAGCAGGTAGTACAACAAAAGGAGAGTAAGGACAGTGTTGCAAAACTCTTAAGAACTCTTTATAACCTTTTCTATGCCTTGTCTTTAACTTGCACAATCCAGGATCACAGAATAAAATGACAATCTGAATGAAGAGCAATCATCCCCTAAACACCAAAAGCCAGTTTATGTATTTATTTCATTAGCAAGTCCACGTTCATGAATCCCTAAAAAAGGATTCTGGGATCAAAATAGATTTTTAAGGACTGTACAGAGCACAGATCTTCATGTCAGGGAAGATTAGAAGCAATTCACGTCATAAAATGTGTTACATTATTCAGAATGACATTTTAACTTAGAATAATATTTTAATGCAGATCTTGATGCTACTGGATGGAAGAAAGTAATTATATTGGTCTTGAAAATCAAGAGGGATGGTTGGATATAGGGAAAGATGTTGCTGGTTTGGGTTTGTTTTCAACTTTAAATGTTATTACTTGGGGAGAGGAAAATGCAGAGAGGGTAGTGAGGAGTTGCACACCACTGGAAGAGCCACTAGACAGCAGTAAGGGATCACTAACATATAACTGCTTCTGGAAATGTCTTGGGTTGAATGAACTGAATCTTTCCAGACCTTGGAAGCAAAGCATCCTGATCTTTTCCCATCATTGGATACCACATCCTCTGGATATTTTCCAGGAACAAATCAGGGTTAGCTAAAAGCTCTTATTTGGGCCTGTGGTCTAAATGTCTTTTTGAAATAAAAGTAATAAACATTAGGAAGAAATGTGTCATCCCCAGCTATCATCTGGCTGCCAACCCTCATGAGGCAATGAAAGTTAAATGGAGAAGGGAGGGAAGAGAAAGGGTTTTTCTCTGAGTTTTCAGTTTTGCTATGCAGCAGAAGGAATGATATTAAAGTTGATGCAATTGCACTGCTCAGAGAAAGGAATTAGATCCAGTGGAAATGCACTTACAAAAAAACTGAACATAGGAGGAATTAGATATGTGTCTCACTCATTTTCTTTAAAACTTCCCTTCCCCAAATCACTGGGAATTAGATGCAATTATTGGATGCAAATTAATGTTTCCCACCCCACAAGATGGAACAGATAGTCTGATGAAAAAGTTACACAGTGTGTTAAGCCTTCACATAAATATTTGGTAAAGACTCAAAAGGCTCTGATCCAGAATGTCAGAGAAGGTATTTGGAAAGCCAGAGGTTTCCAATGCAATCAAAGAGGTGGCCAGAAGATCAATCACTCTTTCAATAAGTGAGATGGTAAAAGATGAAGATTCCAGGAATATTGAAAAAAATAAAATATATTGGAGTATAAAATTAGTTTTACTTTCAAGTAATCATACCCAAGTACTCAGGTAAGGTGTTCCTCCACTCTACTATGCAAATTGCTTTTAATACAGACAGAAAAAATCAAATCTACTGTTGCTGGGCATAAGTTAGTAAGCCCAGCTGGACTTTTACTATCTCCATGGGGAGCCATCTTAAGCTCATGTACTTTTATTACAGAATTCCTTCACAAACTGAACAATCTCCCAATAAATAACTGCTAGTACTCTGTTTCAGGAAAATTTTCAATCCTCTGTAACCTACTAAATGAAAGAATAATTACAAATCAGTCTGTGTAGGTGTCTTCACTCAACTGTACTAGTGAATAAAAGACAGTGGGTTTCTGTTTTTCACCAACTTGTCAAGATTAAAAGGTCACCGAACCACTGAGGTTGGAAAAGACCTCTAAGATCATTGAGTTCAGTTGATAACCCAGCACTGCCAAGTCCACACTAAACCATGTCCCCAAACGTCACATCCACGTGTCTTTTAAACACCTCTTGTGACTGGCCACCACCTGGATGTGATTCCATTCACTACAACTCCCTGGACCAGGCCAGCCAGTCAGTTTTTCACCCAGTGAAGAGTGCACCCTTCCAAGCCATGAGCAGCCAGTTTCTCCAGGAGAAAACAGTTTTCTGATCTATTGTTTACTTCCATATGTGATAATCCTAGGGAATATACTTTGATTACTTCACACAACAAGCAATTATTACGTCCCATAGGATGTCACAGTGATTCAGTATAGCTAATAATACCAATATGTCTGCAATAAATAAGGTAAAGGTGGCATATCCTTTGCTAAGAGATTAGTATTCATTTTGCAAACTGCATTCTAAATGGAAAATAGTGTCACTTAAGATTAAGTACCTTTTTGTTTGGTATCATAACAGATGTTTCTAAAACCCATTAAAAAGAATCAGAGTGCTGTTTTGGTCTAATATCACTACAAATTACCCTTAGAAACTTTCATTAAAGTACCTTAAATTAACTTTCATATGACTCCAACTACTCTGGTTTTAATTTTTTTTTTTTAACTCGTAACTTCCATCCACAGATTATTTGGATTATTAATGTAATTAGCAACCGGTTTCCTTGACTGCGCTTACAAATTGAGAATATTTTTGTGTGTGGATTCTTGTGTTAAAGGAGTTGCTCCTCCCATAACACCTCTTTTGAGACATGTTAAAAACTTCAAACGTTCTTGAAGCTGTTAATTGTCAGACCAGTCACTTGTTCATTTAAGAGTGTGCACTAAGGATCTAGGTCTGCAGAGATACTGGGTATCCACACATCTTTTAGAATGCCTTGGTCTTTCATTTTGACATTGCTGAGACCATGAATACCCTGACAAGCCCATGAAAACCAGAAATCACCAAAAAGCTTCATGTTGATGATGGCAATCTACTCTCATAGTTTGACTCTCACAGACTCTGACCTCATTGCAAGCTGAAGGTGTGGACGGTCTCCACCTTGAATTCCTTGGCAAAAATAATCTGAATTCAGTTCTGTTCTATACAGCACCTGCACTGTACAGGCCATGGGCTTCTGCACATCTGACTTACGTAAGCATGCAAGGAGAAGGGTTTTACAAAGATTTGTACCTCACAGGCACGTTGAGTTATTTGGCCACATGGTTCTTCTGCCCCTCACAGTTGTGTTTATCAGAGTTTTTGTAAGTACAATTCTCTATGTTTATTTATCTAAATGAAAGCATGGATTTACCATCCCCTTATCAATATTCTTACAATCTTTAGCCATCCTATAATGTCCTGCTAAATCTTCTTGAGACTTAAGTTATTTGAGAAATAAGGAATGGATAAATGTTGTCTCAGGGTTCCAGTACTGTGATTTGGAAGACTGATTCACTAAAAAACAACTTTCTGGTTTGATGATTTTAAAAGTTTTTGAAGCTGTAGCTCTCAGAAGGAAGAAAAGCTTCAATTGTTTGATGTCAAAACACAGACAAGTGGTTTGGGAAACTAAGAAGAACAAAAAACATTAGGATCCCACATTCTGTTTTTTGTGAATTATTAGAGAAAAAATTTATAGGCAGACATCAATTGGAACAGGAATTTGGGCAAAAAGCGTTCAATTTTTCACATCATCCTTCGAGAACTTTAGTATTCAAAAAAACAAAACAAACAAAAAACACCCAAAAAGAAAACAAACCAAAAAACCTCCCTGTGGTGGTTTGGGGTAGGCCTTCCTTGGTGACCAGTTTGTAACCAAGGAAGGGTCCAGATTTACCCAGTATTCCCTACAATTTTTACGTAAGCCAGATTATAAGAAGAAAGGAGGAGAGGCCTTCGCTCTTTTTCCTTCCGGCAGCTTGGAGGTGCAGGTTCCCTGCTGTTGAGTCTGCCCTGTTGGGGAGCGAGGCCTGGTAAGGCCTTGTCGACTTTGGGAGACGGAGGTTGCCGGCGATCGTCCCAGAGCAACTCTCGGTTGTCCCAAGGAGAGTGGTGATATATTTTCTTTGCTAACCCTTTAGTTACTAGATCTCAGGCTACTGATTGGGATATATATATATATATTTTTTATTTTGGTTTTGTTCCCTTTCCCTTCCCCCTTCCCCTTCCCTTGTGAAAATTGTATATATTTTAAATTGTATACATAAGTGTAAATATATTTATATATATCACTTTAGCTGTCTCTCTCGTTTCGGGTTTTTCCTTAGTTGGTTGTTTTTTTTCTCCCTCTTCTCCCTGAGGTTTGGGGTGGGGGGGACACTTCTGGTGGTAAGGTTTGGAGACTTGGCAGGGAGCCAGCTTCAAACCATATCACCCCCCCACAAACCAAAAGTCAAAAACCAAAACAAAAAAAAAAGTAGAGGAGAGAAAAGAAAAAGAGTGAAAATAAAAAAGAAAATAAGTGATAGTGCTCTAATAAAGAGAGGCAGGGTTATATGAAAAAGACTTGATCCTTCAAATTGCTGAGCAGTCTGGCTATATTCCACTTAAATTTCCATTAAATCCTTGCACTCTGAATTAAAAGATTTAGCACAGAAGAGCCAAGGTATGCACTTTTATGCACTTTGGGCATAAAAGGATCAAATAAGAAGAAATAGCAGGAATAGACAAATGCTGTAACAGAAAACCATGCTTTGACTGTAGACTTCTGAACTCCATTCAGAAATAACTAAAGGTTCATTAAAGTGTCATTAAAGCTTAGTCCAACACTCAGAGATTTTCTGAACCCTGTTCCACAGTCTGAGGATCTAGTAGGAGCAGGGATGTATTGTGTTTTCCATCTGGAAAAAAGGAACTACTTCACTTTAGCTAAAGATTCTCTTTAGAACAACACTAACTTAGAAATCTCCTTTTGAGACCACAAAAGTGTATATCTGTGCATTTATTAACTAAGATTTTAAAGAATTAAGTTTAAAAATAGTAAATTATTTATACTCCACTTGGAAAAAGAGGGAAAGGAAGAAAAAAAGGAAAAATATTTGTCTGTAATCATACTTATTACAGGAATTTAAAACTTTTCTCCTGAATCCCAAATGAACTCTGCCAGACTTTTGAACTTTCAAATGCCAGACGACAAAATTACAAACACTTTGGAGCTGTGGAAATCCTTTTCAAAACCATTCTGTGCCAGCTGTCTCTCACCTGAACTTGTCACGCTCTGCCTGCTGCTCAGATTGATGCCAAATGATCTGCAATTACAGTGTTTAACCTGTAATCTGCCATTAGCTCTGAGCTTTGCACAAGGAGACGTTTAAGTCTGAGACTTTCACACCGGAGGAGAATCATTGAAATGCAGAGGACCAAAACTCATTTAACCAATGCTCTGACACCCATGCCCATTTTCCTTTGTTCTGCACTTCGGTGGCAGCATAAAAGAGGGCAGCCAATTGCTTTGTCCTGAGAGGAGACTGGGATCATCTCCTCCTCTTTGGTGATTTGTGGTTGTCAATTTTGTGCTCAAAATTCTCACTCAAAGTGCAGGACAAAATTGGGATGCATTGTCAGCCTTCAGAAACGTGCTGGGTGAAAAGCTACATAAACAAACCGGGAGTAAAATGTAGAGGAGAGAAAAGACTCACTGCTGGACTGAATGGGTGAAACAAGGACAGACTCCCCATGGAATATGTCGATATTTTTCTATTCCAGAAGAAACTGGCACGGAATTTTTTTTTCTTTTCGGATGTTTTCCCTTTATAAAATAGTTATTTGATTTACTCATGGTGCAAAGATAGAAATTTTTCATGATGAACTGGCATTACAGATGTAGCTCAAGATTACTGAAGTAATCTTCAGTGCCAGAGACTTCCAGCAATAGCAGATCTGCAGACCTGTGGGTGTTCATATTTTGCAAAATTTCCCCAGAAGGCTCAGCCTTTTCATCCTGGTGTGAAATTAATCTGATCATCCTTTCTAGAGTGTTGTTTACTTTTCTTTGGTTTTAACTGGCTCTTATTTGTGTTCAAAAGAATGAAGAATACTTGAAAAAAAACCCAAAAAAAGCTACCACAATTTACCAGGCTTAATTCTAAATCTAAGATAAATATGTGAATTTCAAGAAAAACCTTTCATATTGTTGTTGTTTTGTTGTTTTTTTTTTTTAAAGACTAAGGCAATAAAAGTCATCAAAGAGTTGTGGGGTGGACCTTCACATTAATGTGCTCAGAAGAGACTAGAATACACGTGCATGGCATTGCTCTGATACCTGGGATGACTTCACAGGGAAATATTAAAGGATGGAAAACATATATTATTTTAACTGTCAAATTGATCTTCTCAATAGCTCTAATTAATCACAGTTACTGCTATAAAGTTACTGAGAGCTCTCTCTTAAGCAGGTTATATGATAATGAAACAAAGTTATTTTCTCTCGTATTCCTTTCATAAATAGTCAGCAAATATACATGTGTATGAGCTGTCTTTCAGTTGAGTTTTTCAGGAGTTAATAAGCCATTTAAAAGTGCTGGCAAAGCAAAAAGACGAATGACATTTGAAACCCACAAGGACATTTTCTCTTCGAGAAATTTAGTCTTTGCTTGAGGATGGTTCAGAGTCATATGCACAGAACAACGTTTCACCACCAAATGTCCTCTTAGATAAAAGTAGAATGAGAGAATTAGTCTCCTATCTGAATTTGTATTATTTGTATTGATTGCAGCAATAGATGTAACATGATACTACAAAAACTGTAGGCAGAGGGCAGTATGACACATTAATAAAGGAGATTTTTATGAGTTGGTTGCTGGTAGAAATCCACTGTCGTGGTAAAGTTTTTAGTTCCTGTAAAATAGCTTGGATGTGACAAAGCAATTCCAAGTAACTACTCCTATAGTTCTAAAATATGAAGTGTTTCAACTTCTATCTGGCCTGAAGTACAGTTCAGAAACATTTTACTGTGTCTTGCAACATAAACAAATGTTAGAACCAATAGAGCTGCTCATTTTGAGTAATAAGGCCCAAATTCAGCACAGTTATCTACAAATTAAGGTTATACCCCAAAATACTCATCTATCAACCTAAATGCACTTACAGCCCACTCATAACAGACTATCAGAATGACATCAAGAAATCTCTAAGATCTGGGATGAAGAGAATCTTCATATTGCTTCAGATTATGAAAAAAAGAGTTCATAGAGGTTCAAGAAATACTGAAGCTATATTTACTCTTCCCTTTCTGTCTCTGGCAGGTAACTGAGCACTGGCTGCCTGAAACAATAACTATATTTCTTTACGCATTCTCAGATGTGCATTTCTGGACCCTTATTTGTATGGATACACACAGTCCTAATGTTGTAAAGTACTCCCTTTCTTTTCCCTCCAGAATTGGCAAATATACTTTTAACCCTGATTTATCTCCCATTTAGAGAAAATTAACTGCTGTGAAAAGAAGCAGATGTAGCATTAAATAATAGACTGGACATGGTACTGAAAGATATCTTTCTCAACCCTAAAAGTGCTGCACAACCACAGTTGATTGCTGCAATCACCAGGAAAGAGTCTTAGACATTGGTTTCTGAAGTTTAATTTAAAGGGTAGACTAAGGGGAATATTCTGTTTTCCTCAGAGTAAATATGTATTAATCTCTGAGCAACAGTGTATCATCTTTTAATAATTCACTGCTTGATTTCAGTAGTAATAGCAACCTAGAAATTTGCCAGATCTTGTTTTTCCTTTGAAAACTCTTCGTATCTATTTTTCTGCACATGGATAGAAATCATAGGCTGCCTCTTGCTGACAGTGCAATGCTACCTTTTCGTTTTAAAAGACAAAGGTCATTGCTATATGTTTGTTACATTCAGGTTGAATTTCTGTGCTATATTCTGCTCTCTAAATTCCTACTGTCAAGAGAAGAGGACAGGGTTTTCTTTCTGTATTTGTGTGTGTGGAAAATCACTATATATATCTAGAATGACTCTTGCTGTGGAAGGTGACAAGATGCAGAACTATATTTCTCCTCAAATCTGACAAGGCAAGCATTTCATAGATTTACAAGTACAAAAGTTTTTCGGAAAAAAAAGCAGCCTGTAAAAATCCTATATAATAGAAGGAGTGAAGGAAACGGTATTGCACAGCTAGAAGTACCCAAAAATCGTAGTAAAAAATGTTTTTGACAGACTACAAAAAGTACTGTTGACACATGGCAGAGTGATTTGTGTCATAAACAGTAAAGCTGATCAATGGTAGGTAGAGATTGTGTGGGTGACAGTACCAAATTATTTTTTGAAGCAAAATTAGCCTCACATTTGTAGAAAGTAAAACCCTGTTCTGACATTTACAGGCATAACTGTAGTGGCCAGCCAAGTTAATATCTATACCCACCTCTTCCCATTTGGACTCTGGAATAGCATGTGCTGCATGTCATGAAATACAGACGAGCCTGCACAAGCCTGTTATCCAGATTGGAGTTACAGTTACTTCCAATCTGTATCCATCTTCTTCCATCTACCTCCATCGTCCAGCTGTATAATGTGAGTCTCCACGAAATCCATAAAAACAAATTCAATATGTGGCTGTGGAGTTGGTGCCTGAAGAGTAAAGAATGATCAGGGCTTGTATATGGAGAGGAAAAGGACAATCACGTTTCTACTTCAGTGCCTTCAACACTCAGCCTGTTTCTCAGGAGAGCAGGAACAGCTGGAATCACCATGAGTCCAATTTTAAACATTTTGAGTATCGTGTAGGGCTAATGAGGGAACTGTGGAGAGTAAGTAGCCCTTCTCTGAAGGAAAGAGATTATGGTTTACACTACCCCTTCCCTTCATAATTTCTGTGAGTGCTTTGGTTAGTGTTAAATAATGAGCTTTCACAGTACTTATTAGAATTTTTATTATTATTATTATTTTAAATGTTCTTTTAACTAAGTCCCTTTTCCAGGTCAGTCATCTCATGGGTCTATCTAGAGGCCTGAAATCACAGTCAGAATGTAGTCTACTAGTAATCCTGGTAGGATTGCACTGGAATTATGTGTGGGATTAGTTGGACAGTTATATGAAGTACAACGTGGTTGAAATAATTAATTTTCCTTTCCTGAAAAAGCTACCTTTCATCTAAATATCTGCAACCTTTCAAGTTTTTCAGAGTGTCTGCAATGGAGGTCTCATTGACTGATACCTGGGTCTTAACTCCCAGGTTAGTCAAGTATGGATGTGTCTCTGTGTTCTTTTTTTTCCTCCACAAGCACTCAGCCTCCAGGTCCAGGTGCTTACCTTCCATTGATCCACATATATGTAGCAATATGTTGCTTTGCTTTGGCTTGGTTTGGTTGTTTTTTTTTTTCCTTTTTTTTAAAAAAAGCTTATTTTCTGGTATTTGACCAAGCTATACAAGTTTTAATGATAAAAATTCAAAGGCTTGATTCTCTGCTATCCCTGGGTAGTTATCAGCTTTTAGGCAAAGTGTTATATTCTGCTCTGGAACATTTTGCATTTACTTTTCGCTGAAGTGAATAGAAATTAAAAGCCTCTGTATTTGATGTTTACAAACTGTTGATTATAGATTAGAGATATAAAGAAGGAAATCAGTCACCTAAGCAATGAAGCTCAGAGCACATCTAGTCACATGTGAAAACAAAAAAGCACATAAAGCTTGTAAGACCAACAATTGTTGCTTATCTTCCTTGTGCAATTAGCTAAGAAAACATTTCCAGTCAGATAATATGAATAGATGAGGGGACAAACCTATCATCCCATGTTTAATTGTCCATGGTATAATGTAATAAATCTGTATTCTAAGGAAAGCTTTGGAATGAGATCACTGAGTATATCTCAGAGTTCTGAAATTATTATTGATTCAAGGATGTTTGTTACTGAATTGTACATATACAAAGAACAGTTCACACTGGAAAGTGCCTGTGTGTAATATAATAATCTGCAGAGTGTCATCAATAACAGCCTCTAAGGCTATGCTCCCATAATTGAAAAGATGTGTCACACTTACAGTGAGGCTATTTATTAAGCAGACATACATTTTGCTTCCCTTTTTTTAGTTGGATGAAGGGGACCTTCCCTTCCTGTTAGACATTTGGTGATAGATGCTGCAGTGATTTCATTCATTATATCTGGATGTCACTGGAGTTTGTGTGCATCTAGCTTCACACAGAGGTATTAGAGCAGGATCTGTCCTTTAAATATATAAAAATCAACTGGGATGGGTATTTCCTAAATCAGGCACCAACCTGGACTGTCTTAGTTTCCTGCTGAGTTCCTCTCACAGCCACATGCCTCTGTTTGTGGCACTTAACAGTATATGGTATATACAGTATATATGACTTACAGTCATAGATCCAAGACTCCAAGTAGCCACCATTATCCCTGTAGATATTCAGAGTTCATGTTGCTTTTCCACACTTGCTAAGCTTTTACAAGATCTTCCCCACTCTCTTTCTCCTGGTCCTCTTTCTCTGTCCACTGGGAGTCTTTATCTCTTGTTTTAAGAAATACTCCTTAGTAATAATGATAGAGGATTTTACCACTGTCCACTATGTGTGAGATCAATCCCATCAACTCAATTCACACAGGCAATCAAACAACTATCCCATGGCAATACTTTTCATCACTGGTGACCCAAACTACACTACAGATGGTTATTTTATGATGCTTCAGGGTTTATTACTGACATCCTGAAATATTCAGCCTTGTTGAAACTGTTGTGTTCATGGCTGTGAAGGTAATTTCTTTGTCACTGCAGTTATATATGTCACAATTCCTTTAAAGAAAAGGTTACCTCTGGACCTGACCAGAAATTACCTTAGAATGATGTATGCTGGAGAAGGAAATTTTCCATTTAAAGAGTTGACAACAGCTAAAAGTTTTGGGAAAATGTCACTTTAGTCACCAGTATTATCAAAAAACCCCCAAATATTTCATTGAGTTGAGGTTGCATTATATTGTGGCTGTGGTGGTTGAATGCTTTCTGGTAGATTGATCAAAGTACTTTAGTTTGACTTAATAGCACAGTTTATGTCACAAACTGACCTGGGAGCTCTTCATTTCACAAGATATGTAATGTCTCCCACACTTCTAATTTGGTATATAAAGAACTGCGAAATCTTCCCATAGAAATGAATTTTCAAGTTGAAACTATGTGGGACTACAGGAAAAAAAAAAAAAAACAAAACAAACAACAAATGAAAACAAACCAACGAACACTAATTCTCCCAAAAGGAAATTAATCAAAAATCTTGTTTAATCCCACTGCAGATATGATTACCACAGCATCTTATTTGGTCTCCCTACATTGATATGCTTTTCTCAACTGCCCGAGGATTCCATGTCCTATAAGAAGTATTTGTTTAGTAAACCAAAAGTTGACTTTTTATTTATGCTTTTCTCAGCCAGAACACCTTCCAGTGACCTTTCCATTCTCCATCTTTTACATTTCTCTATTTTTAAGTGTCATGCATAAATTTACATTGCAGAGGCAAATAGTACATCTGTAGTTTCAAGGGTGCCATGTAAATAACTATTTTGTGCTCTGATAAAAACACACAGTGTGTAATGCTAGATTTAGTTTGCAATATGATGAAGGGAAGGCAAAAAACTGAGTGTACATGAATCAAATAAACCAACCACTAACTTTTAATTAATACAACTATCATAGTTTTGCAAGAGATTGAATATGAAAAGGTATATAATTGTAGCAGTTGCTGTAAAATTGTTTGGGCAGGATCAGTATTTCAGAATAAAACTCCAGTATGAATGTGCAATGCAGAACTGCCACCAGCTAACTACAAAAATCCCATTTGTGCTTCATTGGTCTCAGATGCATTTGAAATGACAGGAATTGACTGCCTCCTGAGTTAACCAGCAAAGAACAAATTACATGCCAGCTCGTTTTAAACAAGGGAAAGGGCATCTTTACCTTAAAGAGGGAGATTAAAAGTTTCCAAACACAATATAGACAACCTCCTGCTGCCTGAAGGTAGAGTGAATGCATCTTGTTAAATGTTTTATATGTCATATTGCTCTGCCAGCAAAGACCAGTAGCACCAGCTCTGGATGTGTTATGTAGAGCAACTCCAGCTTCATGATCGTTTATGTGAATGCAAGTCAGAGTTTGATGAACACAATCACCATTTTCTGAGCTTCTGTTTTCCAAACCAGCTAGTGTATGAGCATGCTTTGCTGGAATTTTCACTTTCTTGCCAAGTGATTTTAGATAAATGCTAAAGTTGACGTAAATCACGACAATTTGTCAAACACTCAACAAAGTTATCACTTGTAATATTGAAAAAAAATTATGGAGAGTTTTTTTCTCTGATGTGATAAGCCTGTTTTGAACAGATCTTTTTCTAGGCAAATCAGTCAAGGGCTTGTGCATGAGTTGGATTTCCTATACAGAACTGGTCCACTGCATGCAACACCTATCACTGAGGAAAATCAAGATGCCTCATGCCAGCAATGTCAAAAAAGAGTCAGGAAAGCAGAAATAAATTCCTAACTTAGATAGTTTGATCTTTGTTCCTAACATGGATAATTTGATCTTCCCTAAGTCTCATTTTTCTTGAACCAGTACCTCATCAATAGTGTAATGGAAATAATAACAGTGTATTTTTCTCTTAGAGTATATATAGAGAGAGACAGAAAATACAGCTACATTATGTTGCTGCAAGACTTTAATTTTATCTTTCCATTCTTTAAATATTTATTTTTTTCACTGGGAAAGTATTTAAATGATTTTTTAATCATTCACATTGTGTTTCTGAAAACAACTCTTACAATTTTTTTCCAATATTTTTTCTTACTAAACCAAATCTGTCATAGCAGAAAAAAAAAAGCCCAGGGAAAAACTTATTCTCAGAACACTTTCATTTATGTTATGAGAAAAAGAAAGATGAGGAAAGCAATGAAGTTTTTCAACTTTTCATCATTTAGAAATGCAGTAAAATTATTAGGTGGGTTATAGACAATTACCTGAATGTATAATCATAAGGGTATAATTCCAAATTTCATTATATCTGTTCTTTAATCTTTTCACAAAACCTAGAGCTCATTTATTCTAGAAGATGTAGAAGGTAGATTCTGATCCATGCTGAACTGCATCTGCTTCCTCAGTGGGACCTTGATTTATCAACTTACTTGGGAATATACCTTTAAATAGAGTTTACATCTAAGAGAGTAATGATGTTTTAAATTTTGGTTTGATTTGTTTTTCTTCTTTTATCAAAGATGATAAAAATTGTCCAGAAATAGATACCAACAGACATGAACTTAAGAAAGACATTGAAATGCTAGAGGCTATCATGACAAGCTTAACTGCTGTTAGAGGACATAGGTAATTTGATAAAGAAATAGTCTTTAATATGGAAGAGGGCAAGGAAAAGTGACCTTTAAAGTCTAACATGTAGGTAGAGAGGATATCCTCCAGGACTGACTAGTGATGGAAGCTGACTCCTTGCTTAATACTCACTCTGAATGAACAAGTAATTAAGTCAGCCAAATAAAATCCTTATTTTTTGTGACGGTGTGCCCCCTGCATCAGATATGGGACTCAGTATAAGCACTCTGGTCTAGAATGAGGATGAGATCCTTTCTTCCTTTCTCTCCCTCTCCTCTGTCAAAGCAGAGGATTTTACACAGATTTCAGATATTACACAAATTTCTGAATTACTTCTACCCTCTTACTAAGAGGCTTATTCTACCTATCTCTGTGCTTAGTGGTCCACAAAAATGTTGGAAAGGTGGAACTGTCCTTGCTAATCAAACTGTACTTGTGCAGGAAGTAAGATTAGAAGGAACTAAGTAAAAAACCCTGCAGGATAATATTGTGGCATCATGGAACCATCTCTTGTCCTGGGTGGTGGCCATGATTTAATTGACTACTGGATAAAGCAGCATCATTGGATTCTTACAGTTGGGTGAGAACATTGTACCTCTCAAGAACAGGACAAAAAGACCTGACTGCAAAATGTGGATTCCTGGATCACAGGAAATATTACAGGAGTAAAAACCACAATGTCTGGTACTCCATCGGTTTTTACAAATCATTCTACCAAGACATCTAAGAAGAACATCTGTGATTTTGTCCTGTTAACATTAAGCACATTTCAATGATTTTTGTCTGTAATCATTCAGTTTCCTTCCCAGAGCCTTTTCTTTCAATGTCATGGAAATTTATGACTATTTCCAATGCCTCAATTGCACTATCAACTTTCTTTGATAATTAAAGTAGATAAATATGTCTTAGGTTATGTGCCTCCAATTACTAACATTTTTATGGAAACTGTACATAGAGAAATTTGAACTTGTCCTCTTGCAGTTCTTTTCATAACATTTAGAGCAATCTCAAATTTTTTTATATTATCTTTTCATGCCTGATTCTAAGTTTTGCTTAATATATTAATCCTGTTGTAATATGAGTCTCTTATTAAAAGAACAAATTACCTAAATTTCAGTACAGAGGAGACAAAGTCAAAGTGAACACACTTTACTCTTTCAAATGAAACTATTGATTGTTGTTTCCACGTGAAGAAGCTCAGATGACAGTTTCTGTCAGAAAAAAACCAAACATTTTAACACCAGCACAAACACAAATGTGTTTTTACTCTTAATATTTCTATGTGTTATCTAGAGATAACAAAATATGCTTGTGGTTAAAATATCTAATCAAAGAACAAATGTTACCATAACGATTTTCAGTGCTAATGCTTGACACTGGATTAATGCTGCATCACTGAACCACCCTTCCTCAGTCCTTCTTTTGAAGAGCTGATCATCATTTCACAGCCTACATCATGTTAATTCAAAAGGGTTGTTGATAAACATGTTTTGAATGAGTATTATAAATTGTTCACAAGGGATTAATTCTGCAGAAAAATAGGGATCAATCAAACATCAATTTCCCTCCACTGCATTTTCCTCAGAGATGGTGACAAACAAACCCACCAGAGATCAGTGAATACGAACCTCTCCATTCCAGATATTGATAAAGTTATTTATGACAGGTTCTTCACCAATAGGTTATATTGGGAAAATTAAAAGTATTCAATATCCTCTACTTCATGCTTTTACCAGTGAAAATGTGCTGGAGTGCAGTATAGTCATCAGGGGAAATTCAGTGTAGGATGTAAATTTTAGTTCTCGAGTGCCTTCTGCTCTCATGTATAGTCCTGCTTCAAAAATATGTATATAAATGTTTTTGGAGGTCATTTTGGCCCTAGGTCACCAGGGGTATGGACCCACCACATCAATCCAATGAATCCTGTTGATGAAACCTTCAAATTTAGAGCCTCATTAAAAGAACTGGAATTAACACAACATTGTAAATACAGAGACTATGCCACATCCCTGGAGGTGTTCAAGGACAGGTTGAGCAGGCCTTTGAGCAACTTGGTCTACTGGAAGGTTCTCTACCCATGGCAGGGGTTTTGGGACGAGGTGATCTTAAGGTCCCTTCCAACCCAAAACATTCTGTGGCTCTGTGGTTCAGAGTTATTAGGAGAAATGTAGGATAAACAGTTTAGCTTTTTAGATTAACAAATCACTTCCATGGCCTTTTGCATTAAGTAGGTCAGGCAGAAAGTTTTAGAACTATTTACATATCTGGTTCTTCCACAGAAAATAAATAATTAAACTGAAATACTACTGATGTAAAATTATAAGTTGCACTGTACAATGAACTCATAGAAGAAAATACTAAACATGATGTATGTGTGTAACATATGATCATGTGAAAAACAATCAGAAGCCAGGATTGAAATTCACCTTCCCTGTGGTGAAAACTAGTCATTTTTAAGAGTGGTTGTCATGATTTTTTCAAACTCCACAGACACAGTGAACAACCATGTCACCTGGGAACAAAATTCCCCATTGAAATCACAATAAAAGTATCAATGAGCATAGAGTAATTTTTGAGGAACACCCAAAGCTGTCTTTTCATAGATCTCAGGTGTTTCATGTGATCATGGGACATAATAAAGTGGATATTTTTACCTTGAACTCCTTTGAAGATCCATTTTTTAATGAGAAAGAAGTGGCAACATATGTAAATAACACAAAATGATGGTTCTTAATCTTGTCTGAGGGGGACAGAGCATTCTTCAGGCAGTAGTGACTCCTATGATTTGCTTCAAACATCTGCCCAAAATCTACCAGCCTTTCAGTATTGGATGAGATGAATAATGTGTCCCTACTGTACAGCCTATGCAGAAGCAAAGTTGGTTAATTAACTCAGACAGACTCAGCTCTCTGTGTTTTGGCCTGAGATGATGTGGTTGCTCAAAATACTTGTTTATTTTTAAACTGCTGCTTTATTCTAGTGCCTATTATTTAAAGAAACTAAGTTAAATCAAAACTTATTTTTCTACTCCGTATATAAAAAACACTTTTATCTGGTGCTTTTACATCCTTCCAAGACCTTCTCAGGGGATGGTGTAGAGTAAAACTTCTGAGAGAAGAATTCACTTCATCTAAAATCAATTTTTTTCAGGAGCAAATTTAACAGCCATGAAGCTGCATCTCAACCTGAGTCTGAAAACAATACTTCCAAACAGTTTAATTATATGCTATCAAAATATAGAATTCTTATGAAGGGATCATGTAACCTTTTCTGAATTAGGATACTTTGGATTAACCAGAGTACACTTTGTAACATGTTGACTGCATAATAAAGAAGGTAAAAACCCTAGCACCAAAAAAAGCATGAAAAAGTCCATTAAAAATATACATTAATTCTTTTAAAGCAGAACTAATTCTGTACATTTTTTGAAGTTATGTTAAATGTTCATTTTGACAAAGTAATATTTGGTTAAATTTGGAGCTATTTTATAGAAAATGATAACACTCCTGCCTTTCTCAGTTTCAAAATGTGTGTTCAAATAGAAAAGAGTTTGCAAAAAAATCTTCTCTGTATCATTGTTTTAATTCAACAAAATTATCTTTGCAGCCAAAATATTTCTTTTTATCAATCTAATAATTTTATTTAAATAGAAAGTCTATTTGAACATGGCATAGTTGGAGGTAGATGTACAATGGGAAGACAAGTAATTTTTTTATTATGTATCTATTTCCTTTACCATTCTGCATGAAATGAAGAAAATCTGAAAAGGGAAACTGCAAAACAAAATAGTAACATAAAATCAGTGTGGTACCCCATCAGGTCCTACATCACCCTTTTAGTCAGAAAAAATCTTTGCAGTCCATCCTTCTGCCTGCATATCTCTTTTTAAAGACTACTTATTCATTCTCTTCTCCTAAGTACTTCTAACAGGAAAAAAAGTAGCATTTTTTGTGAATTTTATTCTGCTGTTTCCCCTTTGCATTCTCAAAGGTCCTGTTGAGTTAAAGCTGGCTCAAGGTTTCTTAGAGGTGTATGCAAAAATCAATTTGAACCCCTCTCCAAGCAAGGAGGGTTTGGCACAAAGGGCAGCTGCCTCCAGGGGTTCAGCCATGCAGCCCCCCCAGACTGCAGCTCCCTCTCTGCTTCCTCCTGTTTCCTCCACAGCAGCAGCAGCTGCTCCAGCTTGGCTCTCCTCAGCTCTGGCATGGACAAAATAGGCAACAGGAACATGGCTCTTTTATTCTTCCCTACCACAAGCAATCCTCTGCAGCTGCCAACTTAGCCCACGTCTGCAGCCAGCTTTGATTAGCCTAAATTCTCCCTGTATTTATCTCCAGAGCTAATGCCCAAAGTCAAAGAGGATTGCAGTGGGCTTTGGCTGAAGTCTATGTATTAAACTGGACTCTACAGCCCTGCACTGCTGAAATCCAAGGTTATACAAGGCCATGAGAGATCCCCCTCTCTGCAGAAAATAAGGGTATAGCATTTTCCCACCACCAAAAATTTTCCCCTCCTTCCTCCTGGCCCAGGTGAGCTCCCAGAAAGAAAAGGATTAATAATTATCAGCTTCACCTCTGGTATTCACCACTATCTCCCTTTTGGAAAGCAGCTTTGCTGGATCAAGTGCTGTATAATCCAATGACTGATTAGGGATTTGGAAATCCTGGGTGGATTCTGTGTCTATCTCACCTGTGAGGCAGTACTGTTATAATGTGTGTATCACTACAGGATGGGACAATACTCTTTTATCTCTCCAACCAACACTTTCTTTTGAAGTCTGGGAGTCATCCTCCAGATTTTTTTTCATATCAGCAATTTCTGTTTAACATACCTTAAACAGAACCTTTAGTTTTCTAATTATATCAGCCATGAGCTGAGCTGTCCTTCGTTCCCTGTGCATGGGAAGGCAAATTGCTATTCCCAGGAAGGTCACTGACCATTCACACCTCCTCCCATGGTTTCTAAACACCCCATAATCAAACACATTCCCATGCTTTGCACAAAGGAAGGAGGCTGCAGCAGTGTGCCCAGGACATTACAGAGCAGTAGAAATTAGCTCTGCAGCAGAGACACCCAAGTTCTGCATGAAAACAAACCCAAGAGGATGCACATACTCAATTAGCCTGATTCATCCTAATTCTTCTGTTCCATATGTGTCCCTTAACCTTCTACCAGTAATTTCTATGTGTGTGCACAGCCTTCACATGTCCCAAAGAGGTTTCTACTTTCCATAGAAATCAGAACTGTGAATTCTTCCTTCCTCACATTCTTTAACAGAAATATCCATTTCTTTGTGAAATGTGTGGAGAAATTTGTTGCTGAACCTTGGTATTAGTGTGAATGTTTCCTTTCCCTGTACCCCTCATGCAGCACTAAAATCAGATTTGAGACTAGAGCTATTGACATGAAAATAAGTTTTCATCCAGGTTAGCCATTTTTAAATTGATTATTTTCCCCCTTTGTAAATGATGTGTATGATTTCCTAACTTACTCACTGAACAATTTTTCCCTAAGGTATTTGTTTTTTTTTTAATTTTTTATACTTTTAACAGTTCTGATTTGTCAGAGTAGTGACTGTGTTAGTTAGAAGGAGAGTTTGGCTCTAAATGTCCATCCTCCTTGGCAAAAGGAAATCCAACTCACTTTATCTCCAGTACACTGGAATATGTTCCACAACTACAATATTGTCTTTATACTAATAAGTAGTTGCCAGGGAAACAGTCGCTTTTCCCACTAATCAAGCTATGTTTAAAAAATAATAACTTACAGAGATCATAGTGGTTAAAAACTTGTCCTTGTAGATAGGAAACACTTTGTCAGGCCAGCTGCCTTATTTGATGCTCAGGTGAGGTATCTGGCTTCTTAAAGTCCTCAGCAGGATTTGTCTTTTTCCCAAATGAATATTTAATCCATTATTCCCAATGGAATTTTTTTTTTTAAATTTATCCCTTGTTAAAATATTTTGCTTGATTACACTGTGCTTTGGTACTCAGGCAGTTCTTTTTGCAAAAGCTGGGTGACTTGACTGATGACCCTCACATCTCAAGGGCATGTAACATTCACACTGTTTTGTTGTGGATTCCTTCATAGACAGAAAAAAAGCAGAAAGCTCCAAGTACCTAACTCGAGAAAAAAATATCTGATAATAATAAAACGGAAAAAGAAAATGTCTTTGCTGCTGAGGTGGCCAAGTTCACCTCTTTGCATTTTCCTCATGACTAGTTCATAGAATTCACTGCTTAACTAACTCTATTATTACTATTATTATTATTACTACTGTTACTATTAATATTATTATTTATTATTATTAAAAAAGGGTTCCTTGCCTATGGTGATTGACTTTACTTCCAAAGGGGACCCTCAGGGTCTCATTCAAGGCTGGGAATTCAGTAGAAATCTGGACGGCCACCTTGTCGTTCAGCAGCGAGCAAACTGAACGCTTGTGACAATCCAGCTCTAATTGGAGCTGACAATGTTTGTTTTCTAGAAGGAAACTTCAGATGACAAGGGTGACTCCATTTGTAACTCACTGGAGCCAGATCTTCCTCCTAGGCCTGTATTTGCCCTGTGTGTTAAAATCCAATTGTCTCTTCCATTCCCTTCTCTTTGTAGAAGGATCAGTTGTCAGTAATAAGGAGATAGTTTAGACATGAAATGTTAAGATTCTTCATCTTAGTCTCTGTTTTCTGTAGTCGTTGTGCATTTGTTTTACATTCAGTTCTTATGAATATTCATGGTAAGTAAGAATACTCACATCACTGCTTCTACAGTCACACAGAATCATTTCTAGGAAGAGATTAATTCTTATTGACTTTCATCTCTGTTTTGAGCTCATAAATTAGGCAAAAATTAATTAAATTAATTTAACTAAATGGCATGGTAAGAAAATAATGCATAATTGGATTAGTTCTCAATTTTAGAAGATTCTGACGAATCCACAGATTTTTCTTCCTCTTTTTTAAAGATCTGTAGGTTTACTTCCTATTCAAAGTAGACTGAAGGGAATTAAAATTTTAAATTCTCTTGGTTTACTTACATGTACAGAAAATACACCTGTTTGGGGCATGGAAGGATACTTTTTCTAAGAATTTGTTGAACCTTTTAGTTCTGAATAGATCTGATGGATTCAGAGACACAGTCTGCTAAATTTTAATAATTTAAAAAAGGGAAAAGGAGATGATACCAACAGCCAGGATTTCTAACATTAAATCTGAAGTGAGTGTGACAATCAAAAAGACCTGGACCTCCCTTTTCCTAGACAAAATAGGCTGCTACTGCATCAGAAACATAGATCCTGGATTTGACTCAGAAGTCACTGAAAATATTTTGTGTAAAATAGAGATGAGTTAACAGCTGGAGGCTACCATATGTGAAACCCTGTGTCCTTACCAGCTCTTACTCACCTATCTCAGAGGGTCCTGCTGTAGCAAAGCTGCAGCACCAACTTGAGCTGATGTGCCCATGCCCAGATATAACTCTGTGCTCACTCCAAGAGGGAGTGGGGAGCTCAGTCAGCTTGCTCTTAATGCAGCCATTAAGCCCTTCTCTTTGCAGAATTAGCCAGTCTTTAGCAAGCAATTGGATAATTAAAAGCAAATCCTTTATATGCCACCACAGCAGGACTATCAAGGACACAGGAGTAGACTAAACACGCTAATTTCTCATGGACTTCTCTGTGTGTCCAAGCCTCACGGGACCCATATGAGTAATACCACTTGTGTAAATTATAATAAAAGTACTGCCATGTTGTCGGTATTAATAAGATTTATATTGCTTTTTATACTGCAAAATTCTGGCTCAAGTCTAGGCAGCACTTCAGGAGAGTTTAAATGAGGGCAAATCTTGTAGCCAGGTCCAGAACAGAGTGACTAACATTACATCCATCTACCCTCAAACTTGATGACAAGGTGGTAATATATGTCTTTAATATTCTGCAACTTTTTAAAATGTGCTTCCATATTAATAAAGTTAATACTGCTGATAAAGTAATATTTAAATTAACATAGTCATCAGATAAATACATATGTATTGGTTTGAAACTTAAAAATCCAGAACAATATACTCTTATGAAAATAACTTTTTTGTATTTTAGGTTTGGTTTTGAAACAGTCACACTTTTATTTACATATATAAAATTTCAGCTCATTCAAATGCCTTAGGACCCACTAATGTGCTTTCTCTGGTGCTCTAATAACACTGCTAGGTTAACACAGCAGCCCTGTACTGTGGAAATGAGAACATTTTTGCAGTATGTTAGGAACTAAAGTGGCTTCCTGCTGTTGACAGAGGCAAAATCCCTGTGCTCAGTATTCAGATTTTTCCATAAGGTACCTCCAGGTTATTTAGCAGTTCTCTACAGTTCATTTCCTTCACTTACTTGTGCAGGAGGAGATTTGCCTCTCATTTTCGTAGAAACAGAAAATAAGTTTAAATAAATATTTACAATGAATATTTGGGGGGAACTTATATTTGCTTTTTGTTGCTCATTAAATGTTTATACCTTCAGTTTTATCTTGAATGGCAGATTTCTGGTTTCCCAAGAAGTTTCTTCCTATTAGTTATAATTTACTTGGCAGCTAACACATATAATGTAGGTAAAAGTATGTAATTTTTTTATTAAATCCCTGTGAATGAGTTTATTTACTGCTTTTTATGTGGATCTGGCGTTTTGATCAATGAATTCTAGTTTACATGCAACACATTCAAGTTCACTTAAAGTCTGTCCAAAAAAAGAAAATACTGAGAAGTGTCACATACGATATCCTTGCCATAGATCCTTGCCATATGAAAAGCAAAACAAAAAAGCTTCTCAAACCAATACTCAGCTAAAGTTTCAGGCAAAGCAATGACCCCTGCATCCTCCTATCATACTTTAAAGACAAAGGGAACACTCAGGGTTTTTTTGGATACAGAAAAGAAATAACAGGTGAAATTTAGGATGGGCAATTAAATGTGTTCCCTAGAAAAATATTCCTTCACTAATCCTCTTTATTGAATCAGATCTTGAAAACAGTGAGAAAAATGTGCTCCTCTGGCTTCACTGAAGTTGACCCCCAAGATTTTCACAGCAACATGAAGCTACTTGGAACTGTTGCACCATCGATGGAGTAACCTGGTTAAATCCTGAGGGTGAAAAGAACTGCATGTTCTTACCAGCAGTGATTATTACTCATTTTTTTCTTGGACAAGCCATGCATCAAGTGGGATTACAGCTCTGTGTGGCTTGCTTGTGTCTTAGTGATTGTCTTGAATGGTTATAACAGGGGTTAAATGACTGTTATCTTCACAGACTGATGGTTGAGGTATTTGAGCCTTTTAAGTAGGACACACCATTGCTTACATTTTTATTGACAACAAATTCCCAGTGTAAAATTTGGCTTTAGTTGAAAACCCCTGAGTCTGCAGAGTCAGGATTGATACATGGCTGCAGGTATTAGAGCTAGAGAAGACAATTTAAACCCTTTAATATATGCAGCTAGGTTACAGTAAAGGACCTTAAAATACGCTGTGACACACAGCCTCAAAATATGGCTGAGATCAAAACGTATATTTTCAGAAACAGTGTACTGATATTGTTTTTAATTTCTTAAATGGGGGAAGATTAGGTGGGTATTGGTTAATAGTTCATTTGATGAATACTTGTGTTAATGGGACCATCTTCAGCATTCTTTGAACAATTTCTTATTGTGGATTAGGAAGTGCTCAAGTGCTTTTGGACAGATAACTGTGTTTTAAAATTTAAATAGTTTTACGATGAATTTTTGAGGCAAGTAGCTGTCCTAGTTAGAGTAGCTGGGACCAGTTCATCACTGTGTGGGTGTAGCCCAAACTGTGTATTCTACACTCTGTGTCATTTCCCAGGAACTGTTAACAACAGACCATTTGCAGCAGCTGCCCAGAGCACAGCTGACCCCTCAGGCTACAGGTTGGGTGTTAAAAAGCCTGTGAGATAGGAGGATGTTTCTATCCTCACACCAATGATTCAGGTGTGATAATTCCCCTCCGGGTAGTCATCAACACCTCCACACCCAGCCTGAGGGGTCGAGTTTGCTAAAGGGTCACCAAGGATTCAAAAAATATCTCATGGCTCACAGTCACCCATAGTGGAACTCCCTGCCCTGGGGGAGGTACTGGGCATTCCCACTCGAACCTGAGTGTATATAGTCTTGGGGTCTTGGGACTTCTGGGTCCCACCCATCGGATCCAGAGGAGGACCAGAACCTCGACCAGGCTGAGATCACCACTGCCACCAACAGGTTTTCCTCCTCTTTTACTCTGGACTCAGGGGGACCACGTGGGGCTCAGCACGGGGGCAAATGAACACCATTCTGTTTGTGCCCCAGGGTGCTGGGTTATACTTCAGGGTTTTGTGGGTTAAAACCAATTACTTGTCCGTATAATTGTATTTATTGTATTATTGTTATTAAATTGTAACTCTGATTTATAATCTTTTTTGAGTTGGGTTCATTTCTCCTGCCGGTTTACCTTTAAATCAGCACAGTAGTGATTTGGTTAAATTTTTAACAGCTCTGATTATACGAAGAATGTGAGAAGTATTACATACTTTTGTAAGTGATTTCTCAATAAAATCTAAACACAATTTTCTTTATGAAGAATGAACTTAGACTTTGTGAGTAACTTCCATTTTCTTTTTTGAGATTTTGATTTGTTTATGTGTCTATTTACAACTATATCTATTTCTGAGTAGCTATTTATGACTAATGTTTGAAAATTGTTTTTGTCTGAAAGCAAAGTTTTGGAAATCTTGAAGAAATTTTTTATTTGGTTGGTGATGTGGGATTATAGTTTTTATGGTATGTTGTTTTGTTGTTGTTGTTGTGTTTCTTTGGTAAATGTAAGTGTTTTAATTATCCAGATTCTCTAAATCTGTAGTAAACTTAATGTTATTCCAACAGTGTAGCAGAGCAAGAAACTCACATACTCAAATATCAGCAAAACCTGTTATACTATAAATTATCATAAATTTAAATATCTCAGTGGAAAGATATAGTGAAAGAAATGCATCCCAGCCAGCTGCTCCATATGGAGTACTGAGCAGTGAACATCACCAAGCCCCAAAACCACCTTGGCACTATGGAAAGCTTGAGAGCAAGTTGTTGATCTGTTGGTGGGCTGTGATTAACACACAAACCAGACATTATATTCCTAAATTTATTCTCTCTGTTCTTGTGAGATCTCACTTGTCACAAACCATCTAGAGACAACATTTACATAAATGACGAAGGATCAGAGGTGGGATTCATGAGCCATTAAAGAGTTCAGTGACCAGTCAGAGCTTGCATTTTATATATCTCTTAACAGTAAATGAAAAAAAAAAAGATAACTTAAAAGTGTAGTTTCTCCCATCCCTTCATTGGTAAAATAGATATACAGAATACATCGTCATCTGGAGCTAATAACTCTAGAGGGTGCCCCTGCAGCAACTACCTTTTAACACTGTGAGAACCCAGGTTTCTCACACAGTGAAGGAGAAATAGAAGATTCCCAGAAGGGATTACATGGCTGAGACATCAAAAGTTGTGTTGATATATAAATTTCCTTGAATCAGCCAGATTGTTCCAAACCCAGAAAAATCCCTATAGTGGGGTTAGGATAATGATCACACTGCACAATGATGCTGGCAGCTCTTAGTGATGTACTCGTGTCACTAAGACACCAACCATGAGGCAAAATGCAGACCCCTTTCCTAAAAATCCCTGACTCTGTACGTGAATATCATCAGGTTTCTTACAAATGCAACAGAGAAAACACACCAGCCACGAAGCCAGCCACCTGTTCATGGAACTGCCTCACACAGCAAACGAATTTGCTCTGTAAAGGTTGCTAAGAGACTGATTTCACAGCTACATACGTAGAGTACTCATCTCAGACCTGCGTGAATGAAATTCAGGTTCTAGTAAAGCCTGAGATGAAAGAGCAGATGATAAATTGTTCTGACTCAGAACTCCACAAAGTGCATTTCTGAGCCTGAATCTCCAACACCCCTGGCGAGTGCACTGACATGATACACTGTGCTGAATGAGATAACTGCTGTAAGATTTACTTTTCCAGTCTATTTTGGTTATGCATTTTTTGCTGTTCATCTTGATATATCCACTCTGGGCACATGATTCAAGCTGCTGGATGCATTAAACTGATCCAAGAAACAGCTACAATGAGTTGTGTATCCTTACTTGTGTACAGGGTGAGTTACATACATCCTGGAAAATGTCATGCATCAAGGTGACAGATATCCCAGTAATACACGTTACTTGGATGGCAATTCAGTGCCAAGAGAAGAGTCAGAGGGAAGGGCAAGACAATTTGTCACTGGGGTACAAGGAAAGAAAAAAACACAAGACTGAAGCAAAATTTGCAAATCCAACTGTTCTGACAACAGCCACACTATTCTAAGACAATTGGCAAAGCACTGAGATAAAATTACCAAAGGTTGAGATGCCAAAAGGTGGACCAAAATAGGTCACTAGTACAGCACAGCATCAACAACTTTAGAAACCAGACTAAACAGCAAGTGTTAAATAGGAGGTGAAAGTATGGCTGCAAAGATGTAGAAGCAGCTCCCACGGATGAAAAATATTCCAAATAACTCCATTAAAAAAAAACACCTCAAGACATAAAGTACTTTTATTAAACTTTATTGTCTTTACTAACCAGTCCTGTATCATGAAAACTTGGTCTGTCTCTTTCTTTCTTTCCTTTTTTTTTTTTTTTTAACCCATAGATGTCTTTGGCCAGTATGTTTTCTGTAGAATACAAAGTGTTAAACCTCTCAGTGAAATATTTTCCACTGCAGTACGAAATACATTTGGATTTATAAAATCCCATCTATACAGATATATTATTCCCATAGATGCTTAACATACCCACAGAAAAATGGGTCAGAAGGAGTCTAGGTTGTAAAATATTCCATCCAGATACTATGAAATGTAGAAAAAGTTTTGATCCAGCAACCAGAGATTGGCATCCTCATGTTTTTCCATTACAGGGTGGACCTAATTATAAAATTGAATGCTATTTTTTTTTTTTTCTAACACAGTTCTGATTAATTTAGGACTGAATATCATGGAATCATAGGCTGGTTTGAGACAGTGGGGGCCCTTAAAAGTTGTCTAGTCCAGAGTCCTCTGCCATGGGCAGGGGTATCTTTCACTAGACCAGGTTGCCCCAAGTTCTGTCCAATGAGCCCTTGCACTCTTCCAAAGGTGGAGCATCAACATCTTCTGGAACAACTCACCTGTTCCAGTGGCTTATCACCCTCATATTAAAGAATTTCTTCCTTAGGTCAAAACTAAATCTACCTTTTGTAAGTTTAAAACCATCACCACTTGTCCTATTTTCACAGACCCTGATATAAAGTCCCTCTCCACCTTTTAAATCCTGTTTAAGTATCAAAAGGCTGCTCTAAGGTCTACCTGGAGCTTTCTCTTCGCCAGGCTGAGCAGCTCCATCTGTCTCAACCTGTCTTCATAGCAGAGGTGCTTGAGTTCTCTCAGTATCTTTGTGGACCTGCTCTCACAGGGCCACGTTTTTCTTCTGTTGGGGGCCCCACAAGAGCAGAGTAGAGGGGGAGGCACAGCTTCATTTCCCTGCTGGTCACACCTCTTTTGATGCAGTCCAGGACACTGTTGGTTTTCCGGGCTGCAAGTTGAACAGCTCATGTTCAATTTTCATCCACCATTACCCCCAAGTCCTTCTTGGCAGGGCTGCTCTCAACCCCTTCATCACTCAGCCTTCACTGATACTGGGGACTGTCCCACCCTGGCACTGGACCTTGCACTCGGCCTTGTTACACTTCACGAGTTTCTCACAAGCCCAGTTCTTGGACTGTGGAATGAAGATGACTTGCTGCATTCTTATAACAGCCAACCAAAATATATATTTTTAATTGGCTAACAGAAGTATCAATGTTTTATTTACTGGTGCTGCTCAAAGCCTGTTCTCCAAACAGAATTGTTCATTTCTAGAGCTACATGTCAGGCTATCATTAGAATATTATTTTCTTGAGAAATGCTATAATAAAGAAGCTTTTCCACGGGCAGAATTTTTATTGATGGGATTGAATCAATTTCAATGTGGGGCTTTTTTTTCAGTTCACTGAAAAAGTCACAAACAGCATAGAAATGGGAAATTTATTGCTTTTCAAGATCAGTTAACTGAATTTATCAGTTTAGAGATCCCTCATACTTAGTAGGAGGTCACTTAAAGACAATCAAAAGAAAGAGTGGAAGAAATAGGTTGGAATTGAACTCCTAGTCTTCCTTTGGTCACAAAACCTCTTCCAGAGAATTTTTTCCAAAGGTGGATGGCTTATGAAGCAGGTTGCATTTCAAAAGGCAAGATAACAGCCCACAGGACTCGCTATAGTGATTAGGAAGAAATAGTTTGAACTCCTTTCTTTACCTGAATTAAGTAAATACCATATTTCTTTCTATCAGACTGTTCACACAGATCCCACAACTGCAGCTGTTGATCATATAGAGCAATAACAGCCTGCAGCTGTGGTGCTACAGAAGAAAGAAGGACATATAAATCATAATCTTAACTGTTTTGATGCACACACCAGGACAGAGCTGCAAGCATCTCTGTAAATAGAGAGAATATCATCTCTGTGGCACAGAATTGACCTTCTGGGATTGCCTGACTTCATTGGAAATATAAAAATTGTCACTCTTTAAGACCAGACTCATTCCCCAGTTGGAGCCTACATTATCAGGAACAGCAAAAAATATCTGAGTGACTCCCAAGTGCTTTATTGTGAACTTTGAAGTCTCTTCACTAGACATACAGGTAACAAAGATAATAAATCTTTAGTGATACAGGTTGTCTTTGTGTTCAAAGATGACACAGACATCTCTACAGGGTGATTCCTCCCTTCTTAAACTATTTGATGCTAGATGAGTCACCTTTTAGGGGTGCCTAACTTGAGATGAGAAATCACATTTAACACTGAGAAAGTGTAAAGCATTTTCCCCTTTTCCAACTGAATCAAATGTATATTTAAAACTCTTTCAGCAAGGAAAACCCACGGAATGAAACAAAAGGCAGATAATGGTGTGGGAAAAACGAGCACAAAAGCCTCTTCAGCCAAATTTATTACTGTTTGATGTTACAGCTAATAAAAACCCTCATTCTTTTAATGTGAAATGCCAGAGAAATTTAATAACAAACAGTGTCATCATCCTGGAATTCTGAGTTTGCCATTTGATCGGCAGATGGTGGTGATATAACTGCCAGCAACATAGAAAAGAGAGCAAAACTTCACAAGAATTTACAAACTGCAGACTTCAGTACATGTTCAGGTGCTTTTTGTCATCCATCAAAAAGTAGAGTTGCAATATTTCTGAAATATGCATTACAAGATTGTAGTGGAAGTCTGCTGAATATTTCATTTTCAATCATCTGAAATAGTAAAGTTACAAAAGAATACCTTTAAGCTGAAAAATGTAGTTTTACAAGCAGAACAGCCCATTTTGGGAAATGACCAATGCTTTTCTTCCATGTTGCTTTTCCAAGTGGACACTTTTAACAGCTGGCTTTGAAGTTTTTATTTTTTAATGTTCTGTAAGACCCTGTTTGCTGAATAATGCTGCCAATTACTGGTCATCTCACCTGAAGAGTATATATTTTAATGCTGAGTGGCAGAATACTTTTTCTTACAGAACTTCTGACTGCAGACATCTTTACTGCTACTTTGGAAGCAACTATAGAAGGTCAGGTGTGTAATGAACTAATTTCAAAGCTGAATAAGGCTGAAAAAACTGGCTAATGGTGATATCTAGGAAGAGTAGCTATCATGGCATTCAGGCCTGAATATAACTCAAACACACTTTCATTTATCTAAGTCTCAACCACTTTTAAAGGAAGAGGTTTAAATGCTTTCCTCTGGAGATGCCTCTTACCACTGACCACAGAGGGGAATTCAGATGCCTGGCTTTGAATGGAAAATTCTAGAAACTTCTAGAAAAAAATGAAATCAGGTGAGATGAATCACACACTAGATACAAAAATCATCAATGGAATAATGACTTTGGCTTGGATTCAAAAGTACAGTTTTCTGACTGATGTGACACTTAACTAAGTCCTTTCTCTTGGTGGAGAACTGGTGACACACTGCAAGTGCTGATATAGACAAAGCATCACACCTAGGAAGGTGCAAGAAGACAACAGTGAGGTTTTTTGTCTGTTTTATCTCATTCAAGCACACTCCTCAGGCTACTAACTTTTTACAGCAAGATTCTCAGCCACAGTCTCTTGAGGTACATTGACTCCCAGCTCTTGCAGAGGAAGGTCCTGGCAAATGGGAACTCCATGACTGGGATAAGCAAATCCTAATACAGACTTTAAAACTTAACCTTGCTTAAATTGAAATGTGCTTGTTGCCCAAATATTTTTGTGAGTCTGAATTTTGGCAAATCCCAATAGTTGCAATACTTACCTTTTGCAACCATAGGTGTTGCCTTTAGCAGAAAATCAGACTTTTTTTTGGTAAATCCAAAATTCTAAGGCTTGTTTGTCCATTAAGAACCATATTAATGAGCTCAGCAGTGTAACTATGTCATCTACAAGAACTCCCATTAATTTTTTTTTTTATTTCTTACTGATTCCTTTTCATATGTTTACACATACCCTTGTGCTTTATTGGAAGAAAAAGTTACCAAGGACTTCTTAATTTACCTTCTCTGTGACATTCATTACCCTGTATGGTTCTCTAACATCCTATATTAATCATCTCAAAACTGAACATTCTTCTCATACCTTCAAGAACTTCACTGAGTTTCTTTGGATTCCTTCCATTTCTGCTATATATTTTTGAGGTGAGATAATGGAGAAGGAAAAGTGTTACATAAGGTTAAACCAGGAAAGTATGTGATGATACTATTATAGTTTCAAGTTTGGTTTCTAGATCCTCTTTAAATGTCTTTATGTTTTGTTTGTTTAATTGAAGCTACACAAAGAATTACCTGTAAAGCATTCAAGGACCTTTTTCTTCAACAATTTGAGGTGCCTCTAATGAGGTCTCAGAGTATGTTTTCTTCTGTGTTCAGGTTTCTTATCTTTGTCTCCACAGTTGTATGTTCATCTGCTGCTATGTCACACTTAGCTTAAGTACATCTAAAACTCTATTTTAGTTCAACCATAAATTAATAGAGTTAATGTGAGTAAAGAAAAACACATGATCTGCAGAAAAGAAACCTGAATAAATGTGAGGGCCTCACTAAAAGTCAGCTCCCTCCACCAAACAGCATCAACTGGACCTAAATCACCACTGACAAAAGTTTTTCCTAAATGTTTTTTAAAACTCCAGTTAAGAATGCTGTAACATTTTTGCACAGGCTTTCCCAGTGTTTAAACTCTGTTAATACCAAAGCACAAGTTGAAGTTCATCGGTACTTGTTTTGACACGGTGAGTAGATATTTCTGTTACTCTTTATGACAAACACTCATTGAGCACTTGAAGACTGTGTTCCTCCAATCTGTTCTTTTTCTTGAAAAAGACAACGGTATTTTCTCAACCTTTCATCACAGAAAAACATGGTAACTGATCACGGTGGTCCTGGTGATCCTGAAAATCGTAATCAGTACATTTATTAGATCTCTCTGAAAGATCTCACACACCTACAGGTCTTTATTGACTCAAAAAGTTTCTGTGCTGTTGAAAATGTTCCTGCTTCATGCATAACATGGAAAACTTGCAGCCACAGCACTCCAAAATAAACACACCCACAAATGTTTATGCCAAAAGCAAGTAGAGAACAAGGTTTTTAAATGCATGTCATACTTGGGATATGCTCTTATATTAGATTCACAAAATTCAGTTGCCTGTTTCATTTTTTTCCCTCCTTAATACAGAACATGAGATTTTGAGGGAGAAACTGTATTGTCTTAAAACTTAGGAGCCTTCAAAACTGAGGGAATACCTGAGAATTCTCGGTTTATTCTGACTAATTCACAAACAGAAAGGCCTAATAGATCAATAGTTTTATTACTGCTTTTCTCAATTTTCTGTGATGTAAAAAAAATTTCCCTGGTTTAAGAAAAAGTGAATGTTCTTGCTGCTTTGAGAACTCAGTTGTGCAGCTGAATACTGAAACAACAAATAGCTGATAGGATGAGAAAATATCTCCAATCATTACCTTCAGGATTTCATTGCAGGGAAAAGAAAGGTTCCCTAAGTTTTTAAGGAAGTCAGAGAAAGATGAAGTCAGAAAAACATGATAAAAAATTACATATGTGAGACAATCACAATAGTAGACTAAAAGACACAGCAGTCTGAAATACCATTTTGATATTCAGGATTCTCAGTGCTTCTGCTGATTAAGGGTGACAGATCCATACATATTTGCAATTACGTAAGAAAAAGTACATTGACTTCCAGAAGCTCAATTACTAATCCAAACTTTACGCTTTTTTATGTCTCATAATTACAGGAAAATATTCACAATGACGTAAGATAGGAAATAAGACTAATTAGTTTTATTCATGCTGATCATACTAGCTAAAATATTTTCTTATACACAAGGAAAAACTGAGCATCAGAAAAGATAGATTCTACAGTGGGTTTAATATTTTTAATAATGATATCATCTCAGTGTTGAGACTATCTTTCTTTGCCTGTTATTCATTTAAAAGTACGAAAAAAGGCAAAATGATCTCTATTTTCTCTAGTAGAAATTTAATATTCAATATGCTGGAATGAAAGCCAACATCTTTCTGTTTAATCTTAGGCTGCTCTTTGGTAGAGAAGAGGAAGTATATAGAGATAACACGTGAAATATAACTCATTTTAACCCCCGTGAATGAAAGGAAACTAAGGCTGCCTTCAGATGACTTCACAAAAGAAATCACGCATAAGAAAGAGATTTATATAATTATGTGTTACTACAGGAAAAATCAGTGTGTGTGCTAGACAGAAAGAGACCTGGAATAGTATATGTTCTGTAATGGGAAATATAGTAAGGAGATAGGAAAAATTGTCAGCTTCCCATGTGTTATTGTCCCTTCCACTCATTGTGAAAACATGGTTGGTACTGTAAAGTAAGTTTAGAGTAGTGTAAAGATTAGGTATATGAGCTGAGTCTATAAGTAGAAGAGGCTGATTTCTCCATTTCCACTCAAGGAAGGACCCCAGATAGTAAGTCCCACATCTCAGTTCTCTCTGATGCTCACAGGTTTTGACCAGCATCAGGATTTAATACTTTGAACTGGTCCCTAATTCAAATCCTGCCCCCGAGAGTCTGTGAGCTCAGCATGTGCCCAGTTTCCCGAGATAAAACACAAGCCCTTGATTTCTACTAAACTATTCATACACTATATGAACAGTCGGAAAAGTTCTTCCTCAGGTTATGGGGCTCTTGGCAGACCTCTGCTTCACAGGGCAGAAGTTCTTGAAGCAAGAGATCCATTTTAGTATAGTTTTGAAGAAGGGGATGAGCAAATCCTATGCAGTTTCCTTCTGCTGCCATAAAGTGGGAGGAAGATTTGCCCCAACAGGAACATCCTGTCAATAATATTTATCCTGATACTTTTTTGCTGCACATTAAAGCTTTATCTAAAGGCTTCACCTGAGATGGGGACCCCTGTGTAGAAACTGCACATACAGAACAGATGAACAAAGCTCTCCTGCTGATGGAGAAAGCAGCACAGGATCATGGCTTCTACATGGAATGAAATACATATTGACCTGAGGTCATGACAATCTCAGGTTTATCTGTCACCTTTTATACACCCTGAAAATCCACTCTTGCAAAGGAAAAATCTCTTCACCACCACCCAATAACTGAGATTTTATAAAGGCATTAGTACCATGACATTACCTTTACAGATAGAAAATTGGAACAGAGGAATATTTATTAATTTGCTTGTTGATGCAGAATGAGTGTATGGCAAAAGAGCACAATTCCTGGAGTTAATTTACAATAGTAAATGATATAGGACTAACCCCATTCTCTGGTCCCATGGTAGGAAACCCAGTAAAGTTTGATAGTGGCTGAGCTCTCTTATCCTGGAGAACAGGGCCTAAAACTGAACAGAGGATTTGAGGTGCAGACACATCAGTGCCCAGTACAGGGAGAGAATCACTGCCCTGGTCCTGCTGACCACACTATTTCTGATACAGGCCAGGAGGCCATTGACCTTCTTGACCACCTGGGCACACCTGGGCTCATGTTCAACCACTGTTGACCAGCATTCCCAGGTCTTTTTCCGTTGAGTATCTTTCCAGACACTCTGCCCCCAGTCTGGAGCTCTCATGGGGTTGCTGTGGTCAAAGTGCAGGACCTGGCACCTGGTTTTGTTGAACCTCATCCTGTTGGTCTCAGGCCATCCCTCCAACCTGTCCAGATCCCTCTACAGAACCTTCCTGTCCTCCAGTAGATCGGCACTGCCACCCAACCAGGTGTCATCTGCAAACTGACTGAGGGTGTCCTTGATCCCCTCATCCAGATCATCAATAAAGATATTAAATAGGTCAGGCCCCAAAGCTGAGCCCTGGGTAACACCACTGGTGACCAGTTGGATGTAACTTCATTCCCCACCACTCTCTGGGCCAGACATGCAGCCAGATTCTCACACAGCAAACAATGAAGCCATCCAAGCCATGGGCAGCCAATTTGTCCAGAAGAATGGTGGGAAACAGTGTCAAAGGCTTTACCAAAGATTAAGTAGATCAGATTCACAGACTTTCCCTCAATTCACCAAGTGAGGCACTCTGTCAGAGAAGGAGATCAGGTTGGTCAGAAAGGACCTGCCTGTCACAAACACAGGTCCTGATCCCCTCCTTGTGAGTTGTGTGATGGCACTCAAGGTGATGTGCTCTGTGACCTTCCCAGGGAATGGTCTGCTACTGCACCTTTAGAATTTCCCTCTTGAAGGATGTCCAGCCTTCCTGGACTCCTTTGCCCTTCAGGACTCCCCTACCAGGGACTCTGCTCCCATGGGATTCTCTCTAAACAGGACAAATGCTACCCTCTGGAAGTCCAGGGTAGAAGTTCTCCTGGCATTCCTTATTTCTGCAGGAATCCAAAACTCTGTCACGGGGTGATCACTCTACCCAACATGACCCACATACAAGTCCTTCTCTGGTCACTAACAGCAGGCCAGGAATTTTTCTTCCACACACTCCAGGAACCCTCCAGACTGTTTCCTCTCTACTGCTTTGCATTTCCAGAACAGACATCTGGAGCTGAAGTCTCCCATGGGAAAAAGAAAATACTCAGGAGAAATCCTAAGCATGTCATCTGCGGTTTTTATCCAGTAGCATGTTATACTGCTAGACTGGGAAAACTTAATTTGAACTGTAACTCTCATTTAGTCAAATTTCTTAGCTGAGGAATGTAACAAAACTTGGAATGGGCACTTGCACGTTCAAACCCTACAGTAGTGCCATAAAGTCTTAGCTGACAAAACATGAAGCTAATGAATTGATTAATGCTGTTATCAGAGTGGGCTTACCCTTAGAAAATTCAACTGATCAGGGCACTAATTTTATGTCTTTTCTGCTAAATGAGGTGTGCAAGCTGTTAAAAATTCCCCCATCACACAGAGTTTCGTATCAGCCAGAAACAGATGGGCTTGTAGAATACTTTAATCAAACACTTAAGCAGATGCTAAGAAAATTCATTAGCAGTGAACCAAAACATTGGGATAAATTGTTACCTTTTGTTTAGTATGTCTATTGGGAGGTCTCTTAATCATCAATTGGATACTCCCCATACCTCTCCAAAACTGCTCAAGAGGCAGACACTGAATTTGTGTTAGCAAATTATCCAACATTTGGTAGCATCACATTTTCAACCAGATAACATCCTTTATAATTATATTGTTCAGATATGTAAATCAAGGCCCTGATCCTGCAGCTAGATCTACACAACTGGAAAGATATAACATAAACATGAATGACAGCAATAGTCAGGATTCAAAACTGGCAATCTTTATGAAATATTGAGGCTGTAAATGGGTGAAGCTGAACAATTCCAAAACAAAAGCAGTGACATTGAGACAAAGGTAATCATTAGTCTGTTTTATGTGCCTCTTAATCGACAACCCATTCCTTGCCACAATTTAGACCAGTGTTAGGACAGGGGAGATGGATTTACATATGCAGCAATACCATGTGAATTTGTTTCCCAGATCTGAAAGTTTTTCAGCAGATCTGGCATGAGTTATTCATGGCTAACACAACAGACAATAAGACATTTTTATGATCAGTGTTGCTGGTTTAGGATTAAGCATATGGGTATGATATGACCTCATAGAGACGCAGTCAGACTGCAATGGAAACATAAAGTCTTGTGGCACAACATTTTTGGTGCCTCTGGGTTTTTCTTCCACCACTGTGTATCTGCAATGTCAGTTCATTACCCTACAATATTAAGCAGAGAACTAGTACTACTGTGCTGTGATGGCAAACAAGAAGGGAAATAGAACTAAATCTTTCAATTCAGCTAATTAATTTTCAGTAAAACACTATATCTGACTACCCAGGAATCTACCAAGACACTGTGAGAAAATTTAGCTGATGATTAAAATGTCTGTAGAAATACTAATGCAACAGCGTCAAGAAATATGGTCCTTAAGAGCCCTAGTTCTGTTGAAAATTATGGGAATGTACAGAAGTGTGAAATTTGGCTCTGTGAATTCTCCAAGTATATATTACTTATATTAATGCTGAAAATGTTGTCATAATCAAAATATCCTAAGGATATTTTGTGACCATAAGCAGAAAATTTGTTCTATGTTGGTCTAGGATAAACCTTTCAGTTTCCACCCCCTGCCCAAAGAGTAAACCAGCCAACTTTTTCTTTTTACAAACATCACATATTTTTTTTAGAATTTACATCTAGTTAAGTTTGGTTCCAAACTTAGAAATATAGAAATTAGAAGAATTAAGAAGTTCGTCTCTGTTCTATGGTGGCAAAATGCTGCAAGAGACAGGGAACCAAATGACAGAAAAGAAAGAAGAAAAACTGCTCATTCAGCAAATATTCATGAATGATTCACGAACACTTCAGGTTATCATGAAATTGTGGGGTTTGGTACCTGACTAAAAATAAATGGAAACTAAAAGCAAAGAAAACATCATGAAAGACAGTGTTCATCAGGCTAATAAATCTGAAACCAAGTTTTCGGAGGAAATTTGGAACACTCCAAGGTACACTGGTAATGATAGACTGAAAAAAAAAATAAATTAAATTTTAGATACCTTTCAGAAAATTTCATCATTCTTCAAATTGAAATTCAAATATTTTCTTCCCCTCCTATTTTGTAGTTCTGTGAAAGACATATGCTCTATTGAGAATATCTATTCTCTTTATTCGTCTTTCTGTATATTTCCTTTCTTGGGTTTCCTGTCCTCAGTATTTTAAAATGCAAGATTTCTGAGACTTTAGAATCTAAATATTTTAACTCGTTTTAAAAGATCACAGGAGCTTCTTCTTTTTTCATTCTCGCCTTACTTCATTCTATTAAATAAAATTAAAAAAAAGCCTTGTATTTAACACAACTGTGCCTACTTCAGAAAGGTTGCATAAGAACCTGTGAGAAATATTGTCTTTGCTTCTTACTAAGGAATAAAATGACTCAGAGGACTTTTGAGCAGCTCTACATCCTGCTGTGAAGAGCTTAATGCAGCTCTTAGCAGTGCAGCCCAGAGAGGTGGTAATATTCTGCTTTGAGCAGGAGCTCCACAGCCTAATTCACTTCTCCTTCTCTCTAAGCCAGGAAAAGTCAGCAGAACTGTAGCTCTCCATCTCCCTGGAGGTGATGTGGAAATGGATCCTGAACGCTGCTGTGAAGTGCCTCAGGATGGTTCTTCTGCAACATACAGGTGAGCTGTCTGTGAAAATGGATGTGTTTAGACTGTCCAATCTTGTTGATTGATCCAGAAAATTTCAAAGAAACAGGAGAAAATGATCTTTCACCAGACAAATTTAGTTCTTTCAACTACATGCAAATCACTTGTCAAAACAAGGTCTTTCATGCTCTTGTTAAAGTCATTCAGAGATATGTCAGTGAAAAAGACTGATTATGAAGGTGTCTCAGGAAATATTTGTTGTGACCTAAACATATTTTGTCAATCAGCCCTAAAATGCAGATTTGGAAGCAATAGTCTGGCTACATCAGCTGAACTAAATGTTAACCACACAGAAGAACAGTGATCTCACCCTCTTTCTACCATCAGAATGGTTTGCTTGCTTGGTCCTGGGTGTCAGCTTTTTTTTTTTTTTTTATTGTATGCAAAAAATATCCTTGTATGAAAGTTTGAGTATAAGGAACCCTGTCCACCAAAATTAAACTGTTATAGAATTAAAAAAATAAGAGATATCCTTTTTATAACAATGTTCAGTCCAACACAGGGAATGAGAAACAAGACCTAACTCGATGCCCAGCACTTCTTGACAGTTTTGCAAACTTTCTATCATCCAGGGCTAATCCAGCTATTACCATATGGCATGAATTAGGGCACAGGATAAGAGGTAGTTTTAGACTCATTTATCCTTCCATCCATCCATCCATCCATCCATCCATCCCTGTCTCACTGCTTCCTTATGTCATGATTAGATCGTGAGGGAGACAGAGTGAGTTCTTCATACATCTTTTAAAATGGGATTATATTCTGTATTATATTATCAGGGAGAAATCAGAAGTGTTCCCTGACTATATGTGAGCTGGATTGGGAAATCAGATATATAAAATCCAGAAGTTATTTGTACTCTTTAACAGGGTAGATAAAAAAACATCAATCAGCACAACTTAGGTTCAGGAAAGCTTCTCTATGCCAAATATTGTCACACAAGTGATTTTCTGAATTAAGTTCTAGATAATGTTGTTCAAAGACAGTTTTTTTATTTCTCTAGGCAATGTTATTCAGTAGCTGAGAGAATGAACTCATCCATCTATCCATGTAAGAGTCCCTTATATGAACCTGTTCAGTTCATCCAGGAAAATGCAATCATCAGATGTACTGAAAAGGTTGGGTTTGGCTGTGAGAAAAACCACAAATTTGCTTTTTAAATTTCTGTCCTGTTTACCTCTTTCCTCCTTTTATGGGTGAACGCTGTGTTCAGCAGAGCTGGGTTTATTACTCCTTCTCCATTCCATATATTTGTTTACCTAAAAGCCTATTCCCTTCACGGCAAATTATCCAGTTGGACTTCTCAGGAAACCTACTCTCACAATGGTTAACTTTCAAATCACACAACTCAGCAAGCAGAGGAAAAAACCAGAAAGAAAACCCTAAGTACTTGACTCCTTGCTTTAATTGCACATCAGAGGCTCTAATTTTAAATGCCTGGAAAAGTCATCTTTACTATTCAGCTTAAGTGTTGCTTCCAGATTAATATCTAATTTAAGAGCAGCTATCACTTTCCCTTTGTTGAAATTATTTTTCATAGTAACAGCCTTCAAAGTAGCTAAAAATATCCTTGTGACACAGTGCAATAAATGTTTGCAGATATGAACCCCATTATAGTTTATTGTGATTAAAACATGAAATAGGACTTGGTATTTGATCTTTGAGATTTTTGCTGTAGTTTGAAACAGACAGATCTGCCAGTAAATAATTATATTTGTGTCCCTTTTACCTCAAGGTTTTAAAGTGTGGTGGGGATAGCTATTTCATATTTTTAAAAAGGTACTTAGTAGACATCAGATGTTAGGTTTGCTGTTATCCTCCTCTTTACCTCTACTGTGTGTTTCACTAACTAACCTCACCAACACACTAAAAAAGAAGGGGCTGATAACCAGTGGTTGCTGATGTGTTTTCAAGAGAAGAGAAAACATGAGGGCATCTGTCCTTCACTGGTTATCTATATTATTATTTTTCCCTGCAGCAGCATATATATAAAAATATTAGTTGTACTGGTTAAATTATAAAGATTGCAGCAAGCACCAGTCTCCCATGAGTAATTTCTTGGTTTGGTTTGGGGTTTTTTGGTTGGTTGGTTTGGGGAGTTTTTTGTGGGTTTTTTTGTTTGTTTTGTTGTGGTTTTGGTTTGGAGTTCTTTTTGTTTTGTTTTAAGGAACAAAAACTTAAATTAATATCTTAAAGAAGAATCCAAAGGATGTATGTCAGGCTGTGTTCTCAGGAGAACCTTGAAGCATGCCCAAAATCTGTATCCGTGCCAGACTGTAATCAGCTATAAACTACACTATGCAGGGAAGATATTTCTCTCTCTAAGCTGTTCTTAAACACTCACACAGAAGCCTAATCAAAAGCTAACACAGTTTTCTTCCAAAATGTTCCGAGATAAAAAGGGATTTCGTTATTCATCTCTGCAGCCTTTACTTTGTACTGAGATGAACTATAAAATCTTGTGCAACAATTAAATGTGATTGTCCTAAAATTCTTGATTAATGCATTTCAGATTTATCATTCAACTGTGATCATGGAAATTTGTGTCTTGGTTAACAGGTCCATATTTGTTATCCAAAGAAACAAACCATAATTTCAGACATAAGCATTCAGTTGTTTTGTCAGGTCAATGTACCTGAACATATCTGACTATTCCAGGCCCTTGTCTGTCCTTTTCCACCACGCTGGTGATAAGTGGATAGGGGCTTTATGGAGAGGAATTAAAAAAAACCAAAAAACACGAAAAGAGAACCTTCATAGCTGCACAGTCACCACATGGAGCAGTTCCTTGCACAGTGGGATACATGTCATGAATCCAACTCACTTGAATGGTGGGAGGTTTTCAGCCACTGCCAGACAGCGTTGGCATGGGCACAAAAGCCCACACTTGTGGTATTTAAAAATTCTTTGAACCAGTAGAGGATTATGGTAAGAGCTTTTTTAGACTCAGACCAACTGACTTAAGCTGTGACAAGGGAGTCAGTTATTTCCCCCATCCAAATACATGAGCTCAGGAAAAAGAGAGAAAAACACAGGAATGTTAAAGTGGGAAAGTTTTAGTCCTCCATGAAACACTTTGCATTATCTCATGGAGAATTCCAACAGTAGTACTTACCTGTGACTCTCCCACCTGTTTTTATCATTACATAAAACTGATACCAACACTTTTATATAATGTTCAACCATAAGCTAAAGTTATTGATAATTTAAATATAAATAGGTTAAACCAAAGGGAATGAGTTTTGATTTTTTTTTTTTTTAAATGAAGCTAACATGATTTTGGAATAATTTACAATAATACTGAATTTCTTTAAAGAGTATATTATCATCAAATATTTCAATTTCAATGAAATTGCTTTTCCCAAGAGACAGTTGTGCTGCTACAGGAAATCAACCAAAACATTACCATCTTAAAGATGAACATGTGTGGCTTTAGGGACGTGGTTCAGTTGCGGACTTGGTAATCCCGGGTTATTGGTTGGACTTGATGATTTAAAAGATCTATTCCAAGCTAAATGACTCTGTGATATCTTTGGACAAGTAAGATACTCCAATGAGGTAACATAGAGTATTACACTCTATTTCTTCCAAATGCTTTGCTTTTGGAAATGTGTTCTTCAACTTTATTCCTCTCACCCTTCTCTTCCTCAAGGCTTTCTCAAAGGTTATAAAATCACATTGACAACAGTGTTTACTGCAGTAAAGAACAAAACTGGTCCAAGTTCTCTGGAGTATGGCTTATCAGTAGGTTTAAAATGACTAGAGGAAATGGCCTCTAAGTAAAAGGAAAAATTCTCATTCATTTAAGTGTGTCTGCTCATCATGATACAACAAAAATAGCTACATCAGCTTTGAAGACACAGTCATTAGGAACAGGTAAACTAGATTTTGATGGATGGATTTATTTTAAGGTAACTAGCCAAGAATTTAAAATGTTGCAAGATCAAGCTGATTTTTTATGTGTCAATTTGGCTGCAGAACATCAACATCTGGAAAGTTTTATATGGGGTTTGTTGGGTCTTTCTTCCTCTCAAGAGGACCTCTTGCAGCTGAAATGTGGTTTGGGAGACAGTCTGAAGTATTTTTAAAACATAAATAACTCATACTTGTTGTCTCTGTTGGCTCTTATTTTTGATAACTTTTTATCTAAGCAACTGCAGCAGACAGTGATCATAGGCATGATGATTATAACAACTGCAGTTGGTGTTACCAGTTCATATCTTGTCCTATACAAAAAGACCCATGAAAGTCTGATGTGAGAGTAAGCAAGATATTTTGGTAAGGTAGATTCACTCCATTCCCACAGAAACAATTGAATTTTGTTATAAATTAATTAGTTCAAGTCTGAGATGCATTGAATTATTTTAGGATGCATCACTCTGTGGTTCCTTGTACTATCTGATCCATTATGAAAAAGGCTGTGTGTAGGCAGACAACTCAAGGATGAAGTAGAGTTTTTGTTATAAATCTCATAAGGATTAAGCTAATTAATATGTCTGTCATTTAATACCTCACTGACACGTTGAAGAGAATATCTGAAAAAGCTGAGCTTAACAATATTTCAGTTTATGCTGCTGGCTCATTCACACCTTGCCGTGTTCAATACTGCAGTTTTAGAAGTTCAGAGTGCCAGAAGCAGACAAACAAACTGAACCTATGCACCCTTGTTTATTGGCTTACAAAAAAAAAGCCTATTATCAAAGGCAGAGCTAGTATCAATGACAAAAATGAAAGTGAATGATCTGAGATGGAGAAGAAAAAGAACTCTGAAAGTTTGAGTTTCTATGGCAACGCTGACTTGGACAACCTGCTACGAAAATGCACAGCTTCCCTATTCCTTTGTGGTGGGAAGTACAGGTAGAGAGAACACTGACTGGAATAAACATGGACAAACACCCACAGCTGAGCTGATCAAATATGCTTTGATATCATACACAGGTCTGTCAAGCCCAGGTGTTTGAGCATTTTAAGAAAAAGGGTGAATAAGAAGGCCACAACTAAGTACATTACAGATTCTGTGCATTACCCTCTCAGGGACTGTAAATCAGCTTATAAACACACATGCCATCCAGTTTAGTTCATTTAGTTATCATGCAATTCCTACAGTGTTTTTACTTCAATTTTAAGAGATCCTCCTGCAATTAGATATAAAATTTGCTCTGTTCTTTTGATCTCATTTACTTCATTCCTCAGGAGGATTCTTTCCTGGAAATCAGCACCAAGAAAGTATTTAAAATGGGATTACCTGCATGTAATTAATTACTTTCTGTATCTGAGGTGGGTTGCAGTACAAAACAACAATAAAAACCTCTTTACCAAGTATTTTAGTCAAGATCTGGCTGCACTAATTTATCTCCAGCAAGAAAACTGCCTCCACAGTCCCAAAATGCTGCTAACGTTCCTAGAGAGAATTCAGTATGCACAGTGTAAGACAGGTATGAAAATATTTAAGAAGAGTGATAAAAAGCATCTGAATACCAAAAATTCTACAACTGTAATTTTGAGGCACACTTATGTAAGTCTTGTCACCTGTACACCTTTGCTTAAATCTTCCCTCAGAAGTTTCTGTATACATGTCATCAAGACAGTTCCAGAATTATACTTTTAAAACACCTTGTTGGAATAAACTAGTGAGAAACTATATAATCCAGCAGTAAAATGAGGACCTTCAAGTTGTGAAACATCATGCCTGGGACTGTTACACCTCCTTTAAAAGATTATTTCTACAGGATTAAGCTAAGTCTACTGAAGTACAACCATACTGAAGTTTGACCTTTTTGCATCTTTTCCCTGAAGCTTTCCCTCTCCTTCCCAGAAGTATCATCTGAAACCACATGATAATTCCAAGAGCACCATTGACTTGTCAGCAGACGAGCAATAGCCCAGCACTGTAACTCCTGCCAGTGACTATTGAGAAGTGTAATTTTTCCTGCAAATGTGGTAGGTTTTCTTGTATTTTAGTTATTCCTAAGATCTACTACAGGTTGACCTTCAGTGTCTATGAAGATTGTCCCTCCATGGATGGAAGAACTACATTTACCTTCATGGTGTTGTTGGGTGTGAGAGAGTCAGTTCAAGAACAAATTAACCACCCATGTTTCACTGCTGTCTGCAATGACCCTTGCAGTCTCTTCTACATCATGGTATTTGCCAAGAAGGGAGAAAATATATAAAAATTTTACAAGTGGAATGCTTTTGAGAACATCCTCAAAGGGCTCAGACAGAGGCCTTTTTCAATAGGTCACAAAGCATCCTGACACAAAGCATAGGGCATCTGGGACAGCTTAAACCCAAACAGTTTGAACTGCATGAAGAGAAAGGCTTGAATGGACAGGGCTTTAAAGTTGCTCCCAGAACCAGCCTACATCACAAACACTGCTTCCAAAGCACGACTTCAGGAGAAAAGCAAATGATATACCTGTTTTCAAATGTCTTTCTTGCACAGAAGGGTCCATTTCTCTTTCTCTAAAGGATTAGTCTGCATGGCAAAGTTTATAAAGAAAATCCTTAAAAACACCACATGGCATATGGTTTAGCTTGAGAGAATCAATACATGAAATAAAAATCAAGGAAGCAGGAAAGCACGTCCTTCTTGATGTGGCAAGGTGTTTTATGAAATGCAAATAAAAAATTTCAAAGTGTTTTATTGTCTAAAGTGTCTTTTGTACTTTTAAAGTGGTAAACTTTCCCACCACTCCTTGAAATGTCAGAGGTACTAAGCATTAGATATACAGATCACATCACATATACAGATTTAGCTACCTTACTCTTAGAACAGTGTCAGATATGGAAACAGCTTTAGCCTTTAATATGTTAATATTCTTCAGCAATCCGAGCATGGATATAAACACACTTTCCTTTACAACTTTCATCTCTTCCTGTACTATACTAGCTTCATGCATTTTGGGAGGAGAATGTAATACCAATGATCACTTCAAAGAAAACCTACTATGGTCACTTCCAGCTGGTGCAGATGTGGTTTGAGGTACAATGTACACCTTCAAAAGCAATATTGTGATGTAGGACAAGACCTTTTTCGGAGACCTGTAGACTCACTCATGTTTGCAATTGCCCTGCAATGTCATTTAGCTTCTCAGTACCTTTCCAAGTCCTTGTAGAAATACAAGGATGATCAAAGGTTTGGGATGGTATCAGCAGGAAGAGTGTATAATAGACTAATGCTTTTCAGTTTGGAAAAAGAGATGAGCGAAGAGGTACATGATAGATGCCAACAGTGGCACATAAAAGATAAAAAGATAACAAGTTGTTCATTGTCTATTTCAATAGAATGAAATATAAAGTAGGCAGATTCAAATAAACATGCATTTTCAAAGTGTGGAGTTAAAAGAGTTCTCCTTGCCATGGGCAGTTGTGCTTCAAACTTTTAGAAGTGTTCAAAAGGCATTTGATGATGTTGAAGACATTAATAATATAAATAAATTCACTGTGGGCTATTAAGTAATTGCACTTCTACTGGTTAGTGGGACTCTGAACAGAAATTTCATCAAGCTAGGGGAAAACACTCCAGAAAACAATCTCAGTTAATTTCTCTCAATCCTGTACTTTATTCCACTTATCAAATACTGGTCGTGTTGTGTGACAAAACACAAGGCTAGATGCACATTTCATCTGATGCACTACAGCCATTCCCTTAGTGCAACTGTGTGGAAAAGTATCTTATCCTACCCAGAAAACATATGGTAAAAACAACCACATTTTCATGTCAGGGATGGACTTTTCTGAATGCTTCACAGGCTCATTTGAAGTAGGCAATAGTACTAAAGCATGCATATGGGTAAATAAGTACACACTTGGGTTTTTTTTGTTCTCTGTCCTTATTTAGCTTCTGTATGAAGTAATCTGACCAGAGACTTTGCACATTTAAAATATGATTGTTTGGGACCTGAAAATATAGTCTCTTAATCTAGGGAAGAGAGGGATTTCGAAATCTTGGAGATAGATTTGTTGTAATCTAGTTAGAGTTTCTTTTCCATTGTAATATGTAATGTCTAATCCTGGGAGATGGCAGAACTAACACAAGCTTTCTAATTTCTACCTTTAAAACAGGTGGTTGTTAGTACTGTATGAGCCAGGGACCACCAACAAAGGGATCCATCAGATATTACCACAACATTCAGTAGTTTTGTTATCATGCACCAGCTGAGGGCTGGTGTCACTCAGCAACGAGAACAGCAGATTGAGGGAATACTTTTGGTCCTACCATTCATTCTTGCCTCAGAAAATCTGCAAAGGAACTCCTGAAATATGACTGAAGGCATAGTCTAGTTTGTGGTGAAAGCTGAAAGGACAGAATGAAACACCATCCTAGTTACCCCAGTATGTCACTGTTTTCAAAAGAGAGAGAATACATTTAGAAATTTGCCTAGAATTTGCTAAAATTAATAAAGTTATAGTTAACTGAGATCAAGTAAATCTCATACCTCATTTAAGAGAATCCAAAATCTTGTATTTCTCCTTTATATTTGAAGTCAAATTTCTTTTAAACCACAATAGGTCAGACCTACCTGGGGACTCAAAACTACATGAGGGGAGAAATACAGGGCAATCCCATTATCTATTACTCCTTTCTGCCATTTTTTCTTGTTCTTTTCTGCAGTTCTCTAAGTGGCTTTATCTAAAGTATGTCAACATTGGGTCAGATTACACATAAGTCATTTTTTTTTTTTAATTTTGTCAAATAATTTCTTATTCATATTTCCTGGCCCAGAAACTATCTATGTTATTTTGTCACCTGCAAGGCAGGTGGAATTTGAATAATGTCTAAGTTGAAGGCAGAGTCACTGCGTAGTGAATGTATGTTAAATAACCTGTAACACATATAACAAAAATTCTGCTAGAAGATCCATTGCTCAGTGATGGAATTGGACATCTTTCAAGTGGTTAATCTTCAGCTAAAATAAGTTCTCCATCATTCAAAACACAAGTAGTAGAACTGTACTCATCTTGTTGTAAAGAAAATTGGGTCACAAGCCGTACTATCCCTTATGTCTTAAAAAAATCCCCTACTTATGTGGTGACTGCAAACAGACTAGATTTATGTTGCTATAAAAAGGATACCAGGACCCTGGAAATCCTGGAAATTTTAGCTCAAGGATTATATTATTACAGAATACAGCAGTGCTGATACAAATCTTAATATGTCTTATTTTTATATGAAAATATCAGAGGAAAATTTTGTCCCATCTGGGACAAAAAAAAAACCCCAACCAACCAACATAACTCCACTGTTCTATTGAGTTGTTCAAGTAGGTGTCCAGCTACAGAAAGTGCTAGCAAATTATGTAGTAAATTGCTGTGAATGTGCATCTGAGGTGTTCTCAATGTCACATACTCAGAACATGCACCAGTAAGTGATAAAATTATTGGACCTAATAAAGAAGCATTAGTTGAGTTCCCATGAGCCAAACTGCAAATCATCATGAGGTACCCTTTAACTCAAAGAATGTCTTTAGATTTATGAACTGTCCAGCTATCAACTCAAAACTGGCTCTTCGGGCTCCCATAAATTGGGCATTGGAAATTATAGACCTGCTCTTTAAAAATGACAGTGTTTGCATGAGACTGACTTAAAACACCTTAAAGAATTCTGATGAGAAGGAGGGAGTTTATTCTACTAAATACCTTTCATAATAAGGAGAGATCTTAGGCCCAAATGGCTGCATACAACATTTTTCAGCATTACAATAGTGACAGAAACTACCAGAATCTAACTTATCTGTGTTGCTACTATGAAGACCAAATACTTTAGAGTCCTTGGCATAATTTCTTCTATCTCCCATCCCTCTTCTCTCTCACTTTTCTTACAATTTTCCCTCTTGCTTTTTTAATGAATCTTTAATAGTTTCAAAGCAAGGAGAACCCCATTCAAAGTTTAAGTTTATGGATAAAAAAAAGTCATAAGGCCTGTTCTGTGCTTCCTGAAAAAAAAGACCAAAATAACAATCTTTAAACTTCTGTGTCCCTGGATAAAAGCTTGATCTTTCATGTTCATATAGTCTAATTTATTAGAGGAGAGGTAGATACTTGCATTAAAGTTGAAGTGACAAATAACCCCCGTGACATTCATAACAATGGATTAAGCTGACAATATAAATCCTGTTTATATAATACCTTACTGCAGGGGATGCATTTACACTTATAACCAAGTCACAATCTAAATGCATTTAGATTTGTTTAACAAATGCTAGGTAGGTGGAGTGGAAAAGTCCACTCAACTTTTTCAGTACCAATGTATCAGAATATTTTTGTATTGAAAGTCTCGGTATTTCACCATTATTCCCTCTGACGAACACATCCCTTCAGAGACCCTACGATAACCTGCCTCTGTTATCACTAGATTTCCTCTCTCATTTACCTTCAAACAAAAGCAAGAGTGGGTTTGGGTTATTTAGGCAGAAAATCATGATTTTGTAATCTAAGTGCTAGATTTCTCAGCTAGAGGGGAAAGTCCTCAGAAGTCAACCCTCGACCAGCATGATTTACTTGATGACTAGTTCATGGGTCTTGGATATTTACAAAAGAGCACTTATTATAAAAAGTGGAAAAAAAAAATCTAAGCCAGCTACCATCCTAATTTCTAAATCATATGAATTTGACTTCAATATATGCAAATAAATATTTTTTGCAATGTTTGCAAGCACACGTGTGTGCACATAATTTATATAAGTGTAAGTGAATGTTTTATTTATTTGTCTATTCATTTCATAAAATCTCACAAATTTTATTTTCAGCTGATGGATAGCAGATCCCCATCTTTTTGGACTCATACTAGTGCATAAATACACAAACACAAAATAGTTTCTACATAGAATTCTAATTTCTAGAGAATTAAAGAATTCCCTTCACAAATAACTTTGATTTCAAGGCAATTGAAGTTAACCTAGGGTTATGAAACATGCATTATTTATTTTTCTTATGACTTCTAAATTTGATTGCATATGTTTATGATAAAAGGGGTATTCAATTTTATTTACTTTTTGTTAACAAAGATCCTTGGGTACAGAATGTTTTACCTTGAAATTGTCACCTTTGCCTCTTAAACAGAACCCAGAGAGAGAGAGAAACTCTCTTCAGAGTTAACCACAGTCATATTTCATTTATTGTTGGGCTTTCTAATCATATTTTCTACCCATTATTAAGTTGTAATTAAGAAGCAATGAGCAAAAATTATTGCAAGGTTTCATTTCTACCCCAATTAACATTTTGGATTTTGCTTTGGGGTCTTCATTACAAATAAGTTGTCAAACTAAATGATGTGGCAAGTTATCTATATTTAGCAACCTATAATTTTAGCTTGTCTTTTACTGGTTGAAAACATGAGCAACTGACATCACTGCAGACAACAGGAAAGAAGAATGAACTAATATAAAAATCCCCAATAGCATGCATTAATCTTCTGTGACGGCCTTTCTTTGAAAAAACAAAGATTTTCAAACTGATTAAACCTAGAGGCAAGGTTGTTTTGCATATATCTTGCAAAAAACCCAAAACTGCCCTAAACTTTAGTCTTAAATTCAGCCATGGTCAAATTCTTCTGAGATACAGTCTTGTACCAGCTTGGAATTCTTCCAGTTTTCTTTCATATTGCTTAAAATCGGATAAACTTAGAGTCTGGTTTTTATAAAACAGAAAGTACGCTTGCATTTACTTGATTTCATCAGATATTCTAAAAGGGTTCTTGAAAACATGATTCTGTCAGTATTACTGAGTTCATGGAGTTTTGCTGTTAGAAATAAGTCATGGTGTGTCTACTCTGAGCAGACAATGTATACGTGTTACACGGGAGAGCACGGACAGCACCTTGAAAAACTGTAATCAGCTCTTAGCCTTCTAATCAATGCAACTGAGTTCTCCCATATTTCTCACTTATTTCAGTGATAGAACCAGGGGAATTGGCTTTAAGCTGAAAGAGAGCAAATTTAGATTAGATACTAGCAATAAATTCCTCTCTGTGCGGAGGGTGGTGAGGCCCTGGTACAGCTTGCCCAGAGAGGTTGTGGGGTTGTGGATAACCCATCCCTGAAGTGTCCAAGGCCAAATTGGATGGGGCTTTGAGACAACCTGGTCTAGTAAAAAGGTGTCCTTGCCCATGGCAGGGGTTTGGAACTAATTGATCTTTAAGGTCCCTTTCAACCCAACTGATTCTAAGAGTCTAGAAAAGATGATCTGAACATTCAAATATTCCAATATTCTATTTTTCTGTACACAGTCTGCACATTCTAACATTCTAATATCCTATGAAAGGGGGTCTGAATATTCTACAGTTCTATCAAAGAGGGTCTTAATATGCTGAAACTCAAAATTCCTCAAATTCTCTGAAAGAAGGCCTGAACGTTACATCATTCTAACATTCTGAAGTTCTATAAAAGAGGTTCTTAACATTCTTCACTCCAAAAAAGAGGGTCTTAAAATTCTAAACCTCTGTGAAAGGGGGTCTTAACATTTTATCAGTCAACAATTATAACATTAATTGGCTATTCATTTAGCTTAGCTCTGCCCTCAATTAAGCTAAATTTTGACTTGGTATCGTCCAACGTATTCAAAGGTGCAAATCACATCTCTCATGGTTTTAGGCCTCTTTCCTACAACTTCCAAAGAAGGAAGAGATCACAAGAATGACACAATGAATAAATGCAAAGATAACAAATCAGAAAAAAGGTATAGTAGGTAAAATGTAGGCAGAAACATAAACAGAGAAACTTTGATGCCCAAGAAGCTCAAAAACCTGTGTAGTGGTTAAAACCAATTTTTAGATCTAGAGAATCCATTATGAGTCTGAATTGTCTGAAGTCACTGCAAGGTTCACTCCTGCCTTCAGTATCACAAGTACTGAATAAAAGACTACTTTTATTGGTACTCAACATTTTTCCAAGCTACTGAAACGATTTAGATGGTCAATGTAATTCTCACCATAATTTTTCTCCAAAGCTAACTCAATTTGGAAGGTAGTTGGAAAGCCTCATTTTTGATAACAGGGGCCATACTTCAGGCCAAGTATTACACCATTGTTATTCCAAACAGGAAGAAATAATTCCATTTAAGATACTAATGAGAGTCAGAAATCTTCATTGGTTCAATAGCAGGAAGTAGCACTATTCAACGTGTCTTTCTGAAAACAAAAGTCCTACTATGAAGTGACTGATTAGTATAAAAAAGTAATTAAAATTCTTACTGGTTGGGATATTTTTGAGGTGGAATCTGACTTCTCCGTCACTCTGTCCATCTGCAGACAGATGATATCCACTCATGATATCAAAGAGTATGACAAAAAAAGGCTGTTAAACATAGGATTAACATTGCAAGAGTTTTTTATATTGTTACTTCCAACTAGTGTAAGTTGACATGTGCCTGGGAGTTCTGCAGTGTTTTTCCAAATACTAATTTTAACACTTTGTAATAAAATTTTTTATGCGTGATGTTGGCTTAATTGCTTGCAGATACAAATTAAGAAGTAATTTCCTAAGCTATGCAGAACTGAAATCTTATGGCATAAAAGTAGGAGTAAATAAATACTGCAATACATTTTGTGGAGCATTTTAATGCACTGTGTATCCCATAAATCAGAAGAAATGCACTTCTTCCCTTGCTTTCCTGGATTCACTCCTGGAGAAGATAAGGTTACTTAAGCCACAATCCTGTCCTGAAATTAGTCCTTTATATTTTATCTCTATAGGTCTCACCAGATATATGAAATAAGACATTGGATATTACTGGTGATAATGAAAAAAAAAAGCTTAATAGCTACAAGTGGATACAGCCAAGTCAAGCCAATGAGCACCATAAAATCCACTTGAAGTCAAAGTGACTTTGCCAACCTATTTTGCCAAATGCCAGATAATCCCAAGATTCCAAGTGGAATCCTTAGAAATATGTACAAAATATCTTCTGTAATTTTTTTTTCTCTTTACACAGATAAAGTTTAGCTCTCTTAATCAATCAAGCTGCAAAGATCTTAATATATCTTCACAGCAGGTTAGTGAGACTTTCATGAGTGTGCTATTATATTACTGAGTGGCTGTTCCTCCAAGATTCCCATTGCTCCTGAAGAACTCCTTTCAAAAAGCAAGTCTTTGGTTCTAATGCCAAAGTTGTGCCTAGTTGTGCATTTATACCTAATGACAGACATTTTGCAAAGAAACATAAAATTCTGAATAAATAAGACCAGAGTGGTTGTTCAACCTTGAATCAAAGTGCCATGGTAGACCTTCGGTCGACATACCCGAACTCTTTTTTCCTCAGAACTGTCAGAATATATCCCAATTGTCTGTGAAAACAACATGTTCCACATGTTAGGTCTTGAACTGAGCACAAGCATCATTTGGGAGAGTTGTGAGTTAGTTGGCACAGGCCAGGACAGTACAACAATGGACTAAACAGCTTGGATGATCACAGGCCAGTGCAGCAACTCAGGGTCCAATTCATTTACTAGTGGACATGTAGCCTAAAAAAATCCAAGAAATCCCATTATGGGACATTTTCTCTGGGTATCTAAGCAGTCCACAGATTACAAAGACATGGAAACAACTTTCATGTACAAGGAAAAAGGTAAAAGCCCAGATCCCTGGTGGCTCTCTACCAGATGGCTGCACAACTACACAGTGGTTGCAAGGCACATTTATTCCTAACACGCCTCTTTTTTGGAAGCAATATCCCTTATATCTGTTGGGGTGAGGAGTTTTTCTCCTTTGAACCATTAATGGTCCTTGGCAGTAGCTCTAAGTTGCCATTCCGTACTTACCACTAAGTCTCTCTAGGAAGTCTTTTTTTTGAGCTACAGAATGAGCTGTTCAATTAATTCTTCCGTAATAAAGATACTTTTGTACTCTTTCTGTAGATACAACGAGCAGAAGGGTAGCACTGATGGTCTCATCAAAAGCTTCAGAACTGTGATGCTAGAACTTCTAGTTCTAGCAATTCTGCAATGTCCAACTCGCATCAACCATCAGAGCTAAAATCTATATACCTTATGTTTCCAGCTTTTGGACCATGAACTTGGCTTGTCACAGATCTCAAGATAATCAGAAATGAGTTGCATCCCTATTATCCAAGTGACCTTCTTCAGGTGTGGCATGTGTTTATGAACTCCTCATAAAACTTCGTGAAGTAACGTCGTCATAAAGAAAACTGCTGCCCAGACCTGCTGCAAATTTAAAAGAGATTATAAAAATACTGAAATATCTATTTATCTTCTCCTTAATAAAACCAAAAAGCAGGGATAATTTACCTACCACCTGCTGTGCTAGAAAAGCAAGGAGATACAAAGCTTGAGGTCCAACTTCCGCTCAGAGCATTTTCCATCAAAATAGTGGAAGAGTTGGGTTTTCTCATTTTTATAGTTCTGATTATGCCCAAACCAGGCTAAACCAAACAAAATAATTGCTATGAATTGAAAAACAAAACAAAAAAAATCTTGGTTTTCTGAAAGAATTAGTACCACCTTTCACTGTGTTTGAACTCCACTTTAGTAGCCCATATGAAGTTTTGGAAGTGGTCTGGACTTTTTCTGTCCTAACCATAGAGCCCACGAGCTGGAGATTCACACTTGGCAAATGCTAAGAAAGATGCAAACTGCACAGTAAAACTTTAGAGGAGATAATGATACTGGCCTTAGGGTTAGTCTACAAAAAAAAAATTAAATTTAATATTTAGATATAGTAATTATTCTTATTTAACATAGTAGTGCATGCAAACATGTTCGTAGACCGCAATGTCATTATAGGTTTTGCTTCACCCTAGTACAACCAGGACAGGTATCTGCAAACATCATTTTACAGAGAAAATTAGGACATTCCACATAATCAACAATGTCGCATGCAATTCTAGATTTTTGATTTTGCTTGTTCGAAGTAACAACTCAAATAAGTTTTTTATGGTAATAAGCTGCACCTAAATTAGGTTTCTGTAGTTATTTGATGTTTTCTAATAAAGGTATTACATCAAGACAAAAAAAAAGAAGGATTAATCAAATACTTTATCTTGTACAGGTCATTTTACTCAGATAAAAAAATTGAACAAATTACCATGAATTAAACATTAGATGCACTTTCCCCTTTTGATTATGCACTGCAAGTCAACTTGATAAGACAAGAATCATCAGATACAAAGGTGTTAGAAGAAAAACAATTATAATTAAGTTTCACATAACCAGAAGCCAACCCTTCATTACAGCACTGAAGAAATTTCATGTTAATGAGAAGGCACATCTTCTCACACAGGCAGTTTCACAGCTTTAGAAAACGAGAACTTCTTTTCCTTCTAGGCAAAAAAACAACAATGACAAAGTAATTTTCCAAGTTCTGAGGTCCTGCCGGGACCTACCTACAGCTCCTGTATCTGAATTCCTCTGCTTCCTAAACATGACTACCAGACCACCTCTCTAGCTTTGAGACCAGGATTTCAGGTTTATTTTGCTTGTAGGTACCACATTAAGAATCTTATTATTCCAAATGATATTTACCACTTCACTTTGCAGTTTTATTTCTTATTTGGACATTACTTTGAAGAAATTTGTAAACTAGGAATAAAAACATCATGCTTTGGACTATTACTATATGTTATGTATCCACAATCATCAGTCTCTACTTAGTTCTTTGATGATATAATTTATAAATCATACTACTTTATATGAATTCTTGTTCTCATAATATTTCCACTATTCCCACATTCAGGTAAAATGTGTTGTTACTCAAACTGCATACGAAAGTCTCTTAACAATTTTTGTTTGTTTGTTTGTGGCTTTGTTGTGGTTTTGGTTTTTTTTGTGTTTTGTTTTCTTTTTGTTTGATTGGTCATTTTAGATTGTAGACAAAAAAGATCTTATGGAAAACCACACCAAAAATTTGCTGAAATCAAGATAAATGACATCCAAAACTCCACTGAAACACAAACCCAAAAAAGCAGAGTCACAGTTTACCCTTAAATTCACACTTCTCATTGGCAGTCACCTTCCTTTAGCTCATGTACCCAATTTTGGCTTCCAAGAACACTTATTATATACTTTTCCAAGGAACTCACATTTAGGAGACTTATTTCCCTTCATGTTCTTTTCTGACACCCCTCTTTTCTTTCCCCCAACCTCTAACAAGGTAGGAACAACAACTACCATTTTTCAGTCATTAAAACCTTGCTTGTCTCTGTTGGTTCCTAACATTATTGAACACTGGGAAACAAATTCACAGCACAACTCTGAAGGATTAAAGTTTTATATAGAAGTGTCTTTCCCATTAGAAGATTTCCTTCAGAGCTGATATCACTCCACCTATCTGGTCTCCAGTTAGACCAGATAATATAGTTAAAAATTCTTACTCATAGAATTACAAATGGTGTGGGTTGAAAAGGACCTTAAAGATCATCTGGTTCCAACCTCCTGTCATGGGCAGGGACCCCTTCCACTGGACCAGGTTGCTCAAAGCCCTATCCAACCTGACCCTGAACACTTTCAGGTATTCCTTGCCTTACCCTGCTTAGTAATGCAGCCTTTTCTGATATACAGCATTCTATATAAAAAAAGTTTATGGAATGATAAAGAGCAGCTGAACCTCAGTAAATTTGTTCTTTCTAAATACACACACAGAACTCAAGGTACAAGTACCACATTGCTGTTCCTAGACAGGGAATAATTCTACTGTTATTACTCAGAAAAGCAGCTAATTATTCTGTGGTGGAAATCAAAAGGCTAAATAAGCAGGTGAGATCTTCCTAGTTAGCTTTCCTTATCCTTTTTCATACCACTCATAAAGAGAAATCAGAGCAGCAGGAAATACCACTTAGCTTCCTATTAAGATTTCACATGTAAAAGAGATTAGGCTTAGACAAAGAAAGATATTTTTTCTCTTTTATAAAGAGGTGCAGATCACAGATATCCAGGCAACACAGAAATATCTCAGCACTAGGAGAAAACTGCCATAATTTTTAGTTATTGCACACTCACAAACAACCTTAAAAAAAAATCCATGGCATTTCATATCAAATTGCAACTTCCTGAAAAACTAGTGTGGGAAATAAGGAAATAAGAACAAAGTAAAAAAAAAAAATCTCATAAATTTCAACAAATAACAGATTTAGGCAGCTAGATTTCTATATCTGACATCTTTAACCTTTTTCTACTAAAGTAACAGATATTTCTAAGCAAATACAGACTTTTGGAAAGAAAATACCTATAGAAATACTTAAGCACTTCTAAATTTTATTGCTTTTCTTCTCCCCTCTACAAGTATAAAAGAATAGTTCAGTGAGCTGCTCTGTATTATATAGGGACATCAACTTCTCCCACTTCCAGCCAGCTTTACTTACTAATTAACCCTTAATTAAAATGAGCTGCAGCTGGTTTGAGACACTCCCCTCTACCCAACCTCAGCACCCTGTTTCTAATTTCTGAACTAATAAAAATTAGCACAAGCCAGCCTAGTCTGGGTACTATTCTTGAGAGAGTGTGTTCAGCATTTCTTTAGTACTCTTTCCCTTCCCTCTCCTCTCTTTGTCTTCTAAGTACATAATTTTAAGAATAGTTTTTCTTTTTTTGTTTTCTTTTTTTCTTTTTCTTTCTTTTTTCCCTCTCCCTCCAGTGTTTTTTTACTGTTTTGGAAGTATTGCTGCAGTAAATTATATTTTTTTTTTTCTTTTCCTAGCTTTGAAACTTACTTCAGTCGTTGAATTGATGAGGCTTTAGTTTTGAATAGTAAAGTCTGATACTAAAGGCTTGCTAAAGGCCAGTGCAGATGTCTCATATGCTTCCCAGATACTGCTGCCAAAATGTTTTAGCAGAGGCTTGTGATGTCTGTTATTCCTGCCTTTCCACTCAATTGAATTAAATTCCATTTGTTTTTTGTGACGAGGACAAGAACCCACGACGGATGAAACTAAAGCTTGCAAACTCAGTTTGACCTTCCCTGGATTTCCATATGCCTGGAAGGATGAAAAGGCTGGCCAGCATCTTAAGTGTCTGTGTGACTCTGTCTCACCATGTTGCTAAATAAATATCACTGAACAAACCCCATTTCAGCTTCCTCGTTATGTTCCTGACTCATCCTTCTGAAAGTTAATCTGATATAAGCAAAGAGACACGTTAAGCTCTCCAGGCAATGCTTTAAATGGTTACTGTACCAGACAAATAGAGCTCTGAGCAGAGTTTTGATAAAAAAAAAAATCTGAAAGGAAAAATGGGGGAAAAAAAGAAGTGTATGGATACATTCACTTAGTTCTGAGAGAGCAACTTGAGGACATGGTTTATTTATTCCATTAAAAAAATATTTTCCACTTAAGTATAACCACTAACAGAATTCAGTCACTGAGCAGGAGTGGCAAAAGAGGAAGAGGCAAAGAGTGGCTGCAGTTTCTCATTCTGTCCAGAGGAGTAGAACTTAGGTGGTAAGTAATACTGAAAGATCTCTGTTTGTGTATTGGCAACAAGACTGTCTCAGCTGCTTTTGGGTCCAACAGGATGACTCCAGCTACAAACATATTTTTGTTAGCACCATTTTGAATGAGCTTTGGTCTGGGCAGATTCCCTGTCTTCAAGAGGAGAATTAGAAACCTCTCCATTTTAGCCTTAGAGCTTAAAAATAAAAGTTGCATCTGGATGTAGTTTGGTTTTGCCAATTGTAATTATAATACAGTTTTCCCCCTATCAGGATATATTCAAATGTTGTTTCAATTTAAAAGCTCCTCACAGATGTAAATCCCAGATCTTTCTGTTTAGGGACATGCTCCGGATACGTCAAACCTTATGAGGTTGTGTGTTGCCTTTTTGTTATAATATTTTTTTTCCCCTTTTGTAGTAACTGATATATGTGGTAAATTCAGAGACACTTCTAATAGTGTCCTCCAAAGATACTTCTGTCAGATGATATTGAAGACTTGATGTGTAGTTGACAAAACCCAATCAATGGTTGTTTGCATTCCGTGCCTCAAGTCTAAATATCAATCAGGTTGAGGAGTGTGATTTGATCCTTTTTACTCACACAGACTTTTCCTTACAAACTCAGTCCACAGAATGACAGATCCCGAATAGTTGCAGTTAAAAGTCTTACTGGAAATTCAGCAGACCTCATCAATCAAAGACAGTGCTTTCTGCTTCTTCCAAAAGACTATTTCCAGATGCTGATCCTAAATTTTATGATGTTAAAGATAACTCTTCCAGAGGAAGTTGATGGGTTTTTTCATGTTCTGTCCATCTGAAGGAAACTATAGAAAAAAAAAAAGATACATATGAATTTAGCTCCTTACTGGAAACATGGAAGAAGAACTTTGAACAGAACAACTTTCTGCTTTTGTTAGAAACCACAATGTGCAAGAAGCAGAAATGTCTCATCTAGCAGATGATTAAACTTCCTATTGCAAGGGAATTAAGAAAGATGTTATAATCAATTCTAGGATTTGCAGTTAGCATACAACTGAAAGAAAAATGTATAATGGGAAAAGAATAAAATTTATCTTTCAGTACTCTGTGTTTCAGGCAGCGAGCTAGAAAACACAAGAAGATGTAAGACTGCCCTGCAGCTCCAGTAAGTTTAGTCTCATGCTGCTTTCCTATAAATGTCCCTGAAGGTAAAAGGCAGTGAGTAATCAGTTCAGAAAATTACTATACTCACTTTGTGTGGCCAGAGGTGAATACTTTTTTAAAAGACAGTGAGAAATAAGGATCCTAATGAGATTCTATGCTCATATTTCAGCCATACGTATGAAGATAAAACGTAAGTATGATGTGAAGGAAATATATAGAGAAAATCACTGTAAATATCTAATGCAAAAAGTAACTTGAGTGAGCTGATTTATATCCAAGGGCAGTCATTGTAAAATCCATGGAATAAGTAATTCTAAAATCCATGGAAAACATCGATTTTTAATGTATAGGCAGTGCAGTCGTTAATTTTTTTTCTTACTTGTACTTGGTATACCTTGTGTACTATTTACATGCATTTTACAAAAAAAATGAAATTTAGAACTGAGTTAAAAGAATAATATTCTGTCTACAAGCAATTGGCATTTTTCCATATATTAACAAATGCTGAATATCTCTTTAATAGAACCAAGGGGGGTGTTTTGGCCTTGTTTATAGAATGAAGTTAATTATCAAGCAGTAAAGAAAATAAAACATTAGGAAAGAAACTTCTTGACTTGTTGGACTGAAATAATAATTTATTTCTGGAGGGTCGACATTGTGCAGTAATGTGGTATCACAGGGAAGGCAATACAAGGAGATTTGAGGTTTGTGTGCTTTTAAGTTTGTTCTCGTCTCAGATTTGGGGATCAAAATGCATTTCACATATTGGATCTGAAGATGTGATGCAACACATTTCCTTTGGAGGACAGTTACAGCACAGTGTGTGAAATACACTCTCTTTTTCCAGTCTGTAGCACTTTGGAGAAAGACAAACATGTATCACTGCATCCTCAAATTGGTACCACATGAAAATGTGGCACACTCTGTAATTGACTCAGTGTAAAGTTTCCAGTGAGTTAAAAATGGTACTTTTTTTAATATGGGTTCAAAACAATATAAAATAAAGTTATGATATTTCATTTTCCAAAGAAAATATAGTGTCACTTTAAGGAAACAGTATGGACAAGGCTGAACAATCTTTCCTACAGTTATGAGTGGATTTGTTTTGGGAGATTTTTTGGGGGGGGTTGTTTTTTTTTCTTTACCCAATTTTTTCTTCATTACCTACATTAAGTCCAAAATCATTATTCCAAAAATATTTTTCTAAAATGTCCATTTCTCAATTGAAACACAGGTGCAATACAGTATTTTAATAAACATTAGAAAAAAGATTCATCTTTCTGGAAGTCGATAACTGGGTACACTCCTTATGTGCTGCTCTGGGATTGGTCACTCTGCAACAATTTTCCAGTTGAAAAACTGGAAATTGGAAGGTTTCTCTTTCCTAAAAGAATGTTGTTAGATAAGTCCCTTCAGTATTTTTCATGTACTCAGATGAACTCACCCACTCATTTGGAGCCTGCTGTATTTCCAGGTGCAGTATTTGTGCAGTTAACTGAAGAGTTTATATGAAAATCACCTCCATTTGGTGTAGAAAAGATACTAAATAAGAAAGCAATCTTTGATGATTGCTGAGTCAGGTCACACCAATCCTATTAGGATATTAGGAAAAAAAATGTTGATGTTTCCACTTAACTAGATCACAGGCAATATTATCGAGGTCTGGGTGATAATACTTAAATTTTTTTCTCCCTGTACTGGATGTGTAGAAAGAACACAGAGAAAGATGGGAGGGACAAGTAAAGATGGTGGCATTTAACAAATGGATTTCAGGCAGAAAGAGACATCTCTTTTCAAACCCATGGTTATATTTATGACAAAAACATTTATATAGGCCTAGAAAAAAAGAGAATTTGAAGAAGAGTTGGCTTGATACATCCCCTTTCATACCTCTTAGTAGTATAATCAGGCTAAGAAAACAATTAATCCCAAGGTATACAGCACTTCTGGAAAGACCATGGCTGTACCAGACCTAGATGTCTCAACAATCCTATTTAGACTGAGAAAACAAGAGCAACAAAAGAAAGTGGTACAAGAGCACACACAGTCATAAGTCAAGGCTGGATGGAACAGTCAATTTGAAATTCTAGGATTCTCTTTACTTTCTGTTTTTATGATGGTTAAGACTGATTAATCTGGAAATGTTTTAATTTCTGAAGCATTTTGGAGAAATAAAAAATATTGAGCAGCTGGTAGCCAAAGTCATGACATGGAAAGCAAATGCAGACTTGGCTACAGAAACAAGCAAAAGTTCTCCCTATAATTAACCACAGATCCATTGCAATTTTGTTGTGGTAAGAAGAAGAAGTAAAAAAAGTGCAAATATGAGAGATTCCATAAGGAAAGGAACAGTCTCTAGTAAAAACACCATGCATTTAAAGAGGAAAGATTCCTTTTTTTTTAGAAACTGTGTAAACTTGACCCCAGTGAGTAGGCTCATCTCTCTAAATTATTTACCTCTTGTGATGTTTTGTTTCTCTTTTAATAAATATTTAAAAGCTCAGATTTGCAAAAGATTTTTCCTGTCAACTTTAACTATTAAATGAAGTAAGGTAAACTAATAAAGGAGAAAAGATAAATTTCGTATAGAATAATCATCACAGAAAATGCACATGGACTTTTTTCTGACTATGTGGTTCTAATAAACACCTATTTCTTTATATTTTTTCTCCTTGAATTATGTATGCATCAACTGCAGAGTCTATAAACATAAAGAAAACTTACTTCCTAAAATATTTAAGCCATGTCTAAAATATTAATAATGACAGGAACTTAATTCAAATGAAACATAAATATATATACACTATGTTCTTTTTTTGTGATTCTGAACTGATTTAATTGAGACGTTGCAGTTATTGAGAAAAACATGGTCCTCATTATAATTGCTATACAGAACTTCCATATACTGATTTTAAACTATATTTAAAAATAATAACAGTCTTATCACATGCTACTGAAAGTGTGAATGATTGTGAAAGCTCAAATACACCTGTGTGAAATTTGTCTCTTTATATTTGGTGTTAATTCATAATCTTACCAGAGTAACCAGGTAGAGAAGAAATAAAATTACAGAGTTTGGTAAAAAGCACTCATACCAATATATACATATATATATATGTGTGTGTGTATTGAAAATATGTGTTTATTCCAGGGATGTACCATTCCTGGAAGTGTTCATGGCCAGGCTGGAAGAGGTTTTGAGCAACCTGGCCTAGTGGAAGTTGTCCCTGACCATGGCAGGGTGTTTGAAGGAAGTGATCTATAAGGTCCCTTCCAAAACATGCTGTGAATCTGTGTTAGAAGATACTCAAGTGGATGTTTCAAATATTTAGTATTGTTTCTAATACAGTATAAATTTGTTAAAAATATGTAGAATGTGTTATAAATTATTACAAATGCATTATAAATTTTCAACATAACTGTTGAAAACGAAGAAAAAAAATGCTGTAAGGCTGCAGCAGGGAATAAAAATCATTATTGGTCTTTAGACATCACTAGTCTGTACAAAAGAAAGCAAAGTATATCTCCATCTTCTTTTTATGAAGGTTGTATGTATTGTTCAACAAACATTCAGGGGATTTTTAGTTCAAATTAGAGAAAAAATTACACAGAAACAAGTAGCAAATGACCAGAAAGTTCCCTTAAGTATTTAAATGGATTAGAAAAGGTTTCTGCAAATTCATGTAAAATTATTCCATCCTTTTGACTGTTAAACACAATCTCATGCATAAACTGGCATTCAGAAAGCCCATAAACTGCTGATTGCAGAGAGAATGTCCCCAGAGAAGAATCTGCCTGCATAATGCCTCTTTTTTTATAATCCAAGTATCCTGTTGTCAAGTGGGATATTGGATTAGGAAGAAACAGTAGCCTATCTCAGTATGGCTATTTTTTGTTTGTTACTGGGAGAAAGCAAGATTTAAGTACCTCAGCAATTAATTATGTTTGAAAATATGTCCCAGACTTAAGGCTGAGCATGCAATTAATTTGTTTGCTGGTTTGGTTCTTCTGGATTTCATTCTGCAAATAATTGATTGCAGAGCTCTAACAGGTTCCAGTGATCACAGCACAGACGGTTCATAGGAGCACACCCTTATTTTGCCCTGTTCCACCACTTCTGACAGGTGAACTTTCAGATCTTTGAAATAAGAAATATCTGTGCAAATCTTTCAAGGGGAAATGCAAAGAGCGGTGAGATCACATCCAATTAAAAAATAATTCCCCAACAATGTTAACTTACAGGTTGCTCATCTTTTTAAGCAGACATAAATAATTTACTCATTAGTAATTAGATGCATCTACTTTACCATCGTATCTCCCATTTAATGAGCAATATGAGAGCAGTATGGCAACTTAAAACTATATGACTTGTCTAAAAGGAGTCAATTAAAGGGATTCTCTTCGGGAGTCTCTAATACCATTCAGGACAGGATTAGATCCAAAACAAGCTGAACTTTCTGTCCTGTGGGTACTTCTGAGATTTTAAACTTCTTCTGTCCCAAATTGAAACAATTAGTGTGAATCTGTTTATTTGTAAGAAAGGCAAAGGCACGTCAGTTTGAATCAGTCACTGTATATGTCCTGATTGGTTATATTTCTCCTATGTCCTGCTATGTGCTGTCAGGAGGTTGGATTAGGAAGAAGCTTCAGTGTAGCAATTCTTAGGATGTTGGAAGAGAAAATTAGATATTTTTTTTCTGAAGAGTTTTGAAGGGTGAAAGGTACTCCCTGTGGTCCCATCATATGACTCCTGTTGGTCTGGGGGCATGAACAGTGGAGAATGGTTGGAACACAACCATGGGCAGACTTTTAGACCTTCCCCTAAGCACTTGGGCAAGGTAGGAGCTTCCTTATTTTCCATATGAAAAGACAACTCCAGGGGTGTATTAAAAACTTGAACTTAGCTATGGTAAGGGCAAGATTTCTCTCACATAATCTTAGTTAATTGGATTTGGTCAGAGGTGTCGACCATAGCAAGGGTGTGGGCAGAGAACTCTGCACTGCAGGTTTCTGAAGGAAAGCAATATGACTCCTACCAAAAAAGCTTTAAGCTATTCATCATAAATAAGGTTTTGTTACCTCTCAGTCCTTCAGGATTGAAGGTATAAGTGCAGCTTTGTATCTAATTCCTCAGGACTTCTTACAAATTTTGTACTTATCTACAAAATTAGGACCACAATTTCCACACACTGAGAACATGGAAATTCTCTCTCTCTCTCTCTCTCTCTGTTTATATATATATACATATGTATGTATGTATGGTCATAAACCCAAGATATTATACATCTTATCAGTTAAACTAGTTGATCATGTCACCAAGCTTTAGATTTCCAAAACAAAGCTCCTAATTCAAGGTAAAAGATTAAATCTTATCTACAGTCAATAGTAAAAGAGGGAAAACCCCAGAAAGCAAAGCTGTTAATTTCTAAACCTAATTTAGGATATTCACTGGAGAGACCCATCTTTCTGGAGACATTAGACTTGTACAAAACATGTATATTTTGGACAGGGAAACTGAGCTGTTAACATGAGAGCTGTTCTGACCCGTATAAGTCAGACTGAAGGAGTGGGCAATGAGAGAGAGCTCAAAGATTTAAACAGATCACAGAGTGCCACCTTGACTTGTTTAATGGTTACTTTAAATTTTCATGGCAATTTAACATGGATTAGTTTAAATTCTCAAATGGTCTGACTGAAAAAACAATACTCTCATCTTTAATGAAAGGATAAGTATAAGGAATTTAGAGTGCAAGGGGCAAGCTTAGAGGAGCAGAGAAATAGTCTAGTGTTATTTAGGAGGTTTTAATTTTCATTATATTACACTGAAAGTCTTTCTATTGCTCAAACAAAACATTTCACATCCGAGGCGTTTGAAGACGATGTGTATCTTTGCACCATGAGCACTCAGGGCTGGACTTGCAAGAGATTAGATGGAAACCTCCTGAGTTTTAGACCCCATTTATCTTCAAGTCTCCAGATATTCGACTTTGTTTCAGTTCATGACTAATTAATTGACTGTGAAGCTCTTAGCACAGCTTTCCCCTAAGCGCGTCTTGGTTCTAACACACCTCGGGAGTTTTTGGCTGGATACACAGCTGTGCTCTCTCCGAGCCCATCTGCAGCATTCACTGATGGCAGTGGGAGCTGTAACCCTGAAACCAGGACAGAAAACACCACAATGTGACGTTTTAAAAGGTTTATCTTTTAAGTAGGTTCTAAAAGTTGCTTTGTTATTGCTTTTTCTCTAGAATTTCTTCGTAATCTAGGCATAACATAGTATTGTCAGGATCAATGAAACCATATATAATTCCGAATAATCTGAATGAATTTTCATCACAAACAGAATTATTTCCAGCAGTGCGCAGGTTTATTTCTGACTTGAAACACTCTGTAAATATTAGTAAGAAATTAAAGCAGGACCTTGATCATTTTAAAAGTACTGTGATACCACACAACTCTTCCAGGCTATTAACTCTCCAGGAATGTATCTTGGCAGATAAATCAGTTCTGATCTGTGGCCCACATTGTATTTGTCCTAGTTCCTCACAAACAGTTCTACAGTTCTATCATAATGTCCTGCATACTTAATAATTTCATATAAGTTAAAAAAAAAAAAAGTAACCACATCTTTAAAGAGATCTTAATTTTTTTAATTTTTTTTTTTAATAAAAAAGGGTACATAAAATGATGAACCCATCTTAGAGTCCCACTGCTCTTGGAAGAAAATACAAAGTGCAAAGTCACCACGCAGCAGCATGAATGCTCATTCTGAAAAGAAATAGTCATTTATTCATATTGTCAACATAAGTGGCATTCTATAAATTCACAGTAATACATGTCCATCTGGATCCTTCTATCACTATGGGACAGAGTTAAGACTGTTTTAAAGCTTTAATATTTTTTTCCTTTGAATCATAGATGTTCAACCTTTTCCAATTTGAGTTTCCCTAATTTTTTTTAAGTTGTGACTCATCATGTAACAGATTTGAGGTGTCACACATTAAACTTGTTCTTGTTACCTGCTTCTTGCAGAGCCCTTCAGAGTAATCCACTAATTTTTGAAGGTGATTAGATGTTAGGCTAAAAATCACTTCTTTAGATAATTGGATTTCATTATCTTTAGCTTTAACTCTGAATTTCCTTTTTTATCTATTTCTTGGTTCATCTTATCTATAAAGAAAATATCCTGTGAAATTATCTCCAGAAGAACAATTTTTTTTCAATGTCTGCTGAAGAAGTTTTCATTTATGAAAAATAATGTAGGTAGAAATGTCTATCAATCCTAAAATTGCATTTTTTCATCATAGCTTATGCTCCAGATATCAGCAAGTTGAAGGCCTGCATGTACAGCACAGACAACAAAAGTGTCATAAGATCTATAGAGTTAAGGTCATAATTTGAATGGAGAACAACTTAAAAAGTTAGAAAAAGGAAAAAAGAAATAAAATAAAGAAAGAGCTCTGAAAAAATACCTTGTGTTGGCGGTGGATAAAAATTCCAAGTAAATAAATCTTTAATGATAATAACGTGAGAGTAGCCACAGAGGTGTGAAGGCCCATTTGTTTTTTGTCCTGATTCTAAAGGAGCTAAAAATAGAAGACCATAAACACAGACCAAACAGATTGACACCACTGACAACACCTGCTTAAAAAAATCCCAAATCCAAACATTTTATCAAAATCTAAAAAAACCAGCATGTGTAGGTATCGTCAGGTTTTTAAACTTTCTCAGAGAGTTCTTTCTTTCTTTTCCTCAAATAATTTTTGGAGAATTCAACAATTTCTGATTTGTTTTGATTTCACTGGTATGTGATTCTACTGACATTTGTGAGCACACTTTTAAAAGGAAAGCCATCCATTGCTCCATGCTCTGGATAAAGAGATGACACTGGAGAAGTGACTTGTCCCCAGTTCCACCCCGAGCAGTGTGTGAGCTGAGAACAGAGTAGAGAATCTCTTAAGATCTCATCTGGTGCCAGTGACTCAGTTTTCTTCAGCACAAACCTTCTTCACCGCTGTGGACACTTCACTGCAACTCTGGTTGTTCATTTGGGTGCATTATCCAACCTTCAGTTCTTCCACCAGTCATTTTTCCATGTTCTTAACCGTGCTGAAATGGTTGAAGTGATGTATCACTCATGGTATTCCGTTACCTTTCAGACTGAGATTTATGATGCTCTTATCTACATGACACTGGTAACTAGCATTTGATGTATACTCTGGTTTTACAGCTCCATGCATGGTTTGGTATGTATCTCCACGACATGAAAGTGGTACTGAACGGCTGATCTATATTTTCACCAGTTCACTGAAAAATTCATCGTGGGTTAGAGCTAAGCCTTATCACTCTGTGAACCTCATGTCCTTCTTAAAAAATCTGATTTCTAAGCTTGTATCATAACGCCACTATGTGAGTTGTCTTCTCCTCTGGCACTTCTGTGTTAAAGGTTATGCTGCCTCTCCAAAGATTTCATAAATTTTGAAGTAAATTGATTAATTATGTTAAATCTTCAGAATCATACTAAAAATTAAAAAAAAAAAAAAAAAGGAAAAAGCTAAAATAACAACCATGGCCGTTCTTGTCATGTTCCTTGTCACCAAACTCATGTTTGTCATGACTATGCATAATACCTTGTAAGTTATTGACCTTTCACCATCCAGTGTGGAGAATTGGGAATGGGGCTGACACAAAGAAGATAACTAAATGTATTTTTGTTGGAGCGTAGAGTTATTTGCTCCGTCTATATCCAGAAATTGCACACAGTGCTCAATTTGTTCTCAGCATTGATCTCAGGCGCTGTCAAAACTTGATTATCTCGTAGAGCGTAGGGTTTATGATTGCTTTTGATTATCCACAGAGAATTTTCTGACAAAAAATGTGCTTATAATCAGAATATACCAAATGACAAAAAATAAAGTGTCTGTCAAGAAATAAACATAAGAAAAATGAAAAAATTAAGACTATTATAGAAGGGAGTACAGAATGAACACACAATATGCATGTGTTGGTGTTAAAGGCACACGAATGTGAAAATCTATTTATTTATATTCTCAATTGTACGTATGCAGATTTACACAGCTACACATGCACACAAAAGTTTGCAACAAATTTGAGAGAAAAAACTAGTGACACTACACACTTCATTCTTTTGAGGATGAAACGTTTTTCTTCAGAACATCAATTTTGTGTCTTTATCTGGGCTGCAATTTCTGTTTCTGGCTTCTTCTAATAACAATTTCAATGCTAACGTATTCCACCTGCAATTTATATCAATATCAGATATCTTCAATAGCTCTCAAACTGCAAATTATTTTGATAGGGAAACATCTGTACATATTGCTATTCTGATTGTAGAGTCTGTGAAAACATTTTTCTCCCATAGTTCTTTTTTTTTTTTTTTTAATACTGGAATAAAAGTAGTTTATTTACATTGAAAAAATACTTGATCAACCTGTAGAGAATAAACAAACATGACTGTGCAACATTACCAACCAGAAGTGAAACTTGTCAGATAGTTATCAAAATCCCACTAACATTCTTAAAGTAGTTTTACTCTCCATTTGATGGCAGCTTCTGGCTTTGATGAATTATGATTTTGAACTGTCACCATGTTTCACAACAGGAGTGTTTGGATTTAGCTTGTGGAAGTGAGGGAACTTATCTATGATGAGAGCAGTTGTTCCACAGCACAGGACTGCTTTTGGCTGTGCTGACCACTTATTAAGTACTAAGCAAAAAGTGAATGTGTTTAGATTTATAATGTTATCTGAGTAATCTGAGACCACTTGAAACAAAAACTTTCTTCCTTCTCTTAGACATTCATCACTTGCCCGAACGTAAGATTTTAGGTGTGACAATAATCATGACTATTAACTCTTGTAGCATCTCTGAGTTGCCTCCAAAGTCCTGTTCATACTATCATTCTTAATTTAAAAAAAAAATCAGTACCTCTTGTTTCCTCTCCTTTTGTACCCTCTGTTAACATGTTAAGGTGACACAATAGACCTCAGTCACTCAACACTCAGAAAAAAGAAATCCCAAATAGCTGCCAGTAGAACAAAATGAAGAATCAGCAAATTCATTAAGTGGCACCATTTCCCCACATCTGTAAATCTTCTGAGCACATTTTGAGAACTAATATTCTCAAAGGCCTGACCAGGATAAGATGATAAATTAAATTAATTGGATAATTAACATCAGATTGGATATTGGGAAAAAGTCCTTCACTGAGAGTGAAGATCTGGAACAAACTTCCCAGGGAAGTGGTCATGGCCTCAAGCCTGTCAGTGTTCAAGAAGCTTTTGGAGGAAGCTCTTAGATGTACAGTTTAAATTTAGGTTGCCCTGTGTGGAGTCATGAGTTGCACTTTGATGATCCTCATGGGTCCTTTCCAACTCAGGATATTCTATGATTCTGTGATTCAGGAAATGTCATTTCCAATGTCTTCAAAGGAGACATTTGTTTCCAGATTTCAAAATAAGTGTAGGCCAGCACAGATTAAGCCTGATCTTTCTGCCTAAGAGACTGTATTCCTGCACCAGTCTTTACAGTCCTCATTGTCATGTTTCAGAAAAGATTTTTGAGGTCTCTTCAGGAAGATGTTCCTGGATACTAAAATACAGTGAAGTTTGTAATGAAATGCAAACCCAAAACATGCTTGGAAAGACTTTGCTAATGTCCAGTAATAGGTATGTGTTACTGAAGGGAATATGAACTATTTGGCTGAACATCTTAACTGAAAAGCACGTTACACTGCTCAGAATCACAATCTAATGTAGGTTGGAAGGGACCTCTGCATTTAAGGGAGTTTAATCTCTGCTCAATCCCTAAATTAAAAGCTAGATAAAGCCACTTTGGGACCTTACCCATCAAAGTCTGAAAATTTTTACAGATGGTGATTTGACCACTTTTCCAGGTAAGATGGCCCCAGCTGTAACAACTTCCTTCAGAACTTTATTCCTTTATATCTGATCAGAATCTCCCTTACTGCAGCTTTCTGCTGTGCACCCCTGGTATGAATCTGGTTCCCACTTCTCTCAAATTCAGTGTAGATAAAGGACAATTGCAATTAGAACTTTTCCTTAGTCTTCTCTTTTCCAAGCTGAGAAAAAAAACAGAATACTTGGTTTCTCCTTTTATGTCGTGTTTGAGTCCTCTAAATATTTTATTGTCCCTTCACTGACTCAATCCAGTGCTGGAAAGACTAAAATATGATTCCAAACTCCAGGTACATCCTTAAAAGTGACTTGCATTAGATTGGCGATATTTCGGGATAAAACTCTCATGCTGTTCCATCTGGAAAGTCCTAGAGGAAACCTGGTTTATTGTACTAAAAACTGTTGATATCTATAGATAATCTGATGCTTCTGGAAAGATCTGACCTTCCAGTTGGCTAAAATTTATTTAAATACTCTATAGAAGTGATAAAATTGACTTTACTACATGATTATTTTTCTAAAGCAAAAAATATTCTAATTCTTTCTAATGGATTCATAGAATCCTGTCTCCTAAATTACAATATATAAGTTGTTATATCATCACCCCTTTGCTAAAAAAGTGCCATGAAAATGATCCACAGATTTATAATATAATTTTTAGCACCATGTTGCGAAGGTCAAGAGTAATTTCTCCATGAATAAGCATGTCATTTCATCCACAGAGAGCAGTCAGTTTAAATTATAGCTAGAGTTAAAGATTATGAATATTGTCTCTGTGAAAATTGGTACCTTATTTACTACTGATCGACTAGCATTCATATAAGTTATTATTATTTGACTAAATAAACACTTGCTTAAAAGGAGATCTGCTATGAAGGATTATTTCAAAGGAAAAGACAACCAGCACTAGATGGAGAGGGTAATTGTGGGCTTAATTGAAAAATACTACCAAAAATGTTTGCTCTAAACTACACTTCCAATCTCATAGAGATAATTATATATTAAAAAAATGAACATAATTCCATATTTACATAATTCCATATTTAATTACTTATGTACATGCCATAGTACACTTTTTAGGGACCATTTTACTGTTAATTCCAAATTAACTCCCCCACACTGTTTTGTAAACATACATTTTTCAGCTGTGAGCCTTTCCTTTAGCTTTTCAGGTCTGTACAATAGATAAAACTTAATTTGCATTGTCTTTTCTGAGAATTCAATTTTCCTGAGTTAGAGGCTACTAGCACAACCTTTTCATTGGAATTTATCACATTTGATTTCACATATTGTTTTGGTTTTCTGGGGTCCTGATATTGCTTTCACCTTAAATAAACCTCATGTTCTTAAGGTACTGATATCAGGAATGAGAGAGAGGAAAAAAAGAAACATTTCACAATAGCAGAAAATTGGCTAAAGGAGGCGGTAATAATTTCTGTCTATCAACTCTACTCTGTCTTCTGTATTAAATGCAGCAGAACATTGTATTATTGTGACTATCCCTAGTGTTTCAGTGAATAATGGTGAGTGCAAGAAATCTCTACATTTTAAAGGACAGTTTTATAAAATCAGAAGCAGGACTATCTGTGACCTAAGGATTACCTTCACCTCCCTGGAATTGGCTTTCCTTTTTCCAATTTTTCAATTAAAAACATCCACAGAAATACAAATCTTTGGACAAATCTTCTTTCCACCTATTTCTGTTTAAAAGCCACCAAGCTGAGCTGAAGCAGCTGCGATGTAGGTACTTCATAAAACAGCTCTTCTATACAAGGCTCTCACTGAACTATCCATCCCACAGTTCACCCCAGTCTCACCTCTAAGTTCATGAAAATGATTTATCATGGCAGCCAGATGTCTGTAATCCATGATAGCAGAAGTCAGCCTGAAGCTCTTTGGCTAGAGAGGCAAAAGTTCACACCTCAGCCTCAGTGCAAGTCTTGTGGGAGACCAGAAAGAAATCTGAGGACCAGAATATTCTAGTTTTCACTGTGATCAAGGCAATAAATTTCCAGCCCCACATTTTAAAGATACTAGATGTACAAATAGCCCCAAAAATATTTTTTCACCAAAAGTCCAAAATTTTTTTTGACTAGAAATTCTTAATTACCGAGGTTGGAATTAAGAACAAAATGCAACGTAACTCACAAAGAAAAATTCAACCTCAATAGGTTATTATGCAGTGTGGATCACAATTTTTATTCAAGAAGACTACAGACGCCTAAAAGTCAGCAGGAATTTCATTCATCTATTATTTCTGAAAGTCAAAACCTAGAAATACATCAGAAAACAGTAACAATCCAAAACAAAGTGTTCTCAGTCACCTCTCTCAGCATTTGTGTGGATTTTACAGGCATTTGAAAACATGGGAATAAAAAACCAGCTATAATCCCATCCACATATTCAGTGCTGAAGTGAAATGTAGTTTCTCTTAAAAAACTTTGAAAGGGCTGAATTTCTAAAAAAAAAAAAAAAAATCAGTGCATTTTTGATCCCCTGTAAACAACCATAAGAAATAGCAGGACCAAATTCCACAGTTTAAGATGCAAGTAAGATGAAGATAAATAACTTCTCACATCTGAACTTCCACATTTTATTTGATGCCCTTGTTTTTGTTCCAGAAAAGTAAATTAACAGTTTTTATTTATTCCCTTTGTCCAAGACTCCCATGATACCTCTGTTGTATGTCAGGTCATCCTCTTTGCCTACATCATCCATATGTCATATCTTTACCAAATCTCATGTCCTCTCCTCAGCTGGAAAGTCCCAGTCTGTCCAGGTGAGCTACATGTCAGACCGGTCTTAAAGAAATATCACAGAACTTCATCTTTCACATTACAGACCTTTATTTCTAGAAATTATACTCCAGAAACAGCATTCTGCTTATCTCAATGAAGATACATTTACAGAACCTAAATGTTTACAACCTCTCATGCTCACAACCTTAAGTCAATCTTTGCTGACTCTTGTCTCTTCTGTGCTTACAAATTTCTTATCAAAGGGGTGCTCTTCTATGCAGAGTGGAAGGCTCCTCATGTGAAGCTTCATCTCAAACTAAGGTGTGGAAAACTTTGATCTACCCCTTATTATTCTGGCTGGGAATATTTTTCTGTGTAGGAGTCAAGTTTGAATAAGCAACAAGATGTGTGGCCATATAGATTAGTGCTGTAGTTCCACAGTCATGTTAAGGCAGCACAAGCCAACAATATCAATGAAAAAATGTTCTGTCTCAAAAAAAAACTCACCTGGGTCAAAATGAACACCTCCTTTTTCCCCTGATAAAAGTTAATCCTAACCAGGAGTCTTGCACTGATTGCAGAAGGTATCTCTATCACACAAACCAGGGGACACAATTTGAAGAATTATTTGCAAATGTATTAATAAATTCAACACTGAAATGTGACTCCTGTCAGGTTCATAGATTTTGCTTACTCATTTTATCCTCAGACAGAGCTGCTTATATCCTTCAGCCATTCCCATGTAAATGCTTTGCTGGGTGGGTGGTGTTTTTATATCACTTCCATGTCTGGCTGCACACCACAGTTAGGAAATCCATGCATTCTATGTGTCATCAAACACACAGAAATAATTATTATTACTAGTTATTATTCTGAGAATTGTTACTATTTTTGCCACACTGGATACTAGGAAAAAAATCCATAAAAACAAGTATTATAAAATATTTATCTGAAAGTTAAAAAAAAAATAAATAAAGAAATTGAGAAGACCACCACCACCACAAGACAAATACCAGAGAATAAAATAAATTAATTACTCAGATTTTCAGTTTGCCCCTTCTAATATTGAAAATCCACAACTGTTGATTTGATATGAAAATTCATTTGAAATTCAAGGTTACATCTACAAACTCAGACACAATATTCAAAAATGAGGAAGTTTTAAATCCTGGCACCACAGAAATCAGTGGATGTTTTGAAGTCAATGACAAAATTCTCCTGAATTAAATGAATTTAATATTTTAAATCAAGAAAATCCAAAAGGCCAGGAATTCCCTCCTGGGGTTCATGTTCCTCTTCAGAGTATTGAGAAGGAGTGGAAAGGTGAAGTGTCTCACTTTCTAGTGATCTGGATGTTTCAAGAGCTGGTAGAGTACAAAATACTGTCATGAGAGAATGGTGTGGAATTTTAGTGGATATTACCTTAAATTCTGTATGCTGGAAAAGTACTGAAAAAGATAATTTTCCACCATGGACTCAGTAAAGGAAGGATCATACGAATCACACAGAGTTTTTCCACTCTGTATATTTGGACTAGACAATAATGTACCCCCTTGAATAAGATCACTAAAAGAACACTTAAGTCCAAGTCTTGGGTATTACTCTAACCAGAGTTAGTACAAACTGGGCTGAAAACAAACATGCAGTAACAAAGATCTTGTGTGGATTTGAAAGTTTCTGTTCTATATTGTTTGTCAATAACATTATCTGCAGGAAAAAATAAGGTCTGTGGAAAACAAAAATTAGTGTATAAACAAAAATGTGTTTTGGGGGGTCATAGTTAATTACAGTTTGTTTTGTTATAACTACTTTTCCATGAATATACATAAGCCTAAATATCACATTATGGTTTAATTATACAGCCATTAGAAGAAGAAAATTACTAATGAGTGCAGCTATGAAAAATACATATTATTTACAAAACCACACATAATATATCATAGATATTTTCAAATATCATAGGAAAAAGAAGACTCTGAGCATTTCAGCATTGCATTTAACTTGCTTTCATAAATTATCAAACCTTTAATTAGGCAGAATTATGGGGGAGCTGGAAATGAAAATACATTTGGGTGCCATTTTAAATCATACATCGGGCTTATTATGAGATATGGGGTGGGTTCATTCCTTCACCTGAGCTGTTGGTTTACCATCTGGATTTTTTAGTCATAAACTTCCAAAAAAATTCAATGAGGTATGACATTAACTTTCAGCACAAGGTTTTCACATTTTAGTCTTGTAACTTTGCAATATTGGCAAGCTGCATTATTGTCTTTAGCTTTTCCCTGTCAGCAACATTTCGTGTAATGACTGTTTGCCACTTGCAATAGATCAACTAGATCTGTTTTGCATGAAATGAATAAAGCTATAAAATTATCTATTTTTTGGGGAAAAAAAAAAGGTACATTTTTTTTCTGCATTTTACCTTTTGGTTGTCAATTTATTTATTTGATGAAGAAATAAATTATTTACTACCAAATCAAAGAATTTGTGGATTATAGCAATTTTTTTTTTCAATTGTATTGAAAGTTATCAACATAGGCAAAGATTTTTGGTAGACATGATATTTGTATCATGATTTCTTGTTCTGTGATGCAAAGTCTTGTTTGAGTTGAGGATTTGTCTTTCTTGCAGTGCCTATCAGCAGTTATTGGTCAGACAGAGAAGCCAAAAAAAGACAAGTTCAACCTGAATAACAGAAAATGTCTCTTTTGAATCCCAGTTGAGCTGTATATATAGAAATTACAATGGATCATGACTTTTCCTATCTAAATAGTTGGGCACATCCAATTGCCTATTTCACAGCCATGTCTGTGTAAACCCAAAGCACTGGCAAAATTTCAACACACTGGAAATGAGGATTTAAACCCTTGCATGGTCCTTGCATAAGAATTTTGGCTTCATGGAGAAGAAAAGTGCTCCATGCTTCAAGTTGTTCCTTTATCCAGCTGACTGATAAACCAGGATATGCAGGACTGTGCTAGAGTACATTTGACTCTCAGTATAGGCATGATTTAAGACCAAACTCCTTCCAAAAGGAATGTCTTGGTTCTTTGTGATCCTTTCCCCGAACAACCTGGTCTAGTGGTGTCCCTGCCCATGGCAGGATGATCTTTAAGGCCCCTTCTAATCCAAGCCTTTTTGTGATTCTGTGGTTCTAAAGTTCCTCCTAAGTATCAAGATGTAAGAAGTTTTCCCTGCCTCAGAAAACCCAACAGGTCAGTTTTGTCATAGTTAAAATAAAGAAGTTGGCATTAGTCACACAGTTTGGGCAGAGGTGGGATTGAAAATAAAGTTTTCTGTCTGCCAGAAGGGAATTGCAGACGCCCACTGGAAAGAGAAGCATCTTCTCCAACCATGTTTCTGAGACAAAGAGGCAACACCCACTGCATGTGAAGTTGAACTGGAGAGGGTTCCATATAACACCCTCACATGAACCTTTGAGGTGGAAGGGTAGAAAAAAAAGTTGGGCAAAAAATTACAAATAATTGTCCAATGGTCTTTTGTAAAACTGAAGAAGAAAAAGCCATTTAAAAGAGGAGAAATTTTTATTTTAATAGACATAAAGGAAAATATTATACTGATTTTAATTATGCTGTAGCATAAAAAATCCTGATACAGTTCACAAAAAGTTGTGGAGCAGAGACGACACAATGTTATGTCTGGTTCTCTGTTTTGCATATGCATCCATATAAAATAAGCAATCAACCAAGACAAAAATAATTATTTTTCATTTCATAATGAAGCATAGGCAGTGTATGAATTTACTTTCCCCCCAAATATTTTTGCTGATTGCTAGTTGAAAGTTTATAGCATTACTAATTTCCACTGGGCAGCTACAGTGAGCAATAATAAAACCTGTGACAGGGAGCTGTAAAACAGGGACCAAGAGCTAAGCTGCCTATAAATACTGAATTACCCATCAGCCTTTAATGCATTCTGATTAATCATTACCCTAAAACATAAGCAACTGTTTTAAAGTGGCCTGAGAAATGGATTCCAGAGACCAAAAATTAAATAATCATGTTTAAAATCAGTCTTCTCTTCTTCTTTAGTCTTACTGGTGACTCAGGAATACAATGTGGATATCAAACTCATTACATTCATTATAGAAGGTGTTTATTTGATTTATTCCACATTCACTTCCATCAGCCCAGTGAAATGTGTGCTTACATTTAAGATTAGTTTAAGTTACATTAAAAGGGGAATTTTTGCATAAAACTCACAGTTTTCCACTCAAATTCTTACCAAGGAGCCAATTATTTCAATTTACCTAATAAATCTTTGTCTTTTTTAGCATAAGGAATTACCAGGAAATAAATATGCTCATATGCGTGTGTGTATATTTTTACATAAATTCCAAATATATCAAGTCCTGCATCCTGAGGCATACCTACAGAAAAGAAAGAAAATACTTGAAACAATAATTGTTAGTAGAAAGAAAACTTCAAATTACATCTTTTCTGTGATGGACAAAAGTCTTGAAAGCATTTCAAGATAAAGTGAGTTATCTGTCTAAAACAGGATATGACGTCTCATTAATTAAAGCACACGAAGATCACGAACAGCATTTCCAGACTTAGAGCACAGTGCAGAGAAAATTCATGCTCAGACTTGTGGCATGTTACACTACAGCTAGATTTGATTTCCCACCCTTTCCTACTTTGGCAAATGAGTTTTCTAAGCAGGACAAATATCAGCTTTCACCTATTTCTACTGTCAGGACTATGCGTGCTGGCCTTCCTCAGTCTTCCAGCTGGTCTCAAATGGCTACTTAAATTTTTGAATGCTTCTTGAAGTCCAAATTTTTTTCATTTTTTCTATACATGCTCCATCAACTTTAATTAAAATCTTAATAGGTGCATTTAGCTGTAAAGTGGTACAACAGTTTTATTTACATGCATAGTATTCAAACTCTTCAGAAAGGTTATATCAGTATTTTCTCCCTCCTATACTTTTTTTTCATATTCTGCTTGTTTGTCTCTGGGTTTGCCTGAGCTCAGCTCATGAAGTGTGTGGTAATTCCACTACGAGTAATCCTGATATTTTTGCTGTGTGGGTGGATCCATGGTTACAGGTAAAGACACTGAGGATGAGCTGTGCACTCATTTGTTCTGCCTTCTTTTGGTAAAAAAAAAACCTTTAACTGAAATTTCTCCTGCAGGTACAGAAGTTATGTTATTCCCACAGCATATCCAGACTGTCATCAGAGGTCTTCTGTTGGCACTGAGGGCAATGTCCTCTTCCCACCAACCAGGACCTTGATCTCTTAGGCTACAAAATCAGTTTTAAAACATAACCCTCACCTTTTTGGCCAAAGGAACTTTACTGAACTATAGAACAGTGTAAAGCTCATAGATCACTCTTTAATCAACGTACTGCATCATCGATGTGTTAATCACAGACTTTACCAGTGGACTTTGTATACTCTGAGCAATTTTCTGATGAGGATGCTATTCTCATTATTATTTACAAAGCTGAAAGCAAAGAGAGAACAAGCTAACTTGTGATTGCTCTGGTTTAAAACCTGCTGTTGATACCTAATTATCCAAGCTCATTAGTATCCTGTTATACTAAAAGTCTTGTTATGGCCAAAACAGAACATGCCATACATATGCAGTTATTGTCAGTACAACTGAAGTTTTAACAGTCTATTTAATTCAAACTGTGTAATTACATACATAATTACAGGAAAGGCTAATTAATAATACAGCTAAAATTGTTGTACAAATACCTGCTGGATCTATACTACCCCTTTACTCTGGTGTTGTGCTGAGTTTCCTGATGTTACTTGTAATTGTTATCACTGCAAACTAAAGCTGAACTAAAGCATAGCTGCTCATTGAACACCTTAGGGTTTGATAATTGTTACTACAGAGAAACCACTACAAATCAGAGCAAGCCAAGGTGAGCTCAGACAAGTTCTGAGACCCTGTACAGTCACCTAAAGACTTCAAAGCTTGAGGTCTTTTAACACTAACAGTGAAGTGTTTATTGGTCTATGATCCACATCAGTTTTCTATTTTTATTAAAGTCAGGCTTATACGACAAATCATCTCATACTTGCCTCCTGCATTTTGGGGATGCTCACCAGTTGAAATCTGCATTAATTTTCACTGGCTGGGTTCAGACATGCTCCTACTAATACCAGGAGGTGAGGACAGTTTACCAGACATTCCTAAGCTCCTTGAATAGCTAAGATAAACATGTTCCTATATCCCACTGACTTCATATAGACACAGACAACAGAACAACACACAATGGTCCAAGCATTGTATGGATATATATATGACATCACTGCAAATGTTGTTCACAGGCACTCAGTGAGGCTCAGTGAGTGTCACAGTGACACTGACTGAATTTAAACATTTCAAATAGCTCAGATGATGCCTCTAAAAATACCTGTGTCTCTCACATGACAATATAGAGACCTGAATAGCTCAGCTGTAGATATCCACATTGTGGAGAAGGGGCCTAACACATGATGAGTCCCTCCCTAAACCTCTAATTCCAGCCTTCTTTTTGCTGGAGCTTATACTTCTGATTACAATTTAATATCTCTCAACATGCTGCTACAAAAAGAAACAGACGACAGACTATGGGCAAACAAGTAACTCCTTGTATTTCTCTGATTGCTGCTGAAAATCCTTCTGTCTGCAAGGAAAAAAAAATAATAGCAATAATAATAAAATCCCTGAGCTTACCCAAAAGTAGCAAAGGCTTAGTGAAAAATCAAAGCAGAACTCCACTTTTTCCCATGCACAGCAAGTGAATATGCTGTCGTTGCTGGTTGTTTACAGAGCTGGTTGTTTGCAATATTCATCCCTGGATGCAGTTTTAATTTTCCTGGGAGACAGCTGATTGTGCATTCACACACACCCATGCACAGAGACAGAGCACCCATAAAGTATTTTCCACCCATGGCATCATTTATCTTAATAGTTGTTAGTGCTGCAGTTTCCACTTTAACAGTAATCATGACACATTTGTTACTTGATTTATTTGAATAGCACTGTCAAACACTGCATAAACAATACTGTTCTGGGACCTGGCCAGAAATTTCAAATTGTATTTTAATATTTATGTGCTTTCAGACTCCATGAGGAAAAATACTGATGGTAGCTTGCGATTTGAACTGCTGTAGCAACAGAGCCAGAATAAGTCTGCTTTTTCCTATAACTTGTGTAATCTATCATGATATTTCTTTAGCTGATCACAAGTAAAAAGAACATTTGTTTATATTTTCAACAACTGGCAGTTACTGAAATAATATTTAGGTGGAATTAAAGGATGCTTGCAGCTTCCTGGATTGGCTTTCTAAATAGCTGCCAACCATCTCTATGATTTCATAGCAATGAATATCACTGCTATTGCTTAAAAGCAACAGGAAAAGAGAGAACATGACTTTTGGAGTTTGCTTTTTGAAATGTAATACCTCTCTGTGAGTCTTTACTTCATGTTTTCCATTTAGTACCATCCATTAATAGTAAAATGTTTGTTATAATCATAAACTGATCATAATTTATCATTAGGACCACTATGTTTTTTCGTGGTACATTTTTGATTAGCTGTCTCTGAGGGCAACATTTGGGTTTTTGCAGTTAATAAGTCCCACCATCAGAATTATAATCATTGTAGGATAAATGCCCTGACAGAGTTCTGCCTATGGACTTCCTGCTGCTAATGACAAATGAAAAGGATATTCAGAGTGTTTTGTTCCTCTTTCCATTGCTCCATGAGCATCCAGAAATCAACCACTTAAATCACATCTTCACATAGGTGAGATGGGTTTTTTCTTGACTGCATTTAAAACCGTGTCTTTAACAGTGACCATCTGGATGTGAATGTGTTATGTGTATGTTAAATTATATCACTGTGTCTATCCTACCACTTACTGTGGGTTGCTTTATGTGACAAAATAGCAACAGTAATTACTCATTATCCTTTGGAATAACAATGATATGTATATGAAGAGAGTGTATAGGGCTTGGTTCTGTTGTCTCTTAGGCAAAATTGCCAGCTATGAGATTGTGGAGTTCATACAATGGATCCTCTTTGCTGCATGTCCTGCTCTCTCCTTGGGGACAGGGGGATGGACCCTGGCTACCCTAATGGACCAAGGAGCCCCTGAAGTCCCCGGCATCTTGCCCACAGGGAGCCCACAGCCCTCCTGACAGTTATTTCCTTTCCTTTTTCCAAAATCTTTATTTTCCTTAATAGGAAACAGAGAAAACATTTATACTCTCCCCTTCCGTTTTCAAGTAGCTGTCGTGAAAACTGATAGTGCCAAGGAGTTCAGGGAAAGCCTAAGGAAAACACAATCAGAAGAACATCATTGAGCTTGAGGAATGGACAGACAGTAACATCACGAAGTTCATTTAAAAAAGAGAAAATCCTGGGACTGACGTCAACCAGTGCAGGCTCACAGGTTGGGAACTGTCTTACCATGAACAGCTTTGCAGGAGAGGATGTTGATTTTCAGAGTTCTACTAGGAGAGATGGATTTGATGGATGGGCTGTTGGATGCCTAAGGAATTATCTGGGTGGTTGCATCCAAAGAGTTACAGCCAAAAGCTCAATGTCCAAACGGAGATCAGTAACAAATTGTGTCCCCCATGGATCCATATCAGGACCAGCATTGTTCAAAATCTCTATTAATGCCACAGACTGTAGGATTAATTGCACCCTCATCAAGTTTTCAGATGACAGGTTATTCAGTGGTGCAGTTGATGCACACCAGGGAGACTGACACAGGTTGCCCAGAGAAGCTGTCTGGAAGCATGTCTGGAATTGTTCAATGCCAGGTTAGACAGGGCTTTGAGCAACCTCACCTAGTAGAAGGTGTCTCTGCCCAGAGCACAGGAGTTGGACTAGGTGATCTTTGAAGGCCCCTTCTGACTCAAACCATTATATGGTTGCATTCTATGTTTTATGAAACACAAGTGAGGTCACATTGATGTGCAAACACCACTCAGATGCAACACTTCACTTCTTACTGCCTTGAAGGAGCTCACTCTGTTCATTCCAGAAATCCTAGCTCAGTTTCCTCTCATTGAATTTGTGTGAGTAAGGAGTAAAATGGGATTTCAGGAGTCTATTCCACTGACTATTTTTGTGTTTCTGTATTCAACTGAGTTGAATACAGAGGTGTTAGAGGGACTTCTGTGATTCAGACAGGTAGGTCAATGAAAACAACACTAATGGTACATCTCATGTACAGATGAGTATTTGTACTTTACTTTCTGCAGCCTTAATATTGCAGATGAGCTGATATATTATTCTAGTTGCTAATTTGCCATGAGAGGCTTTATTACCACTTTTGTCACCTTGAGTGCCTTACACAATCAGATTGTTCTTTGCTGGGAGAAAATATCTTATTTCCCGTGATATACAGCTATTGTTATATTACAAAAATTCTCTCTACCCTTTGTTTTCTATAAATGTTCATTTCATGCATTCTCCACCATCTTCAGGTTATTTTCACAAGTTGTGAAACTGTTACTTAAGTGAAATGAAACCTCATTTCTTCCCTTCCTATCGCCAGTAAATCATATGAATTTGTGGAGGGAAAATGCATCTATTTTTGAGGTTGCTGTGTTTTGTGATTTTTATTGTGATTCTGACAATTAGCAGCCATAGCTTCGGGAGCCATGTCATTAAGCAGCTCAAACAAAACCTCGAAACTGTTATCCTTTAGAGCTCAAGAAACCAGAAAACAAACTAAAAAAAAAAAAGAAAACTACCGTTTCCTTTTTAAGCTTCACACATTTTTTTTTCAAGGTCTGCCTCCTGAGTGAGATAGTAATATTTCAGTTATATATCTCCTTTCTTCATCAGTTCCAATGAATGCAAAAAACCAATGTAGTCCATAAATCAGAGTAGAAATGCCACAGATAATGGAAAAAAACTGATTCAAGAAGTAGTTATCAGGAGAATGAGCAGAGCATATACATGGTTAATCAAAGAGTATACTTTAGAGAGCTAAAGGTTGAAGTCTAACTAGGATATTCCATGGCTGCTATTTTTGGTCTAAACCTTTCTCAGGAGAATGATATATTTGGGCCTGAATTATCTCATAATAAATTACACAGAGAAAAACTAATTCTTGATGATATTCTCTTAATAAAATCTTAAAGAGTGGATCAAATGATTCATTCTTAGAATTGCTGGATTTGCAGAAAAATCTCTAGAAAACAACCCTTCCTACAAGGTTCTAGGGATCCCACCTTGCAGTTGTGTTTAGCAGGGAATGCAGCAAAGACAATAATGTAATAATCTTCATGTTAACTCCAAAAGGGAGTGATGGCAGGATTTGGTGGGGTATATACCTTGCTTTAGATGTGAATTCTGATTTTCCTTACTGCTTTACCTCTCTATCTGTCCCTGAATGTTCCTTCATTGTGCTTCCTTCTCCAGATGAGCTCATACATTGAAGAACTTCACAGGTGAAGCCTGGGAGAAATTAATGATTGGTTTTCTACAAAATTTCCCTCTCTGGAAGCTTTCTGCAATGTTATCTCCACTTACTTTCATCTTTATAGACTGTTAGAATGTAAAAAACTCCCCCACTTCCCAAGGAAGTTGTTTTTTGAATTGGACATAATCTATGGAAACTCTTCTCTCATCTTTTCTTAAAAGATGTACAGATGGAGTGCTTGGATGACCCTTTTTCTATAATTAATTACTCTCTGAGCTGTGTTTGCTCTTTAGGTTCATTGTAAAATTGATTTCATGTTTCTTTCTGTGTTAAGGGACAAAAAGTTTTTTTCAATATTCTTGGTATTACAGACTTGGAGTAGAGTTGACATTTTCTGTTCACAGAAGTTAATCCACCTATGAGTATGCACATCTAATACTTTTAAAGATTTTCTCTTTGGAAATGCTAATCTGTGCATGTTCTTATGGAAAACAAGTAATTTTTCATTCCATTGTAATTAAAGAAAAAAATAGTTTATATTTTATAATTGACATTATATTTTCTCATAACTTTTCATTTATCATATAATTTATCATTAACTTTATCAAATTACCTATCATTATCTTATATCTTTTCATCCTTCTGTTTTTGCTGGCATATTTCAGGCATCATGTAGTAAAAAAAAAAAATAATCACAAAAGACTTTCATACAATACAAAGATTTGTACCGACCTGGCTCTTAAAGTTTTGTGGTAGCATTTCATTTGTTTGTATTTTGGATTCTAAACATAACACTCAAGTGCTGCATTTACATTTGGGGATAAGTTCAGAGTTAGAAAAAAATAAATTGATCTTTATATCTGCAGAAAGTTCTTGGCAATACAAGACAACATAAGCCAATTAAAATGTGTGTGTTGAAGACCTGAAGTCTTAGGAGTCAGGACTCATATACAGAATGCCCCTAGTGCCATTTGATTTCTTTCATAAATAGTGTTTCATCTAAGTAAGGCTGCTTTTTTGAGTAGGAAAAACAGCACATCTGCAGACAATTCAAAAATATCTTTAATGACACAACAGGCTTATAAATACTGTGCAGTGGCTGGTGGGAAATACTGCAAATGTACTACCCAGAAAAAGTGAAAATCGACCTGAGGCAATTCTCATGAACTGTTTAATCCTATTATTCTAAACATTAGTTGACTTTTGCATGGCTGTGGAATCTAAAAAATTCAGGGACGTCATGGGGCTTTGTTTCATAAACCAGACTGTTGCTTATTGGTAAGGAAACTCCATGGGAACCTCACAGGGTTTAACAAGACCAAGTGCAAGGTCCTGCACCTGGGTAGGGGCAATGCTGAATATCAGCCCAGGCTGGGGGATGAACAGGTTGAGAGCAGCCCTGTGGAGAAGGGCTTGGGGGCGTTGGTGAATGAGGGACTGGACATGACCCAGAAATGTGGCCTTGCAGCCCAGACAGCCAATTTTATCCTGGGCTGCATCCCCAGCAGTGTGAGTAGCAGGTCAGGGAGGTGATTCTGTCCCCCTGTCCTGCTCAGATGAGACCCCACCTGCAGAGCTGCCTCCAGTTCTGGGCTCCCCAGCACAGGAAGGACATGGATCTGCTGGAGTGAGTCCAGAGGGGGCCATCAACTTGATCAGAGGGATGGAGCAGCTCCGCTGTGAGAAAAGGCTGAGAGAATTGGGATTGTTCAGCCTGGAGAAGTGAAGGCTTCGGGCTGACCTGTATATATGTGGAGAGAGTTTTTAAAAGAGGATGTAGTGATAGGAGAAGGAGGAACAGTTTTAAATTGAGAGAGAGTAGGTTTAGATTAGATATTAGGAAAAAAAATCTTTACAGTGAGGATGATGAGGCCCTGGCATAGGTTACCCTGAGAAGTTGTGGATGTCTCATCCCTGGAAGTGTTCAAGACCAGGCTTGATAGGGCTCTGAACAACCTGTTTTGGTGGAAGGTGTCCCTGCCCATGTAAGGGGTGTTGCACCTAAATGATCTTTAAGATCCCTTCCCACCTAAGCCATTCTAAGATTTTATTATTCTATGATTCTATAGAGAAAGGATAAATTCACCTTAACTAGTTCCTCTGAAGTAATTTGTGCTGATAATTTCAACTTTCCTCCTTCTTTGTCTTCAGTCCCTGTGTCTGGTCAGCCTCTGCTGCTGACCACATATTCCTATCCTAGTTCTCTGTTTGACCTCATACCAACACACCAGGTCCACGATTTCCACTCCACCACCCTTTTTAGAACCAGCAGATTCCTTCAGACAAGGAACAAGAATTCAAAACGCTATACCTGAGGCAACTCCAGTGTTTATGCACCTGAAATAACCTTTTGCTACATGTTGCAAAAACAATCACCTAAGTTGGACTCTTTACACAATGCACTGGTCTCTAACATTTGCTTGCACAGTTTGCTGTAGAATGAAGAAATCTGTAAACAAAAAATGGAATAATTTCCACTTTATTTGTGTCACATGATGTCATTCAGACATGAAAAAGTCAGGTGAAAAATCAGAGTAAGGTGTTTTATAAAAGTCAAAATTACACTTTGTTTTTTTAATCAACCATTTTTTGCTCAGAGCTAATTACATCTTAGTTTTCATAAATTATGAAGATTGAGGTCACTGTGTAAGTTACTGTTCTCATTCAAAATGGTCAAGATTTGTTTGATCTGTTATGAAAGGACATGTTTACAGCTGTAAGATTTAAAGGTCTTGGTCTTCAACTCTGCTGAAAATGTCATAAGAAAGACAATTTTTCATCATTTTGGACCTCTCCCTGAAATCCACAAAAAGATAGAATTTTGTACTCAATCTGTATTTTATTTCCTAATGTAATCACATCAGAATATTTTCTAATATAAAAAAGAAGGAGTAAAAAGATGCAAAGGAAAAGACACTGTAAGAAATAAAGTCTGTGAAAACCTTAATCAAATAGACCACAAAATAAGGAAAGGTGTAGTATCCTTAAGGGTTATTGGAAGATCTGAGGAATTTATCGTTATAAAACATCAGCAAGAGAGAACTATAGAAAGAATATATATTACAGATGAGAATCAGGAGAAACAAACAATAAGTTACTGTCTGGAAACTTATTTGTACATAATCATTATTTTAATAATTACTACCTATTGTAAATTATAAATCTGGCCTTGCAAACTCTTTGCTAACCCATAAATTACTTCTGTAGATTTTCAAAGAGATGCAACCAGGAATAAGCTAAAGCTAACGTAGGACTTGTAATCTGAGTTGAAAATATTCAGAAAAAGTACTTCATTCTCAAATATTAAAATTATTTTTTGGATCACAATTTGCTGGCCAGATGAAGCCCATTGTGACTAGAGCTGCTTGGAAAATTGTATGGTTATGCGTAGATGCATATACTGTACGTTTTAATACACACTAAAACATTAAGTAGTGAAGATTGCAGTATTTTATCAGATCATAGGAATAATAGTCAGTGTTCTTTAGAGATTAAGAATAGAAATAAAAATAAATAAAGTATTCATCCCAGAAATTTCAGTCCCAGCCACTCTCTAATGATGATTAAACTTCTAATGCAAGGTTGCACAACGCTCTCAAGAAAGACAAGACACTTAACACAACAATGTTTTCCTGTGGAGTTTTCAACTCCTTTCATTGCCTGCAAAGAAAGTCAAGAGCGATTAGATGATCACGTCACGAGCTTGGAGTCAAGTGGGATTAATTCAGAGCACAGTTGGGAAAACTTCTGCTGTTTTCTCCTAAATGAGCAAACAGATCTATGAGGATTTTTAGAGACTCTTGAATTTTAAGGTATGAATAGACTGCGGGGGAACTCTCTGACCTGACATCCTGCAGAGCCTCGACCAGGTTAATGGGATAAACTGACAGTAGATAGAAAAATGTATATGAGAGTGGAAAGGGAGCTCGTGGCAGATATATTATAGATGTGTGAGTACTCAATGCTTGACAAGTATTTTTAAAACCCACGCCTGCAATCCATCAGCAGAGAAAACGAACTTAACATAACAGCCTCTTCTCATCTCCGTGTCCCCAGCAGACACCAGGTGAAATGCCTATGAACACTTGACAAATACAAATTTCTGTAGACTCTGGTCCTTGTTTGTTTCCATTATCTCGGGGAGAAGCAACTACAGTTCCAAGTTAAGGGCTGACAGTTACCCTGGAGAAAGAATAACAATTAACTCTGCTTCCAGCCAGTACCAGAGAGGAAGAAAATAATTGTGAAGTTTCTGGTGTTTTTCTCATGAGCCTTGGCAACGTGCCAGTAGCTGGACTGTGCAGGGAAGGGTTTGCAGCCCCAGTTTGCTGCTACACTGAAACAGGAGAGTTGCATGACTTGTAGGTGGTTTAAAAATTTAAAATAAAAAATAATCCCAATTTCAGTGCATCTTCAATTGCGAATATGAAAGGAAAACTAATCTCTCCCCTTGTAGCACGTACCATCATTTGTACTACACCCTTCCAAGCTACATTAATGATAGATATGATTAGGAAGGACTTGAGGGTTTTCCTTTGCTCCTAACTCTGTAACTATGATCTGTGACTGATTTGGAAGGTGAGGACAGAGATTATACTCTGAACAAAAGGTGTCTGAGGTTTGAATGGCCTGGACCACACATACCTTTCTCTTCTTTATATCATATACCCGAATTCCAGATCCATGAGATATGTATTCTGAATTAATGTGTGCTTAAAGAAGGAGGATTGGTTTAAACCACAACATTGTTGCTCTGTGAAAAACTTTTCATGGAGACAACTGCTCTGAGTGGGTAGGTGAGAAGGTTAAGAAAAATTGCTTATCAGGGGTTATAACCCAAAACCTGTCTCCCACCTTTTACTCTATAGCAATTTAGAAAATACCATTACTTGGTAAAAATTCAGTTCATGAAGTTAATGACCTGACATCCAAGACCTGCTCTTGATCAAAGAGACCAAAAACCAAAGTACTCTGCTGATGTAGTATTTTAATTGAATTTGATAGCAAAAACTAAAAAGATACTTCAGCTTAAACCAAAATGGTATCACAAAAAGTGATTTGTAATGTTTTCTAATACACAGAAGCACACTGAAAAAGTCTAAAAATATGCATTCCAAAGGTGGTATTTTTCTCCTCTTTCCATTTTCGAGTATTTTTACCTTTCTCGAGATACAATAGATTTAATCAAATGAAATCTGCAAAATAGTCACACAGAAAAAAAGGCAAATCCTTTAGTGTGGAAAAAGTTGGAATAAAATACTCTGTCTTTACTTTCCCCTTCCCCATTGTTTAAAATGAATCAGATATTGACTTACAGATTGTTTTGGATTCATCTTTCTCACAGATGCATATTTATAGAATAAAGTGTATAAAAAGTCTCTCTGAGCTCCAGTTTATCATCATCATGTGCAGATTAAAAACTGTGAGACAACTCCTTTAATATCTGACCTCACACATGGGTCCTGTCTTTCTCTTCAATGAGTTCTCTAAGTCTTCCAATTTTGTTTTGGTTGAACCTGTCCAGTTCAATATTCTTATTACAGAATATGTACTTGTACACACCCATATTATAATATGTATAAAGAGTTCCCATGATCCAGGCTTTCCAAACATACACCTGCTACTGTCACTGAACGTTACTGTGTCATTTTAAACTTTAATTTCTGTTTCAGCTTCTTACAGATTTCAAAAACCCTTTCAAAGGTTTTTGATGTTTTGACACATTTCCCTGTTAAGATGTTTAAAAGATTTAGTTTATGGGTTTTGGCTTTCACTGGAAAAAGAAAAAAGGGAAACAAAAGAGACATTAGCATAAAGTTACACAAGGGGATGTAATTGGCCTTTGAAGAGTAACTTTAGTGAGTACTTATTTTTCTTAGTCTTAGATCTGTTCTTTTACAGTCATATCCCCTGAAGAAAGATGGTATGAAATGAATAAAGAAGTTACTCCAATTAGTTTATTCATTCATTAGGAATACACTTCTGTGCCAGCAGGACTATGAAAACAGGGGTTTCAAAGAGGAAGAATGCTTTTGTACCATAACCCATATTCTGGAATAATTTTTCTCATTATACGATGTTTTATGACCAGATTATTAGAGGGAAATATGAAATAGTGCAGAAAAGTATAATATTATGTATAGATTAATCAAGGTGATGTACACTTTTAATTAGCTTCTTAGCTTACTGAGAATAATCTTTATGAGCTTTAGCCTTTAAATGTGACTCGTTTCAAAATATCAATCAAAAACATACTGATAAATTTTCCTGGCTGGGACAGATGGAATTTCATTTACAACAGTAAAACAAAATCCTCATTTCACTACATTCAATCAGCACTGAAGAATAATGATGATATGTTAATTATAATGAAGCTAATAACGATTACATAATATTACCAAAAATATTTTTGTGTTCCCTCACCTCTCCATAACATCATAAGTGATATATAAAATACAGGCCACAGCCAGAAGCCTGATTTAACTCTTGATTCAATGGAGCACTGGAAGTTTAACTTATAAGAAAAAGCAACTATAAAAAAGAAGTACCAAAAATATAACCAAAAATAGAAGCACCAAACATTTCCAGAAAGCCATTTGAGAGAAAAAGGATATTTCTTACCTCTTTAAATCAAAACTTACTAAAATTCTTAAAAATACCTGTTAGTTATTAATCAACTTCTTTTACATCTAGTCAAAGTTGCTTAATTCTGGTTATCATGAAGAAATTGTAAAACTCCCAATAATTCTATGGGATCATTTTTAGAGAATTTCATCCCAAATAAATGTAGGATAGTGAGGGGTTTTTGAGCATCAAAAAAAAAAACCCAAAAAACCCCCCTGGAATAAAAGAGTAATTATGTTTCCTTGGAGAAAAAGCTTTCCTTTATTTTTCTCTATGGTGAGATGTTGTTCACCATGAAAAATAAAAGAAAAATAAAGCAAAACAAAACAAAAAAATCACCCCAAATCCAACAACAATTTTTAATTGTTGCTTAAAAAAGAAGATAGTTTATAAAAAAAGCAAAATTATACCTATATTTTGCTCATGTATTTTTCCATCAACATTTTGAGTTCCACGTCAGTCACAGTCCTGCTGCCTTTCTACCATAAGAAGTGCTTTAAGAGGCTCAGCTGTATTTAGTCTTGTTTTCTGATCTGACAAGTTTTTTATTAGAGTTGAATTGAATATTGGGTGAGAAATCTTGCAAACTTACAAACTTCAGAGGATGTGACAGGGATATTTGGAATTTGCAAGCACAGTCTTCATAGAGAATCCCAGTAATGAGCTAACATAATTATAATAACATGATTCTATAGAAAAAAATGAAGAGGGGATTGTTGTAGGTGAGTCAGTGAGAGACCAGCAGAAAATACTTATACCTGTACAACAAACAGGCTTCTTCCTCCCCTGGTGTGTCCTCCCAACCACTGTCTAAGCCAAGCCACTGGCAAGGAGCATTCACTACAGATGGATCAGCAGTAGCTCATGTAATACTGTGCAGATGAACCCATCTGGTATCTAAGTGTTTGGTATGGTGTTTGTTAGCTGCTCAACAGATTTTTTTTCCTCTCTACATTAAAGCAGGGAAACACCAAGAGGGCGTTTGAGCAAACTGCTCCCGTGCTGCTTCCTCACCCTCCTGCTTCTGAGTCACATTCAGATGCTCTTGAACATTATCTCCTCTGCAAATGGGCGGCAGATTGTTCGAGCTGTGATTAAATTGGGCAGGCACAGGTGGCATCACCTGTTGTAAATTTGTCGACTTTTATGTCTACAGCGGCATCTGTTCTTTATCTTTTAATAAGTCAGCAAAGAGGGGAAGGAAAGGATGCTGAACACACGAGGGGAATCACATGGAAAAGAGTCCCACTGGTTTCAGGGAGTCAGGATGTTACCCATGCTAGTCGTCAGTGAGAGCTATCTGTCTGTCCTGGTCTCCACGAGAAGAATTTGAGATGAAAGACCATTAAATCAGCAGCAGGCAAGAAATGCTCTATGGTGTTTGCTTTACCTCTAATTTAGATTTGGTTAATGACTTAGGAAAATTTATGGACCTCTGTAACACAGTGTCCTGTTTCAGGGAAGAGACAGTCTCTTAGATACCGTATTATCCACTGGTTTGGAAGCAATAATCCTTAGATTTCATCACTTTTTTAGTTAACACAGGAATGAACTAACTCTCTATCTGACTCTAGTCTTTTCACAGCATCTTATTAATAAAACCTATGTTATATATCTGAAATGTTTGTCATATTAGTCCTTTTTCAAGTGGACAGCACTCCAGCTGTGTATATTCTTAAAAATTTACTGCTACTAATAAACATTATACCAGGTATTAGAAAACTCTAAAAAGTGTATTAATATGTATGTTCTGTAGTATTTTTCTTAATGACATAGCCTAGTAAATCTGCCTCCATAGCAGGACTCTCACACCTCAACAAAATTATCATTATTTACAATTGTTTAGCATCTAGTTGTTCTTTTCTGGTCCTGCTGGAATATTATTTTAATTCTAGATTACATTAACAAATCACAGAGTTTTCAGTTCCATTTCTATTTCCTATTAACAACAACACAGTTGGCTCCCTTTTCACCCTCACACACATTCTTTGAACAAAAGGTGCTTTTTAAAATTCAGACCCAAGTTTGATACAATATGAGGCAACAGTACTGCCCAGCAATATGATTTGTGGACTAACTTATTACTTATTCATTAGTTACAATAACATAAAATTTTCTGAGAAATTTTCAGCATTTCAAAGAACATATATGGCAGAACTGAGGAAGGACCTACGTGTCTCAAATCTCATCTGTTTCCTCCAGATATATCAGCTGGTTTAATGAAAGGTGTTAACTCTCACCATAAATACCCTTATTCCTTGAAAGGGGTTGGAATTTTCACTTTTTTCTGGTGCTTTTGGAATCAGCTTTTATCCAAGGAGTTAGATTGAGGTAATATGGGAAACAACAGTTAAGATGAAATTTCAAATATTTTATTGTGAACAAAAAAATAAAGAGCAATGACAATGAACTGACCACAAAAAACTAGGGAATATATTTGCAGTAACACTCATAACGACAATTGATCTAAGCAAAACTCACCAGCAGAGGAAATACAGAGATGAAACCATTGAAAAATCACTCTTGTGTTCAGTGCCAGGTAGGAATTCTAGAAAACACAGTGTGGAAAGGATTTAAAGGACTAACTCTGCCCCAATCAGTGTGGTGGTTGTATTCATGAGAGGGATATACGCCGTTGACAAGAGCTGCAAGGGAACTGTGATGAATTCAGGAAGAAAATGTGGGAGAAAATGTGGGGGAAAACTTCATTTCATAGGACCATAGAATCATTAATGTTGGAAAGATCCCCAAGTCTTCAACCAAAGATCATCATGCCCACTAAACCACTAAACCATTCAGAACCTGGCTCTAAATGTGTTTTAGTTACAATGGAGAAACACTTTGATGCTCTCTTCAAATTGAATTTGAAACATTATATATATATATGAATATATAACATTTTGACTTCATATTTGTAAACTCACTTCACATTGTTCTGCATCTTTGCAAGAAACTCAAGTGAAAATGACTTGTTAAACACCAGGTTACTTTTCATCAGTTTGATCTTTGAAAGATCATTAGTGTTTAGAAACCTTTGGAGCAGCAGTGACTGCCGTGGATTTTGGCTTACAGTAACATCCACACCCTGAGTTTGGAGCCACTTCTGAAACATGTCCCCATCTGTACTTTGGGTGGGTTTCTCTCCTGGCTGCTCTGTTCCTCTGATTTCAATGGACCACACTGAGGTCTGTCCACACAGTTCCCTGCTGACCTGATACCACAAATGTAAGGCTGCAGCTGCTACCAGCTGTGTTAATCATTCCATGCATGAACCTACCCAGAATCAAAACCTGAGTTGGCTCTTCCAGCCTGAAATATGAAAATGCACTTCTCTCTTTTATTATCTCCTCATCTCACTATCTCCCGGTGAGATTATTACAGAAAAAGTGGGATTTGACCTTTAATGAAGAAAAATGCCTATTATTGAAGCAAAGATATGGAGCTTTACCTCCAAAAATTATTTATGCATTATTATAATTACTTAGGATTTTACTAATAGGTAAATGTTGTTGTTGTCAAGATAAATTAATTACTTCATTAATATCAAGTTGAAAATTGGTGTTTTCTCACTATGTAGTTGAACGCAGGATACTGTAAATTGGAGATTATTGCAGCATAACAGAATATTAAAAAAATATCAGAAATATGAGGAATTTTCATAGCTTTAGATAACATGTTAAGTAACTTGTCAACTTTCAGTTGAAAAAGCCATTTATTTGCTATTTTCACTATCAGTCACCCTTTATTATTACTTTATTAGTAGATGAAGCTGATGTAGAGAAGTTAATATAATGAAGCATAAGAAGATGAATAATGAATGCACAGTAACTCTTACTTGTACAGCAATACATTTTGAGATGTTTACTGAGTTGCTTTTGTTTTAACTTTTGTTATTTAACACAAGAGAGAGACACCAACTAATTTTAGTTTTATTGCATGGTATTATTGGACACAAGTTCCTCCAGCAATGACTAATTACATCTCAATTACCACATCCAACTTGAATGACTATGTCTTGACATGGATGTTTTCCTGTGTGCAATCAGTTCTCTTGGCTTGTTTAATTTCAGCTGAAAAAGGCAAATGAAAATGAAGACAAAGCAAAAGTTCAGTGTGTGAGAGAATTCAGGAATTCTGGTTTTCTATTTTTTAATATATCAAAGTTAAATTATCTCTTGTTTCATAAAGTACACTCTCTATTTTTTCTCTCTTTTTTTTTTTTTTTTTTTCAGTTTTAACTTTTCTCAGATTTTCTTGCATTTTATAATAACATAGAAATAATGTTGAGGGTTTTCTGCTAATTTTAGTTTTCACCTTCTACTTATATACGAAAGCAAAATATGTGGGAGTGCAATGTCTTTCTGACATTTCAGAAATTTCCTCTCAAAGTTTGTCAAAATTAACAACTAATTGTACAAAAAATTATTGGGGAGAGAATAATGGTAAACAGAAGGGTCCTGCAACTGAATAAACAGATATCAGATTAAAAAACTGAGCAGCATTTTACTTGAGGTCTATAAAGGGATGGAGCTTTGGTTTCAGGTAATGATGAGGATGGCAATGATGATGATGATGATAATGATGATGAATATGATTATTATGGATATTTCAATATAATCATACCTTCTTTGGGTGGGAAAGCAACATCCAGTTTCTTCAAATAAATATAATTTCTGGAAAGACGTCACAACACTGTCAGAAAGTCATTGACTTCTCACCTGTGGCAAACAAATGTAGGATTTTTTTCCCATCACAAGGTAAAACTTGAGTTTGCCAAACATTAAACGAGTGCAGAAACTTGCATATAGACCTCCCACATCAAGCAGCAAACTGAGCCCAGAGAGTGATGAAAGGAAAGAAGTGATAGATATTATTAAAAAGGGGAATATCTACTAGATATGGAATGTACAGCTAGAGAGCAGAGCAGAGAAACATTGATCCTGACAAAAGCTTGGGCCCATTAAAATATCCCACAGTCTTCTGAGCAGCTTTAGGAGCTCGTGTTCCTGTTGGCTCATGTTTGTGTCATGGGACATGGTATTTTTGATCCAGGCATAGGTATTCAAGACGTGGGTTTGCTCTCTTCTGCCTTTACACAGCCAAGTGTCTGAGGAAATCCGTAAGTACCTGAACATTACCTTTGAACACAATGGTGTCAGAAGCCAGACTCAAAGCCTGTGCAGGTCAAGAGGGTTTTTATTGACTGCAGTTGTCTTTAGGTCAGGTTGTCAGTGTGGTATCTGACATTTCTCTTACTTGTCCTTTTTAGGAGTGGCATAGGTCTTACAGTCCTATAATTATATAAATTTCTCTGATTTCCTTGGTGGGGGAAAGATGTTTCCTCACATTTTGGTTGTGGGCAAAGACAAAAAAGCTAAACCCTCAAAACCATGAGTTCTGGAAGCTTCAAATTCATCCACTGAATCCATATATGCCATTTGTAAATATTTTTTGTGACTTCATATAAATCTAAACATCCTGTTTAAAAAAAATATAAATATAAACAGATTCTGGCTTGTACAGGCTGACAGAGCAAAGAAAAAGAAGTGTTACCCTCGAGAAAATATGGAGGCAGGAAACCTAAGAGTAAATATAGACAAAAGAATAAATAGGATGAACTGGCTGGTAAATAAAGCGGGTTGGAAATTCGAAGACTCTTTCAAAATGTTAGAACAATGATTATAAAATCTGTGGTCTGGCATACCATGCTTTGAAAAGAGAGCTTTGTGATGTTTTGAGTGGTGTTATGAAACCCACTGACTGTGTACAAAATTTGGATAACCCAAGAAGTCTCTTTCAAGACTTGTTTTAGCATTGTCTCACTACAATATCTCTGATATGATATATACTTTTCACTTTACTCACAGATTTGAAACTGAACTGTTCTGATGCAAAACACAATGTTCCAGACCAAATTCATTTTACAAAAATGTACCAGAGCATTAAGTTTTATTATAGTGCAGATCAAATATAAACATTTATGCCTGGAAAGCTGTGGCAAAATCAAATTCTCCTCTGGCCAGCTTTAGCTGAATATAATATATGCAGGTGATTCTTACCTGCTTCTTTGAAAACAGGAACAAATGACAGAAAAATCACCAAAATTAACACTGACTGCAATTACAGGCACAAACTGGAACCATGTGCACTGAGAATTTCCATGATAATTGATTTTGTGTTCCTTTCATTTTAGTTTCTATTACATAGACATTTTTAATTCCCACCTCTTACCAGCTATACTGAGATCTATTTGTTAGTTGTTTTTTTATAGCTACAAAGCTATAAAGAACAGAATCAACACCAAAGTTCACAGATTCTATCCCCCCATTACATTCCTCTCACTGATATCCTCAGTTTATGCTGTTTTCTCTCTATATTTCATTCTCTCACTTGTTTTCCTCTTTGCTGCCATCCATTCAGTACAATGCTCTCTAAGCTGTGATGGATCATCACACAGATACCTGTTTTATTGGTATTAGTTATATGACTGGTATTTGGAAGCTTTCAGTCTGCACTTTAAAAGTCCCAACGTTAATTGGGTTCCCCAGCTCTCCAGGGTTTACGTGTCCTTTTCTATTCCCACAGAAGACTTCAGAAGTAATTCGGGAAAAAACCTGGTGCAATTTTTCAAGGTCAGCTTTGATCCAGTTTCTTGGCTTGTTAGTATCGATCAGTGTTCCCAGTCTGTTGTCACTTTTTTATTTGTACACTTTTTTTAATGTCCCTTCCTCTTGGTCATCACGTCAATACAAAATGTGAGATTAGACTTGGCACTGCAGTGGCACTCCATTAGTTGCACAGCCTCAATCTATCCACCTTACCTTTTGGCCCCTTAACTATGCCAATATTTAATCCAGCTGAGAATTTGCCATTAGACTTGTTCTTGCTTGTTCTGTATATTCACTGTTTGTCCTTTTCTATGCAGTAAATTCTTCTGAAAAAACACAATATTTTTATCTTCTAAGTTTGTCCACGTTGAGACCTGGGTTAGTGCACTCTTATGGATGTCAACTGGGACCTTAAAGGAAGGAATTGTGCCTGCAAGGACAATAAGATCTGGTCAGCAATGTTTCTAGTGAAACAAACAACTAAGTAAGGGCTTGTCCTCTATGGGAGTAGGCAGGATTGTAACAGGAGTGTCTCTGCTGCAAACCAATTCCAGAGCACTAATGGAACAGCAATAAAAATCTGCAGCTCATGCTGGTCAAGACATAGTAGTAGACCACTGTACTTCTAGGCTGATGGTCAACTATGTCTCAGTAGCTCAGAGAGAGGCCAAAACAAAATAGAGGAGCCAAAAATAGAGGAGTATGAAATAGAGGAGTACGAAAAATATGGATGCTGACCACACAATTCATTTCATTGTCTGAAGTGACCTGGGTCAGTTATATACATTCAGTTCTCTACCTGACTCTTTAGAGCCTCTGGCAATCACAAGAGCTCTGTAATGCAGCTTTGCCATCCTTGTTGAGAGCTGCAGCTTAGCAACATGCTCACACGTCTGTTTGGACATTGTTGATGGGAAAACTCCTGGTTTATTTCACTGAGATAAAGTGACAAATGCAAATTTTGAAAAGCTGAGAAGTACCCCTTGATTTAAAGAATTCTGAAACCACCAAATGATTCAAAGGTGTACACAGTAATGGTAACTGCAAAACAAAATTTGTTTAAAGGACAGTTTAAAGGGGTACATCACTTGTACCCATATTCCACAGATCCAAGAGCATTTTGCAATGTTACTTCCATTATTCCAAGAAATATCATACACAGAACATGGTAGACTGAGAAAAGTTGAAGTCAGAAGAAGCTTTAGTAGATGAGGTCAATCCAGATATATTTCTGAGACCCTGAAATAGTGATCTTATTAAAAATAATAAGGATTGTATATTAAATACTCAGTAGTAATCTTAATTGAATAGGTGCTATCTGCAAGTACTGATGGTCAAGGTAGTGTACATATGTCTATGCAAGGCTACATGTATGAACAAAAAGGAAATTCTTAATCAGAAAAATAGATCAGATAAATATAGTGAGGTGGAAACCAATCATCATCTGTACAGTTCCTGTTTTACACCTGTGGTTGGAAGGCCAGGAGCAGTTACAGCCTGAAGCTGCACAGTTAGTCTGAGGAAGTGCTGAAAATTGAGCTCACAAACTGAAGATATAAACCTTGAACTTTGTCCATCAAATCTACCTTTGTCTGGCTGAAGCAGGAGAAGCTACAGCCTCCTCAGCACTTTCTGGCTCTGACTTCCTTGAGTTTCTTGCACTGGTTGCACACAGTTCTTACTTATTTAGCTGTCCAGTGGCAGTAGTTCAATAAATGCACAGAAACAGACCAAGAATCACATCAGCTCAGCTCAGTGTAACTCATTGTAGTAATGAAACAATTACTTCCAGGAACACAGATTCAGCTAAGACCCCTCAGTCATCTCCCATCCACAGAGACACCACCAGCACTCGCACTTATAATACCTTTGTCTCCATTTTAAAAGTAGTAAAAAAATTGATCTAACACATGATATAGTTGCTACAAAATTACACTGCAAGTAATTAAAGTGAAGCCAAAGTGAAGCCTTTTTTTTTTTTCCACTGCAGTCCATCACAGGGCTTTTCCTTTTCTTTGATATAAATAGAATTAGAAAGGGAAAATGAATACAAATGGGGGATACTTCTGGAGTGGGATTGTATTGCTAGAGCAGATTGGTGGCAAATCTCCAGCAGAGTGCTATAAAAGTCTTACTCGGGGGTTTCCTCTTCATAAGTTGTCTGCAATATAAAACAAGGCTTTTTACAGCAGAACATTCAGCAGTGGTACAAATTCCCTTGCAGTCCTCTCAGGCAAAAAGCACGGGATGATAATTTCCACACATACTCCCAGTATGATAATGCATTATGCAAGAAGGGACTCAGTGGAAAATAGAAACAATCTTGTAGGATCTAAACTAACCTGTCAATACAGCACATTCCCAGGGAAACTGAGAGTTGGTGACATCAATTTAAACCATTTAAGATCCAAAAATTGACAGCTGAGAAGGCTGGTATAGGAAAATATTAATCCTTTCAGCTGAGCTTTGCTGCAGGTTCAGCTTTCCAAATCTAAAATGTCTAGATAAAAGTAGACATAGGCTCCCTGTTTTTCATTTGAGACAGAAAATCACCTCCAGAGAGTGATTAATTCAGTGCAGAGAGAGATGCCTAAGACAACTGGGACCTCTTTTGGAGGCACTTTTCTCTACTGTTCCAAGGAGGACTGGATACCAGCCTGTTAGTCTGATAACTTTGTGAAAATAGTTGCTATCCCATAAATCAGATTAAATTTATACTCCATAATTTTGCTGTATCAGTCGGCAGTGTTTAAAAATAGGGATTTGCTTTTATTTTTAAAATTTTTCCTGCATTACTATAGTAGCAACCTGTGCGCCTCTTCATCTTTGATGCTCCTCACTCTTTTCTTGCCTACATTACTAGTAGAATAAATTTGAGTCTGTATCTCTAAAGAGATTATTGACCATAATAAAAAAAAACAAGATGATAGAAAGTATCTTTGTACATGTGCTTAACATTAGTATTGCCTCATACCTAGCAAAGCAAACCCTGTGGGTTCTTTCCCCATAATTAGTTTAATACCTAGTTAAACAGGACATTTAAGAGCACATATATGTTCAGGTGCACCCTACAAAGTTATCTTCTGGAATAACAGTACCAGAAAAGGAAAAAGAGTTACTCAGGGATAATGTGGAAGATGAAACCAAAATGATGACCTTTGGAAGGAAGAATTTCTAGAGATATTGAATCAGAATAGTGAGAAGAAAGACTCCAGCCTGTTTTTTTTAGTTTGGAAAAGCCATGGTCAGACAGTATGATTTCCTGCAGTAACAGGTGATTTTTACCTTTTGAGTTAGGAAATCTTTCTGCTCTGGGACTCCAGTAGGTGACAGTAACAGACTCGGATGCACTCTGTCAGCTTCTGAGAAACATTTCAGAAAACTCGCTATGAAAAGACTGCCAGTGTGCAGGTCACTGCACATAAATAAATCCAAGAGCCGTAGGAATTGCTGGCAGGCATCTGAGTTGTTTTGTTTTGTTGGGTTTTTTTTCCCTCCCAATTCTTTTATTTCGAAAAGCGATACTTGTCCTAAATAAGTATGAATTTCAGGACTTCTCATGGTAAGTGGTTCAGCCCAGGCCCCTCACAGATGTAAGCTGTATTGCTAAGTAATACACAAATGCCTCCGTTTTCCAATCTGTTTCTTTTCTTCTGAGTACCCTCTGACTGTTTATCAGATCTGCCAGGCATGAAAAAAAAGTCACTGGATGCCACAATAGTTGGCTACTTTGAGAGAAAAGGCACATGCTCAAGTTCTTTGAGTGCAGGCTGTAAAACCCTCCTGAGATATTGTCTTGGACCGTAGTCTCACACTGATTTAGGAAGGTGGTTACAAGGAAGCCATTCTCAGGAAGTAGTAAGAGTCAAGAAATGAAAAAGTCAAATTGAATCATCCAGTCCATTACTCTGAAAGCACAGGATTGGTCAGAGAATACATTTAAGCCTTGTCTAGTTTGAAGGGTCATCAAGGTTGACACTTTCTTTCCAGGGCTCACAAAGATGAACAAATTATCTCAGTTTAACCATTACTGGGGTAGGTGAGCCACAGTGACTGGCCATGTGTGTCCTATTAGTCAGAGTATCACAAGCTAATTTAATTTAGCTTTAGTCCAATTATCTCAGATTAGCTATGAGCTGAAAACATACACAGACAGTTAAGGTGCCTCCAGTGATGTACAAGACTTTGACAGTGGATTGAAGCCCTCACCAGGCTATTATATGGTGGATTTTCCTGCTGATCTTTAATTTTCTTACCTTTTTTTGTTTTACAAAGTTTAAATAGACTGTTGTGAAGGTTTATCATTCCCCTCTCTTGAAGAGATACAAACCAACTCTAACCACAGGTTGTTTTAACTCACTACTACCCTGGTAGGTGTCAGCCTGGGATCACAATCACATTAATTTCTGCAGGGGGGTCATGGTAAAACTGAGGAACTTCCACACAGGCTTAACTCCTGTCCCAACAGTGAAGAGCAGAGCAAACCCAAAACTTAGTTTTATTGACTGCAAAGTGCTTAATTTATTGACTGTATTAAGCACATTAATAAATTGCTTAATTTATTGACTGGGTTAAGCACATTAATTCCTTCTCAAATATAAACAGGTAGTTATCAACATTTGATAGTGTCTCCATGGCTTAAAACTATTCTCTCTCTCTAGGTATATATTGCAAAATACCACAAGGAGAGAAAAAATAAGTTGTTTTCTGATGAATTTAGAAGTATGGACCCAGTGCTTTCAGGGAAAAACGATTTCCATTTAAAACAATATTTTTCTCCAAGAAGTACAGTTTCTGCTGAAGTATTCAATGTCACAAACATTTCTCATATTTATCTGGAAAATATTGCCAATTTTTAAAGATTACAGTATTATTTTTTTGAATGTTAGTTATCAAGATTAAGACTTTTCTGTCTTTATAAAAAAACAGTTATTTGCTCCACCTGAAAGTTCAATAAATAATTTTAATTTAATAACTATTTAATAAAAAGTATTGACTAACTGCAAAGGACACAAGTGAGTTTTAAAAGCCAAAATGTTTTTTCCTAGATTTTTCTTTGTTCTCTCAGAAGGCAGTGGTTCATCACAACAAGAAAAAACAGTGTCACTCAGAAATAATACAGTGTTAGTAGATTCCTCCTGAGACGAAATTTTCACAGTGTACAGCACATAGTCAAATAAATCTGGCAAAATATGAATAAATAGATGGCAAAATGAGAAAAAAAATCAATATAAAAAAAGATTTAGAAGATTCTGCAAGTATTGAACAACTAGCAGTCTACATGATGACACAGTTGAATAATTTTGGGAGTAAGACAAAGGTTCACCATGCTATTTATTTTGTTGTTTGTTTAGCTTTCTTTTTTTATATATATATATATAATACCTCTGCTATTCCCAGAAGGTCATTAAAATACATACCAGGAAGTATCAGAAGATCAAACTTACCAGAAAAAGTCTATAAAACAGTATCTGAGAGCTGTGTGCAACTTCTGGAGGATGGAAGTGTGTAAGGAAACATCATGTGATGTGTCCATTGTCTTCTTCAAGTTTTTAAACAGCAAAATTCATCAAGTGCACAAATATCCCATCAGTACTTCTAGTGACAGGAAGAGAAAAAAGCAACAAGGCTACAAGAGGAGAAAAGGAAGCTTAGGGAAAGGAGGTTGGAGCCAAGGAAAGGTCGGGCTCTTCTCCAAGGTAAGAAGCAAGAGCAGATGAGGAAGCCTGAAGTTGTGCCAGGGAAGGTTTAGACTGGATATTAGGGAAAATTTCCTCACTGAAAGGGTGGTCAAGCACTGGAACAGGCTGTCCAGTGAGGTGGTGGAGTTACTGTCCCTGGAAGTGTTCAAAAAACATGTAGATGTGGTGCTTAGGGAGATGATTTAGTGGTGGACCTGGAAATGTTAGGCTAATGGCTGGACTCAGCACTCTGAGAGGTCTTTTCCAGCCCTAATTATTCTCTGATTCTATTCATACAATTAATGCCTGTTTTATGTATTGTATTGAAGAACTGTAAAAAAAATTATTACGTTACTTACCTTCCCCTTTTTCAATTTGAAATATTTGCAATAAGTCCTTCTCAGAATGAAGACATTCTCTAGCAGTACTTACAGGTAATTGTGACAATGAAACCACTGAGTGTTTCGAGAGTGCAGATCAATTTGATCCAGAGGAAGGAACTTTCTGGCACCTGGGTAGTAAAGGGTCAGATCAATACAAGTGATAGCCTGTAGTCACTGCCATCATTTAAATCCTCACCATTGGGCTGATGAGACAATAAATCAAAAGGCCCCATGGCCTTAAATCAGTTTTTACTAGGGCACTCTGAAACCTTTGGCCTTGGGACCTCATTGCTATTTCATCTGTTTTGGAGCCTCAGCACCACCTAACTACATCTGAACCAATTTAGGATATAGTCCAGTGAACCACAAAACTTGTGTAGTGGCAGATGTTTCCTGAAGTCCTAACTGAAGGTAGGTGTGGAGTAATCTCTCTACCTCTATTGGTCTCAGCCTACTCTGTAACATCAGTAAAAGACTGACTCATGACAGCAAACAATATTTATTTTTTTCCTCCAGCAGTATTTTTTTTTGCTTTGGATGAGCTACTTGATGCTAAATATCTTTGCTGAAAATACAGAAGTGCAACTCCCTCCTGAATCTCTCTAAGAATTTTTTTTCACTGCAGTGTAGGGCAATTAGTTTTACCATTTAATGGTTCCTTGTGTGAAATATTCCTTCTTTTCATCAACCCCAAACTTGCCACCTTTGAAATTCCCTGACTGTCTCTTTGTGACTGCATTACAGAACTGGGAGTTCCATCCCTGTTTCCCAATCATAAACTTTTTAATTGAGTTCCCAACTGCTAAACTGCTTGCAAAGGTAACTAATGGCAATTTTACATTTCCTTTTCCTGAGAAGGTTTCTATGACTATAGTTATTTTTATTGCTAAATGATAGGTGCTTTGTAACCTTCTCTGGGTTTTTTTTTAAAGTGTGTGTAGTAGATCAGAAGAGGCTGAGCCTCTTGATCTCTATAATGCATTACAATTATGTCATATAATTTTCTGTCTGGCTTGTCCTGCATTTAACAGCTCTGCATCCTCCTGGGGCCAATCCAATATCCATTGAACAGTGAAGTACCTCTAGTGGTGCCCAGGGATCTTGCCTGAATGCAGCTGTCACTATTGCTCCCTCTTCAACCTAGAGAATTTATGCATATCACCATCAAACTTCATTTAATATTGAGAAATTGAGTTTGGAGAAGATACTTCCATATTTCTTCTTGGTCTTCTTTGGATTTAATTACCATGAATGGTTTCTTTTCTCATCTACAGATCTCAGTGTCCTGTTGTTCACTCCAATTTCCATGTCATCTTGTAGAAAAAATATTAATTTTGAGGATATATGTGGAATATATCTCAACAAATATATGAATTTTGTAAGGGAATTTTCATGCATTCTCTTGTTCCATTTGTGGGGTTTTTTTACATGATAAATACATGTCTTATCTGAGACTTTATTCTTAGCCCACAGTGCTTTCTAAACATCTAATGTACATTTTCTGGGAGGAACTTTTGTTCTCATTTCTGTAGCTTTTGTAGTTATTTTATCAGCAGTTGACTGGCTACACAGACACAAATAAACACACATGGTGGAAGTGCAAATTCAATAACCAAGGGAGAACTGCAGGGTGTTCTACAATCCAGGTTTCATACGAAGCCCTGTTGATTTCCCACTGTGCTGCCTTCCCTGGAGTTCTGTCAAACCAATACTGTGTCCAAGTGATGACAAGCAAATATTGTTTCAAACTCACCAGTCCAAACTCAAAAGACCTGATCCAATGGCCAATGCAATCAGTTCTAATGCTCATTAATTTCAGTGCACATTGAATCAGTGTCTCCAATTAAACTGCATCTAATTTCAAGCTCTTTTAGAATGCAAGTGTATTGTTACAGCAAAGTTGGATCAGCAATCAGACATTACAAATGCAGAGAAGGTTCATCTGAGTACCAAGTGCTGTATTTTGCCACTGAGACAATAAAAGCTGGTCATGCTTGGCAATAAGAGCAGGATGAATTTTGCAGAACTGAGCTCTAGATTCTGCAAACAGATTTCTCTGTGAATGCCATAGTCCAAGAGTTATGCAAGGGGGTTGAGTTAGGTCAGGTATAGAAGGCATGAAAAATATTCTAGATTAGTAGTGAGAACAGTCACTTGGAACAGGAAACTTCTTTCAGTGTTCATGCACAAGCACAGAAGGAATCTCTGGTCTACCCTATACACAATATTCAATATCCCCATACTGCTGCATTAAATAACACAGATTATGCATATGTTTTCTGAGGTCTGACCTGATTGGCATGTATAATTCATCTGTTTAACAAAAGAAATCATTAGATCCATAGGCACTCATTTATCAGCTTGTTGACATAAGCTGATTTTACTGTTAAAGCATTTTTGAGATTGAAAGTTCTGAATTGCCAGAATTTTAAGACATTGAAACCTTACTGGAAAAGACTTAGACACTTCTAATATGTCTTTTGAGTTCCCTACAACTAGAACCTTCTACTCAGCAGATTTATTCCAGGCACCATATTTTACTGTAGCCTTACTACACTGTTTGAGAACTCAGCACCATAATTATGGTTAACTGCTGTATAGTTTGTAGGAGTACCTACCTAGTCTAGTCTTTCTCTTCAAAGTAATGTGATAAAACCAATTTGTCTTGTTAGAGAAAAAAGAATGTGAGACTTCTTTAGTTCTTTGGTTTTGCTGTTCTCTAGGTGTTAACACAAAAATTAAACATTGTTTTGAGTTTACGTGATTTAAAGCTCTGCAAGTTTAAAAGAAATGAAACAAAGAAGCAGAAATGACATTTTACATCACGTAGCAAACAGCAGAAACAACTACCATGCAGCACCAGCTTTGCCATCCCTCCTACAAACAGATCAATAATAAAAATGTGCTTCATTTTTATGAATAGCTATTGCTGTAATTTATTTGGATATAAAATCCATATTTCATCAGACAGTGGGGCAAAGGCACTTCTTACGGGCAGCACACAACTCGGTGAGGTGATCTGGGTCTGATCACAGAAAGGTAATTTTATGTTCATAAATTCTGATATGAGCCATACCTCTTCTTCATCTGCTGTTTCTTAAGGGAGACATCAACACTAACAGTAAAAGGAAGGCAGATTAGCAACAATTTACACCAATGTTTCTCCAAGGTACTTGGTGAACAGCAGAGGCCTCTAGGAAACACAAATTCAATAATTCATTGCATAATTCTGTCCTGAGATAATTTTCCATCCCTTTACTCCTCTTCCTCTGCCACTTTTTCGCTATGATGATTTGTTTATAATCTCTCTTATTCTCAAAATTTGTATCAGCCTTCTCATAATCAACCTATTACATAGGTTTTTAGAAGTTAAAAGCTCTACAATTTATAACTCTTGAAGTACAGCATGACATTACTAAGACAAAACCACAGGTGAGATCCTTAAATTCTAATTGATACAAAATTTTTTAACATAATCCTGGTCATAATCTTTTCCTGGGCTTCTTTCTTGAGATTAAAAAAAAAAAGACTATCACTGCTACTTTTATATTCCATATCTGTATTTAAAGAGCTGCAGAGAGATTATTAAAATAGATAGTTATTCAAGCTGACCAGAAGAGCCACAAAGCTGACAGTTCTGCAGTTACTTTATTATTTATGCCAGCACTTCGTTATGTTTCTTAGGAAATAATCATATTTTCAGTAACCAAACTCCACTTTGGGAGACCTGAGCACCTCTGACATTCTGTGAGATCCATCAAAGTCAGAGCAGATGTTGTTGCACTAAGTTAAAAACAAACAAACAAACTCTCTGAACGCAATTACACATTTGGCTTCAAAGCAAGAGGCGACTACTGAGAATAGTTAACATTAAACTTCCTTAATGAGTGTGCTATTCCATCTTCCTTACACATCTTTCAGCAGACTCTGGGGTTTACCACCACTGGAAACAGGATGATGGATTAGAGGGACAGCAGTCTCAATAGCTACATGCTTAAGCCTCTCTAGTCCTTTTTTTCCCCTTCTGTCCCAAAGCTCAGTACCTTCAAAATTAGGTTCTAAATATTGCTGCTATCTGAGTTTTTTCTGAGCAAGGCTGCTCACCGTGAACTCTGTTGCGGCAACAAAAAATACAATAATGATTTTGTCAGAAGTTCAGCTACAGGAGTTCTGAAAATATAACCTGTAAGGGGTCACCAAGGGGAAGGTTTGCAGACAAAATTCAGTATCACCACTACTTCTTCGTTCTTCAGAAACATAATTGAAAAGTTTCTTCCTTCTTTCTTGATATCTTTTTATTAGTGATCACTAAATCTTTACTTCAGCTAAATTTGTTATCACATGGCAATTTACTGCTTACATTTATTTATTGATTTATTAGATTCTATAAGCAGTAACTTATCTTTTTATACAAAACCTTTCACAGAAACTCCTCACTTTTCACAGATGCTTAGTTTTTCTTCTGCTTTTAAAGGCAACTTTATCAAGCCTGTTATCAAAATGCAATCCAACTTAGTAAGTGAAATTATTAGTTTTTTATCTGCTGAAACCTATTTGGTAAAAGGATGACTCAAACTTAGAATTTAGTAAAAGAACTTCATCATTTTCCTGTTTAAATAGAATGAAAAAAGTTACCACTTATTGTTTTTTTAGTAATATTTGGACTCCTCCTTTCCTTGCTCAATGTTCTCCCCAAGCTTGTAAGCTCTGCATGATTTTGGAGATAGAGGTCATGCACACATGTGCTGCTGTACAGATACCAGTAAATATGATAACACTGCTTGACATTGCTCCTAGAAACATAGTAAATATTTAAATGATATGTGGAGAGGTTAAAGTTGTCATTCCACAATGAATTTCTGAATCATTTCTTTGTCTAAGTGCCAGGAGGTCTTGATAAGATACTGTCCATCCTGTACTTCTTCCTACATGCTCACTTACTGGATGCACTTTCACACCACTCCACCCTACTTTTGTACCAGTAAGAAAAACTGTACAGATTGAGGAAAAGCTGGAGATGGATCCTGAAGATTAACTAATCATGGTGTGTAAGGGATGGGGTCAGTATTCAGGAGATCAGGTTTTCATTTGACTCACCACATGGCTATAAAATAATTTGTCTAGTCAAAGGTGCTTTACAGGTTTAATAAAGAGCACACCTTGCTTAAGTCTAGATGATTTCCTAGTATTTTCAGTGGAACAGCACTGACTACATCGAAGCCAAATGCTGGGACTAAATAAATAGATGGTCCTATATGCACACCACATTTTATCTTTCCATGTTCAGGTCCACAGTTGATGCTGAGGTTCTTTGACAACATCTCATTTCCTTGCATTGACAGTATTTTCAGTCTCCTGCCCCACTCAATTTTCTGCAACCTTATTGCACTCTCAGACATTAAAACAACAGAAGTGTAAGAAACTGCTTAACTGTCTTCATGCACCCAGTTCTTCAAACCTGGGTTTGAAATCCATGACAGAATGCAGTTTGGTCCTTCTTTCAAGAGTTCCCAAAGACATAAAAAGACTGAAAGAACTTTACATCTTTTGCCCCATGGTTTTAATTTTTGACAGATCTAATAAAACAGTCACCCCTAAACTTCTGAGCAATTCTTCCACTTAGTGCCTGACAGGGTTTTTTTCCATGATTAGCAAGTATTTCTCTTTCTAAAGCAATTTAGGAAACAACTTGTCAAATGATAAATGAACAGCTATAAATCTGATCAACTACATTTGGAAAAGCCAGAGACTCAAAGTAAGTGTTGGGTTTTCATTGGTGAGATAACGTTACCTAATTGCAGACAACTTTTTGGAAAGGTTTGAATAAGCAGTGTGTGTATTCAGGCCTTGGAAGACAACAAAGCTTCACAGAGGATCAATTTAGCAAGATGCACTATGGAATTGTTGGATAGACCTAAATCAACTCCTTCACAAAATTCTCTGCACACTAAATTATTGAGGTTTTTTTCTCCATTAGGTCTTGGGATTTCTCTTTTTAAAGATTGTGAAATCATTAGTTCTAATTGGTAAATTAACATGGCCTACTCATTGCCTGTTTTGTGTTGTGAGCATTCTCTTGAATGAAGAAAACCCTTTATTTTACTCTGTTAAATTACTGGTTTGTGCCTAAAGTGTTTTCTTTGTAATTCGAATTGAATGCTAAAAATATCTTGCTGATGCAGTATGGTTGAAAATAATCCAGAAAATTTGAATGAGAGATTACAGACTCTTTATCTTTGCTCTGACACTGACTCACCAGGAGTGATTCTCATAAACACTCCTACCTTTAAAGAACATGAGCACAACCTTGCTATTTCATGTGAGCATCTTAAAAAATATAATCTAATATGCATGCAGCATTTTGGAGACTGAAAAAAGCTGAGTGCTTTTTCTGTTAGGTAACAGGATTTGGTTTGTTTTGGTTTAATTTTACTTCCTTCTTTTATTCTGTGTGTATGAAATGACTAAATAAACTCATAAATAGTTGGCATCTATCTGTACTCACGGTTTTGAAAATCATTGCATGGATGTGGGCTGTGATGTAAAGCTAATTGAGACCTATAGAGAACAGTGGGATAGATCAGGCTCTCAGAGAGCCAACATGATTGTCTTTTGGAATATTTCTTGTAAAGTAAAGTTATCCACCCATTCTTTCACAGCCTTCCTGGCCTCAGCATGGGAAATCTGTAGACTACTGAGATAAGAGTAAATACCAACCAGTGTGAAATTTTAATCCTGACAGGCAAAAAATAAAAACAGAGCTAAGAAGCCAGACCCAATGGGACTTGAAATGGAACAAGGAAGTTTGCTGGTGAGAATAACAAAAAATATAAGTATAATTAATTTTAAAATATCAGGATTTGATCTCCAGTTACCTGATCTTTACACATTCAAATAGTTTCTGGAAAGGCAAGATGGAAAATAAAAGTTAACACTGGATAGAGAAGATATTAAAAAGATATGGAGGAAATAATTTCTACCAAAGGACTGTGTGAAACTCTGTTTCCATGGCATGCTTCATACATCTGATGCTTCTTCTGATTAATTGAATTCTTCTTTTTTCTTATATTATATTCACTTGTATAAACCTCCTCACTGCTCTTGTATTTTCTATCAGCTTTATTTCCAGTTAAGGCACACTATTTGGCAAGAAGATGATGATTCGAAATGAATTCTTATTTAGTTGTTTCTTCCTTTAATAAAAAGCAACAAAGAATCTCCTTCTTTTGAATATTCAAGTTACTTAAATAAGTGTTTCCTTATTGACAAAGACTGATTGCTTTCCACTCCATTGTAGAGTGCTAAGAGCTTTTACATTCCCCAGCTTCACTGAATTTTGAACTTACTGGCTGTGTTTCACCAGGGTAATTTCTATGCAGTGAGTCTGTGTTAATCAGACCAGGCATTTTGCCATTTGCCATTCACACACATTTTTCTATTTGTACATCTCCAAAGACAAAACTAACCTCTTCAAAAATGCAGTAAGCTGGTTCTCCAGATGTGACAGATCCAACTCAGATTAGGTAAAACCACAGAGTTTATTTATTGTTACACGCTCTACAGAAGGAGAGGTTTACAGGATGGAATGATTACGTCTTTAGATATGAACAGGAAATGCTGCATAAGAGTTGCTCAGAGCACAAATGTGCAACAGGCTGGTGAAAAACAGTCTTTTTCTGACATCACCATCTGTGGGAAGGCTGTGGGGAGAGGAAGAAAGCAAATCCACCCCTGATACAACATTTTATCTTCAGTGTTCCCCAGGGTTCAGGAAGGCATTTCCAAAAGCCTTGTGGCTGCAGGAGCCCTGGTACGACCCCACTGATACTTAAAAGAGTCCATGCAGTTGGAGAGGGTGTAAAACTCTCTGCAAAGCCAATGCCAGGTGCACCTCCCACAAAGGGTATTAGACCAAATGCAGTGGACGGTGTGGAGAGGGAGGAAATCACTCTTGCAGTTATTTTGCTGTGGAATTCAGCCCAGAAGTCAATGGTGGAAGCAACACCTGCCCAAATCTGCTCTGAAAACTCCACAAGATGCTCACAGAAAACCAACCTTACTTGATAAAGGAATTTATTTATACTGCTGCTGTTTCACTGGTCACCTTCCAGATCAGGGCTCTGCCTCATCAGAGGAAGTTAGGCCAGTGACAGCAGAATTGGGTCCAACCTAACCTAATATTTCATATAAACTCATGAAACCTTTGGAGTTTTGGCCTTCAAATTTCTGTCATGCTTACTATAGAGCCTGAAAGGAGGGGAGAAAGCAACAAAAACCATCCCACCATCTGCTAGTACAAATCATTTTCCCAGCAAAGTGTCTGTTTGGTACATTCTCTAAATAAAATCTACTTCTAAGCAATCTAAAATGTTGTGAACAGACAAGCTTATTAGCACTTGTCATGTTTGATATAGAAAATACTGGAATTAATTTCCTCCTCTACACTGATAAAGCACTCGTAAAGAATTCGGGAAATACAGTACAAATTTGTGTCTTACAAAAAGGAGTACATTGGTTGTGTAATTTGCTTGGAAATCTCCACTACCATGCAGAAAGGACCTGTACTGGATATGTAAAACATAAATCAGTTCCCCTTACTGATAGACCTCTTGAAGCAAACTATAGATCACTCTTTTAGAAAAACATTAAATAAATTAATAATGTATTTAATATAATTTATTTAATTAACATTATTTTATATTAAATAAATTAAATATAATTTATTTATTTAATATTAACTTATATTAACTAAATTAAATATAATTTATTTAATATAATAAATAAATTATTATTTTAAAATATTCACCTCGGATTTTAGAAAGTCAGAAATTAGGTGTATGATTATAATACTTTATAAAGTTGCACTAAAATAGTTAAAATAGCCTGATCTTTTACAGGAGTACTATATAAATGGGATTAAATACTTAACTGTGTTAGAGAAATGGTCATGACCAGGAATAAGAGAGTACAAGATTAATTTTCTGTCTGAATGTTCAGAAATCATATCAGACCAGGTCTGTCCTAAATGAATTCATCTTCAGTTTCCCTCTTGGATCAAAAATCACATCCAATGGTTTAAATGTTGTGCCCCCTTCAGAAGCACATCTCCAAGTCACCCTGGAAGCCTTGAAACGTCTTTACCTTCACCACAGAGTTAATTTAGAATAATGATAACAGTTTATTTTTGATGCAGCAGAGCAATCACTGTAGGCACCATCAGGTTGTATCTCTGTGCTGTAACTTGAGACCCAGCACCGTGACCCCCTCAGGACCCTCATGTTGTCTGCAGAGGATGAGACTGGAAATAGGTGCTTGGATCTGTCTGACTCTTAAATTCATGTGCAGCTCAGCACCCTGAGGCCTCAGCAAGCTGCTAAATGATTTAGGTCTTTCCAGGCAAACTCAAAATAGTTTGAGTCTCTTCTGGGGACAACAACTTTATTCAGAGGTCAAATGAGCCATTGGATCATCTAATCACAGGTTCGGATTCTCACCTGAGTTTGTCTGCACAGATACAAGTAAACTGCACTGCAAACCCCAAATCTGTACAAATCTGATATGAAATGAAGGCATTTCTCTTTCTGGTGGACTGAAGCATGGTTACACATTTCCTGCTTCAAATTGCTAATTACTAGGAAGAATCAATTGCATTAAAAATATTATCTCAATCTTACCATTTCCCAACAACTTCATACATTTTAACCTTTTTTTTTTTTTCTAGATTTATGAAAATGTGACTGACACCTGGATTTGGGCAATAAACAAGTTTTAATGTCTATGGAAAAAAACCTTTTTACTGAATTTCATCAAGACTAAGATTCTTTACAGAGGTGATTATTCCATCACTTTCAGTGATATGTTGAGCTACAAAATAATGGAGTTTTGCTTTGCCTTTTTTTTTTTTTTCTTAAGGCATCTGTCTCTGACAGAGACCATTGCCTCTGAAATTCTCACATTTTGTTCTGGATATTTCCTGTACTGGAAAAAACCCAGAGAATAGCTACACCATAATGATCTTCACATTTTACAGCATGAGAAATTGCCCTGCAATAAAATTCTATGGAGTATAAACCATATTCCTTTTTCCAGACATCTTTGATTCTCCAAAATTTCCAGGTTGCCAAATTTAATTATGATTCTGCAGTTGTTGATTTTGTATGAACACACAATGAACTTGTCTGTCTAGAGAAGGACTGTCAGTATTTTGTAGTGTAATTGCTGTATAGAACAATGGCATAATCACCCTTTAACCAGTCTACAAACTCTTTAGAAGTGTTCACTGTACTCTGTTTTTCATTAACTGCCAGACCCTAATCAGAACTTCAATTGTAACATCTATATTTAAAAAGTTCTGCTAGCAAAGCTTTGCCATTTCAGAGCATGACAAAGTCACATCAACCCTTGACTATTGCGTCAGGAAAAGCTTTTATAGGCACAGTTGTGCTTACAGAAAAGTTCCATAAAATTACCTTAGGTTATTGAAACAAGCAGTGTAAAAATCTGGCAGGCAACAAAACAAAACAAGAGCAAGGAAATGAACAAAAATTCCAGAACTGTCTGCAACTGTGGTACAAATAAAACTGATCAGCACTTGTTTTTTAATCCAGAGCCAAAAAGCATGAAAAAATTGACATCCACATGCTTCAACCTGCTCTCCTCCCTCCCAGAATTGGATGACCATATCCAAATTGCCTATTATGACTGGGTTTTAGTATTTTCTTCCACTCACACCATTTGAAAATAATGTCTGCTAATTGCTACTGGCTGTCAATGGGATGTAGACCGAGAACTGAACAGTGTGGACAATTATCTGTCATTCCTTGAGCCATGCTTTATTTATGAGTATGGGTATATTTAGTGACAGCATCTGTAGTAGATGTACTTTGAAAATAGCCTGGTCAAATTAGCTATGGGGATTAGCAGTCTGCTCTGGAGATAACACTTAGGGTAACTAGCCTATTGGTCCTTATATATGTTTAGTAAATATGTTTATTTAGGATTAAACTGTACCTATTTTTTTTTTTTTGTGTGATCAATGCAAAAATTTTTATGTAGTATGCTTTGTTATTCTCTGTCATTACTGTTTCTTTCTGTTGTCTACTCAAAGTATCACAGAGGTCAAAGACAGACAGATTCCTGCTTTCATTTTAGTGTCAGAGAGTTTGTGGTAGTACCACTGTTGCATTTTGACCCAAAGCAAGAAGGTTAGTGTCAAATTTTGACTCTGAGGAAAAAAAAGAAAAAAGAAAGAAAAAAAAGGAACAACTAGCTGATTAATTCATTTTAATTGAACTAATTTGCATGGAATTATACTTGTGGTAGTTCAGAAAACAGTCACCTCTGATTAATATAGATTGCAAAATTAGAAGCACTAACAAGCTTTTTTGGTACAGCCTATTAATCTAAATAGTTTCTTCTAAGCCAAACCTGTTTTACACAGACATTTTAATTTAAGGATCCCATTTGGAGCACTGTTTACTTTTAGTGAAATTTAGCTATGATGATTTGTTACTTTAGTAAGCATTTTAAATAGATTCAGAGCTTGATTGCACTTGAGAACTCGTAGATTAAATGTGTCAGGAACTTCTTTTGGTGAGGAGATCCTCAGTTTACCTCTGGATTTATGGTAGTGCCCATGGCTAGGTGTAATTTGGAATCTGAAACATGGGGATATAACCCAAGTTATATCGAGGCTAGGTTGGGTGGGGCTTGGAGCAACCTCGTTTAGTGGAAGGTGCCCCTGTCCATGACAGAGGGGTTGGAACTGGATGATTTTGAGGGTCCCTTCAAACCCAAACCATTCTGTGGTTCTGTGATTGTAACCCATGGCTTTCTAAACCTTTACTAGGAGCATATGCTGGGAATGTGACATGGTTTCCAACACTTGTATTGTTTCTGGATATCCTCTACTGGCCTCTGTTGGTGGCAGGGTGCTGAGCTCAGTGGGCTTTGCCACGGCAAAATACAGCCATTCCTGTCCCTGTGCCCCAAAACCAGTATAATCACAGAACCATTACTCTACTTGAACCAATAAGCCTCCCCCCTCAGAAAGGATGATTTGTTTGTCCCTAGCACAACATTAACACAAATATAAACTTCTTGTTGCAGAGCTGGATTGATCAGAGTTAATTAGCTGTCCCTGCATCAGGCTGTGCTGCTCAGCTTCTCTTCATGCTCAGTCAACCTCCCTTACAAGCAGAAGTGTTGTTGGTATCTGGGAGTTACAACTGTCTTATGGGTTTTTTCCTTTCTTTCCACCACTAAATCATTCCCATGACTCTGCCTCAGATGTCAACATTTTGCCATGAGGCTCAGAGCATTAGAAATAATCCCTTTATTTTAGATGCAGTGTTGCTAAAGTCCGTGTAGTAGATAGAAGGACACAAATAAAAGAGACTCTTGAATCTTTGTTCTTTTTATTGCAGATTTTTTCCATCTGTGGAGATAAAAATGAAGATCTGTAGCCCTAAAATAAAAGAAAAAACAACTAAAAGCTGTTACCAGTACCCCAGTTATGTTATGTTGAATATTTCACTATTTAAACTATTTTATGGGCTTCAGGTTTGTGATACTGAGATGTGGCTATTTCACTTCACCAACTAGTAAGATACCTGAGGAACAGTTTTACCTTCTTCAGCTGATCTGAACAACAAAATAAAGAGGGAGAACACATTTTCATTTATGGGCATATAGGAGGACTAAAGGATCTAAATTTGAAATCACTGCCACTTAATTTCACTTGTATTGATGAGCTTAGTGGAGTCAGATAGTAATAGATTTTAGTATCTTCTATTTTGATTAAGAGGCTTCGAGGAACCAGATATCTAACGCAAAAATTCAATTAAAATTCAAAATGGAAACTTCACTTTTCAATAGCATTTCAATCTATTTGTTTTTAGTAGTCTGTTCCAGTAAAAAATGGAATCTAAAGAGGAGGAGTAAACATGTATTTCATTATTATTGGTAAGGAAAGGCTAGGAATTATTTTTGGGCTATTCGTAGTTTTATTTTTGTATTTTATGCCACGGTTCTGATGTTTTCTGAGTTTTAGATTAAGACTTCAGTGTGAAGTTTTTTTCATAATACATTTTACATAACACATTTATTTCATTCACAATCTTCACAAAATTTCTTTGCTTTCCTAGAAGACTTGGTAAGTCACTCAGTGGCAGACCCTGCTACAATAAATAGAGGTATGAAGACATAATCATCTTGTGGGAAACCTGAAGCTCTTCCAGATGGACTGGAGGTAGTTTCCATCTCAGTCTTGCATGACACTGTGAATGGCAGATGGAGCAATAAACAAAGAGGAAAAGGGATTTGAATTCACCAGTAACTTGGCTTCAAGGCAGGGGCCTCCAGGTGAGCCAAGAGATTGTGACTTTTGAATGTGGGTACAGGAGGCAAATAAATCAAAACAACAACAAAAAAGAAATTATAACATTAAATTCAACTAATCTGTACACAAATGAGAATCTACTGAATGAGAATATTCAAATTTAATCCAAGGACAGATGATACCAATAAGTGTTTTTAGTATGCTGTTTTATCCAAGTTCACTAGCCCTGCGTGGGACTGAGGTAAATACAATGTCTTCACTACATCACAGAGATGATTTTTTTATTATTTATGTGTTATTGATTTATTATTATTCTTTTGCTATCCTCTCTGAGGACAAATTTAATGTAAAGATTTTTTGTTTTTAATTACAGATATACTGATAAGGGTTGGTTGGTTGGTGGGTGGGTTGGTTGGTTGGTTGGTTGATTGGTTGGTTGGTTGGTTGGTTGGTTGGTGGTTTTTTCCCCTCTTTTTAGGAATAGCAATATTAAAATATTGCAGTTTACACTTGCAATTAAAAGTTTATGTGACTCCTTAGATCCTTTGGGGGGTCATTCAGCTTTTGACTCATCACTAACAACCTTTGTCTGTTCCCAAGGCTGGTTCCACCTTTCAGTAACTCAGATAAAGCTGAGATCTCTTCCTGTAAGAACTATGTATAATTATAGCTGTCATATTTTTATTGTAAAAGCATACTAGCTGAAAAATAAATATATACAAATCCTGACTTCTATTTACTTTTTTTTTTTTCCTTCCCAGCTCCTCTCTGAAGTAGAAATCATGCCTGAAATGTCAGTGATATATTTGTTTCCTACTTTCATGTATACTTGGGGTCAAGAGCTGCAAGTTAATTCTTCTGGAATGTTTTGTGAGAGATAATCATGAATTTCTTCACAGTCTTAGAGAAAACATGCAATACACTGCATCATACAGCTCCATAATATTTTCAAAGTTTAACTTTAATAACTTTTTCTAAATACAAACCAACTTTTCTCTTATTCACAGTCAAGTTGATACAGTAAGTAATAAATATCTTCAGGCACATAATTTACAGCCTAAGCAAAGTTAAAGAACAATCAAACACATTTTATTTTTCAGTGCTACCCTCTGTTAACAGGAGTAGAGGAAGAAAATGATGGGTTTTATTAAACCAACATTTATATAAAACAAAATATTAAAGGTGATCTCAAAATATACATGTTTTATATTTTGAGATCATCTTTAATTTTGATGTTTGAGTGCCTGTCATTAAATTAACTTTGCCAGGTATTAGGTCAGTGTGATGTTTATACTCTCTTTCCAGGCAGCAAGGTTTCCAGGTTGATTACGGAGAAATCCACAAAAAACCCCCTATTTATTGTAATTTTCTGGTATTTATTTGCATATCTCAGTGCTTTTAGGGAAAACTTTTAACCCTACATAGACCAGAGAAAAAGAGACAGTCTTAGCCCAAAAGATTGAGATTTACCTGAGATACCTGCTAAGTTAATCAGAGCTGTAACACACTTTATTCAAGTGCCAAAACTCCCTGTATTGATGATTGAAGCTTTTTCAAAGTATGCACTTTGCTCACAGACAACCAAGGAGGCAAAGAGTAATGAAACTGTGTGTGTGCACCTATATTATCCTGAAGAACTAGATGCTGTTTAAGCCAAACCAAGTCCTGCATTGGGTAGTTTTTTTGTCTTTCCCATGGTAGCTGAACCATAGTGGACATCTCGTAGTTCTCCTTTCTTTACCTCCTCTGTAAATATACACTCCTGTACAGGACTGTATTCCTCCTGCAGCTGTGAACAACTTCAGGATCAGATCTGAAAGAAATGATCTGTGATATCTATTAAATACGTGCACTGAATTCCGTGGTATTAACCTTGATGTGAATGAATTCAAGTTCTTAACCTGCAACACCAGCCCGTTGATAAAATTAAACTTCTATATTTTGTTGCAAATACTTCTGAGGTCTGGTCTCTGGCTTGGAATAGTGGTAGTCAAGAATCGAGAAGAGCAAATTTTGAACAGCATTTCAGATCCTGGGAATAGGATGATTAAAGTTAGGAAAAAAAGATTGGAAAGATATGGAAATTATTTACACGTAGGCAGAGCAGGGCAAAATAGCTGATTTTGTTTGTTGATTATCCTGAAAAAATTTGAAAATGAAATCAGCTTTGATATGAACATTTCTTGGGGCCAATATTTGCAGATTGAGGTATAAAACTGAAGAAATGGGGGCATTTACTATTGTACTGAACATAATTTAATAAGAAGAAAATACAAACTGAAAGCTAGCCATTGCTTAATACAGATTCAATGAAAGACCTAGTAAGTCTTGAGAGAGTGTCTTCCCATCCTGTCCTCCAGGATTGTGACATTAACATTGATTTCTTAGTTGGATGCTTTCATTTTTGAGAGTAAAAGGGAAGTAATCTCCTTCTGACTGAACACTGAAGCATCACATAACTGGTATTTCCAGAAGAATTAAACAGCTTTTCATCTTCTACATAGATTAACTTGTGTGGTTAACTTTGGCCAGCTGCCATACATCCACCCGTTCTCAGCCTACCTCTTCAACAGGATGGGGGATAAAATAAAATAAAGTAAAATAAAATAAAATAAAATAAAATAAAAAAGCTCAGATCAAGAGGGTAACCCTTGACCTTTTCTCACAGACACCCTCCCTGTACAAAAAGCTTTCCATGTACAGGTAATACAGTTTGCTGCACTGGTTTTGGACCACTGAGGTTCCCATTCTCACACCGACTACTCAAATCATGGTCCATCCACTACCACCTCTTGCTCCTGGCTGATGTTGATGGGCAGTGTTCACAGGCACTGCACATGAATGTGTTCAGTCTGTGTCTGTTTATCCTTTTTCCCCTGAGGATCTTTCAGGAGCATGTTGTAGGCTGAGAACACTTTTTCAGCACGCCACATATTGCCTGTTGTCATGCATTAGGCATTTACACTGTCAGGAGAAGAAAACTTGCAGGATACAGGAGAAAAACAACAGCAATGCAAAGCTTCCTGTGGGGCACGAGTGTGAGTCACTCAAAGCAGGTTCATAAAGCCTTTTCTCCTCTATGTGAAGAGGGTCACTCAGACATTGTTAATTAGGAAAACAAAGAATTTCCTCAATTGGTTCCTTTTGTGTCATAATTTGTGTTATTTATCTGAGGCACAGATATAGAAGATATTTTAAACCTTTTTTTTTTCCCCAGAAGAAAAAAGAAACATCCTCTGGGATAAACCAACATCTAGTTTGTATAAATAAATCATCTACCATTAGTTTTTCAACAGGTGTTGCTCTGAGGAGGAAAAGTCCCTGCTGTTCCTTTTCAAGGGCTGGGGAAAGGAGAATGTGGAACCAACCTGAGCACAATTGAAGCAGAAAGAAAGGAATAGCTACAAAGTATATGAAGAATAAATATTTAATAATATTTAAAGTAGTCTGCAGGTATAGGGAGGGTTTTTTTAAAATCATACTTTATACTGGTTTCTAAAGATAAATCTGCTGTATGACTTTGAAGGGTTCAACCTTGCTCTTGCACGCACACTTTGAAAGCAAATTATGAAAAATAGGTGAGAAGTGAGTGGAAGTTGTGCAATGTAAAGATGGTAGAAAGCCTTAGTTATACATTGCCAAGACAAATACCATTATCTTGTCAAGAATATACAAAACATTGGCTAAGAAGAGGTAATTTGAGGTGACTGCTGTACATTAGTAAAATTGTACATTAAAAGTATCAAAACTACGCTCCTTCCACAGTGGAGCTATTTTGTTGGCCACCAGAGATAGACAGGTCTTCGAGTTCTTCCCATACAGACACACACACACACACAGACCCCTTCACATTGGCACTATGGTTTGTCCCAGCACAGGAACACGAGATGGGAATTGTGGGAGGAATTGTCTGGATGCTCCCACAGTTAATGCATTCCGAAGCTGGAGGAGCTGAGATGTTTGCGATTGACTTTACTGCACATCAGCCTGTAAAAGAGCATAAAATGCTGCTGGAGACTGGGCCAACTGGGACCAAACTGGTCTCCTGAGGTTTGGTTTCAGGAAGCTTCTGGGTGGATCCTCCCCTGAGAGGGATGACTGTGGTGTGCATCCACCCTGAACACGGGGAACACTTGCTTTTGGACGGGTGAGTAAAAAGTGCTAAGATCTGGTCAAACCTGGAGATAAAATCCAAAAGTAATTGTGAATTCTGCAAGGCCAAAGACTGTAAACTTGTATGTTTCTAGCTGAAGTTGCTTATAATTATAACCCTTTGGACACAGACTGTCGATCAAATCTGAGACTAAAAGGACTAAGCTGCACCCAGACTGCTCTGAGCAGTTTAGAATCAAGGGGGTTACTCACTGAAGCTTGTGACTCAACAGAAGGGACCTCAACCTGATATTTAAATCCATTGTAATAGATGACAGAGTTGTTATTTAGATACAGCATTGGTAATATAGAGATATTTTATTACCAATAAATCTAATCGTAATCATCCATATAATCATTATTTCCTTCTGATAATGGCTGATAACCTTCTCTTGTCTAGTCTACTACAGCTGGTTTTAGTTATTATTATTATTACCTGATTTTAATAAACATTAAAATTCATGCAAACACCTTGAAATACTGACAAATGTTGCAAAAGTGTCTTCAGTCTCTTCATTAGACAAGTTAACATAAAAATTAGTGGATAAGTCTTGGTCCAGCGTGGATCAATGTGCCCAACTTAAAGTCAAAGCCATTATGTATAATTACACACCTTGAACTCATAATTCTTTCTTTTCTCCTTGAGAGATTTATTATTTTTCAGATACCTAAAAATAGATGGGAACATCTTGTGTCTCTATAAATATTCAAGGAAAGCCAGGTACTTTGTGCACACAGACATCATTGCTAGTAGGTTCTGTGGTGGTGCAAACCAGGGAGATCTGTTTGAATAACTGTGTTTTCTGGGGAGTAATGTGATTCTCTGACTTCTTGTCTTACTCATGGTAATTAAATCTTATTGTAATGGAGAAACAATCTCTGAAACCTTGAAATTTCTTCAACTACAAGTAAAACACAGGGTTTCTGTCTCCAACTATAAATGTACAGTTCCATTGACATCCTTGGCAGTGGATACATTTATCTTGAGGTAAGTAATTCGTTGATTTCAGTCAAACTAATTACACACAGCATTGTTTACTTAGTGATGTATTTTGCTAGTGACATGGTATTAAGAATGGAAACCAAAATGTTGCATACTTATGGGCCAGCTATGCTGACTCCATAAATAAATTATTGTGCAGCTAAATTACTTGGCCACTCAGTATATATTATACTGAATAACACTGAAAGTATAATTAATAAATAATGAGATTGTTAGCTGTAGATTATCATTCCCGTGTCTGCTATGTTGATCTCATTCTAGAAAGCAAATAAAGTAAATATAAAAGATAACAACAACAACAACAACATTATCTTATTTTAAATTTAAAGTACCATCTTTTCTTTAGAAATGAGAATCTGAGTCAAACTATGGTTTCAAATGGTAGTAAAAGTGTTTGGCTTGAAAGTTTTGCTTATTTTTATCATAGCATATTAGATCTCTTGCTCTAATACAGTGAACACAGAATGCTGAATAGATACGTTGAAGATTAAGTGATGTCTGGAAAATTTCCAGGACATCTGTTCCATGATTTAGGTATCCTAATTCCTAGGACTTACAGAGTATAGTAAAGTTTTTAATCACATTGAAAATATGACTGTCCTTGACTTATACATAAAGAAATAAAAGTAAGTTATATAGCACTGAAAGTAATTTTCTCTCTGTCTCATGTCAGGTTATACCCTCAATTCCTTCATCAGCCTGAGATACTTCAAATATTTGAGAGACTTAAATCATACCAATAGTTGTTCATCTCCCATCCTAAAATGTGGCAGAGCTTATCCTGCCATTCCTGCAGGGATTGGTACCTTCAAGAAGCTCAAGAAGACAGACAGCCCCAGCTGTTACTTTACACAATGAAAATAAGATTGTGTCACAAAATGATGATTAATTAGATTAGGAACAATCAATGAGGCATATTTCTATCAACTTCCCCAACTCAGAGTGTTCACTGACTCACATGAATGAACTTAATCCTGGTGAGTTTGATTTGTGTTGGACAAACTGCTCATTATAATTTTCTTTGAAAAACCCTGTTTTACTGTGGGGTTTTTTTCCATTTAAAAAGGGCGCACAAATGGCATTTGTCTCTTTTAAATGCATTTATGATTTGTAAGAGTTCAAAACTTTAATCAGACAATAATTCAGTCTAATTGGTTGGTTGCTAGAGCTTTTTATCACTTGACTCTCCAGTTGTTATTTGATCACTGTTTGTGCTGTGTAATGATCCACTGGACACCTTAGCATAACAGAAATCTTGAAATGTCTTGAATGTTAATAAAATATTTCTGTTTTCTTCGTGGTCATACTTGATGTAACAGAAATTGGTAGTGTGGAATGTACACAGTTTGCTTTATCTCACTACTTTACAGGTACAGGGCTTACTCTAATTAAAAATATATTTCTTTTTTCAATGTAACTTTGTCCACCTATTCTAGAAGTGACATGATCTTTAGGGTCTTTCTGTCATGACATAACAAATAATTAAAAATAATATTAATAGAAGATAGATTTTTTTCTACTGTGGTAATGGAGATGTAGACTAAAAAGAATTGAATTTAGCAATATTTTAAGAAAGGATAAATTGCTCAGGTAGTTATATTCTTTGTAGTCTGATACTGATCCTGGGCAAAAAACGGAGCAGCAGACAAAGGGTCCAATAATGTAAAATATAAAGAAAGGTAAAGTAATTAACATCAATGAACATTGAAAAAAAAGGTCCCCAAGCTAATTTAGTATCTTGAGTAACAAGATTAAAAAATTTAGCTAATGAAGGAAATGGCAGCAGTGCAATAGACTGCAATTGGACATTAACTTTGTAACATACAGTTAAAATATAAATTAAAAAAAAAAAGGAAATTAATTACCCCTCAGGTTTCATAAAGCAAGTGTGAAAGAAGGCCATAGTGAGTGCATATTTAATTTATTTTCAAGTATACCAATCCTTGCCCATATGTTGCATCATTATCAATGATCTATAAGTCTATAGTTATTAAGAGTAAATTTTTAACTCTGATAGCAAAGATTTCAGTGAAATAATAAATAGCAAAGGCATGAGTCACTTCTAGAGAGGTACTTTCGTCAGTGGGTAAACACATTTTGCTACAGCAAAAAGTAAAGTCCCCTGTTACATGGTTTGTAGCTATTGTTAGCTATGGTTGTGGTTGTCAGCTATAACTACAGGATAAGTACATCTGCCCCTGAGAAAATTAGTTCTAAAAAGGAATTAAGGATTATTTCAAATCATCAGATGAAAATGAACTCCCAGTAATCAAATGGTTTTGGTTTCACTAAGAAGGGTGAATTGAGAAGAGAGAGAGACACGATATTACCTCTGCTTCTATGGCCAAGAACTTTCTAGAATTCTGGTTTCCAATCTTCAGTCAACAGCTGAAAAAATATTGAAAAACTGAGAGAACATGGAGAAGAGCCTTGAGAATAAATGGAATGGCTGGAGAACACAGTGAAGAACACAGGTAGTTCCACATTCTGAAATTAGGAAAAGAGAGAATAAACAGTTGCATGAACATAGCCTCAAAGAACTGAAGTGCAAATGTGGAACAGGATAATAAAAGACTTTAACATTCTACGTCTATTTGGTAACCGGAAAACCAAATCTGATTCATGGAATACTTCTACCTTTTCTTCTGGAGGAGAAAATAGCAAAGCCAGCAGTAAATGTAACCTGTACAAATAAACACGATTTCGTGAATATGCAAAAAACATGACAGGGATCTGCTGTTGTATCTGTGCCCCAGAGAAGAGAAAAAAGAGAATGGTGTGGGAAGACAGAACATCTGGGAGTCGTGCACACACCGATTTATTGGGACACATTCTGTTTTTCTAACCACAGCAAAGTGAGAACCTGCACTCAATAAGTGCCAGACACTCAAGCAAAAGGCAAACTGTGTTCTTCTCAAGGAAACAGAAATATTCACCAAACAAGCCTGACCTGTCAGGATCATGTGGGTAAATGTTTCCCAGGATGTCACACCCAGGGCGATCACTGATAACTTTTTGAAATTAAGCCTCTAGATTTATTTCCTTAAAAGATTGACATTGATGGATCTGTGACAAAGATTACATTCCCAACCAAGGTAATCAACTGCTCACTGTGCTGTGCTTACACATTATTAGTTAACGATGCCCACCATTGTGATCATCCATCTTGCACAACCTCTGGAGGCACGAGGCATTTCTCTTGGTGGACACCATTGCCTTTCTTTCATTACTAAGCTTATAAGTGACTCTCATGTGTTCAATTAAGTTCTAATTTACTTCCCTTGAGCTCCTCTGACACCTTTTCCAAAAGGAGTTAGGTGTTCCCTGCTGAGATTACTAATGTAACAAATGCTGCTTTTAAATCTGCACCGCCATTGCCCTGAGGTAGTTCAAGAAACTGTGCTTTTATCAGAAAACCACATTGAAGGCTCCAGGGTCATCATTATCTTTTCAGGCCTGAACACCAGTCTCTGCCTTTATTTCCTTTTCTGGGTGACAGTTCTGAAGGGCTGACATTAATCACCAACAATCTCATGATGGCACGTAATTGCATATATCAAAAAATATTCATCCTGGGGGCAGCTGCCAGTGCTAGAGCACTAGATATCAATCCAATTAAATCCTAACATGGAGATAATTGTTTGTCACTCACTCCAAGGAAGAGAATGGCATTAATACTATGTCCCACAAGTGACCTTTACGTCAGCTGGCCTCCATCAAATAATTATGAGAGTTATGAGCATATCCCACGTCAATCACAGAGATTCAGTATACAGAGCTAAACACAGAGACTCAAGTGAAAGTAAGAATTAAAAGTTTTTTCCCAAACTTAGCTTTTAGGAGTAATTCTGCTGATATTAGAAATGACTAAGAAAAGTGCTGATTTAATTCCAACAACATAGAAGGAAGCAGTTGAAAATGAAAACAGAGACGTGGATTCCCATGTAAAGAAAAGAAGAAGAAACAGTAAGGAAATATATGAAAATTTTCAAGGTCTGTTTTAAGCTCCTAACCCTTTTTCTACACTGATTCAGATAGAAATGGGAGTTATACATAGAAGGGGAAAAAACTACAGGCATGAATCTGTGAGCTGGGGCTGGTTGAGCTGCTCTTTCAGCTCAAACGACAGAGTGCGCACAAAGAAATTGAGAAGTGACAAAATCTGTTCCTGTCTTCCTGTGTATGGAGACATTTGATCACCAGCTTCTATAATGTTTATTTAATTATTAAAGGACCTGACATCCAAGATTGGTGCATGTGGAAGTGGAACTCCACCTTTCTGTGCACCGAGAAAGTCATTTACATGACATTGTCTTCACACTGTAACAAGATAGTTTTCAAAATCCTTTTGCTATAATTATAGGTTCTTTAATTAGCAAAAGAATACTGCAATTAGTGTCTTTGCACATTCCAGACATCATTACTGCTACATTACCCATGCACTTCACTTGCTTCAATGGTTTTGAATTAAGTATAGTTCACATTCAAGGTTCCTCTTTTAACTTTTTAAATTCTCCATTATCTAGATTAATATTATGACCTGGATGATATCCTTCTCATTATTCCCTCCAGATAACGTTCTCTAGTCTGCTCCTGTAGGTCTTTTTCCTTTTTGTTTTGATTAATACATTGTCTTTTTTTAGCAGCAAATTTTCAATCTTTTTTTATCCAAACGCATTTATGCCTTGTCCCAACCTAATTTAAATTTACTATTAAATTGCAGTCATTTATGTCTGTTTCTAACTTTGCAATTTAATTTAAACTTTCAATTATTTCTGTTGAACTTCGGAGATGTTTTTAATTCTTACAAAGGAGAGAAAAATCTCTTTTCGGTACACACGGTGAACTCTGAGCTCTAGGAGATACATTTTTTATAATTATTATTGTAAAAATCTAATTCTGTAAAAATTTATCCCAGATTTTTATCTTTTTTGTGAATAATTTGCAGTGTGATATTTAATTTTTGTGTTCTTCAACCAGAGATTGTGGTTTTATCTTCCAGCAAGCTGCTTAGCTGTCCAATCTTTATTGCAATTTTTCATAGACATTATATTTAAAATCTGTATAACCATTTCTTAATAATGTCAGGATCAGAGCTGCCTGGAGATGAACTGAGTCCAAAGAAGGTTTGATCCAAAGCCACGAGAATGAAAGGATCCTTAAATTTTTCTGCTATGCCATTGACTTGGGAGGGATGAGAATGACCCCAGACTTGTCACTCAAGGGTTTTCTCTTTGAAAAGAGAGATATAGAAATTTTTGGAGTGCTATTGTAAACATGTGGTTTGGGGAAAGGAGGATTTGCACCCTAAGAGCACCTGTTTCCCCCCATTTACTTTAAGTAGAGAAGAGGTTGTACTCATTTAGACTCACACCTAATCTGGCCAAACAAAATGCACTCAGTGCATTTTTATTTCAAGATCTCATAACTCTCCTGGCCCAAACACCCAAGACTTGTTAATTTTGTTGGAGTAATTATTCCCAGGAATAATTTGATGACTCAAGTAATTTGAAGTTGATCCCCACCATGCAGGGAAGATCACATGCTACAGGCAAAACATTGTACATGGGTACAGGAAAGACTAAATGATCCTGACTGACCTTGATTTTGAATAATGATATTCACAATCTGGAAAATATTCCTGTTACAAATTTGAATGTGTGGACATAGTTGCACCTATTAATCCTGTTATCTTAAATATTGTACTTACATGGTAAAAGAAAGTCCTGCTGCAATAAATTGTAGACCATATGGGAAAGCAGTACAGGAAAAAAATATTCTTTTTGCATAATAGATCAATAGAGAAAAAGAGTAAATTCCAATACCAGTATTATATGGAAAGTCTGTGCAAGAGGCACATTTTGAAAGAGACCTTGAAGATCTTTTTCCTGGGGTTTAAGTACATCAGTTATCCCCCTTTTCAGCCTGCTTCAAGAATTTAGACCAAAATTAAATTTATTCTTTTTAACTCAATATATGAAACACTATTGTAGAACTTCTGCCACTTTAAACCACTATTTATTTTGTGCTAATGAAAGAAGACACAGAGACCATTAGTATAAAACAAATCCTTGACAATATCAGCAATATCCATCTTCTTGCAGCAGTATTTTGGAGTACAGCTATTCATTTTCCCCCTTCATTAAACCATTTTATCATCTTAATTATCATTGTGACAATTTTAATATTAGAACTCATTTTATGACCTTCAAAATGAATTCCTTTAAGGATTGTCCTCCTCAGCCATTACTCCTTCTGAGGTTTCTCAAATACAAGTACATTCAGAATAGCTTAAAAAAAATGTTTTCTGTTCACTGATACTTCAAAGTAGTAAATAAATCATATTTTTTTCAGTAATTTTTTGCAATAAACTAATCAGTGGATGTTTTCTCAAGCTCTACATACATGCCTCAAAGTCAGAGAAACTCTGTGGTTCTCATCCAGTGAAATTCACTACATTAAAAGAACATTTCTCCTGATAAGAATTACTTTGTTGTTGATACATAAACCCACCTTTTTTTTTTTCCATTCTTGAAGAGATAAATGTTAAAGGATACATTCTAGAGCAAAATAATTTCATATTGGCCATTTGGACAGAGCTCTCAGTTGTTGTCCTAGATTTCAGTTTTAATTTAAAGCGATGACTGTTTTCAATTTTTATCCTTTGCTGCCATGAATCTTTGAATCTGGGCAGCAAAGGAAAACAAGTGCATCCAATGCAGCAAGAGCTTCCTTGGTTTACAGGGTTAACAAATAGCTCAGACACACTCATTTCAGTGAGTTCCATCTCATATGGTCTGCTTGGACCATCAATATTTATATTTCACTGAGAAATAAATAATAATAATATTAATACTTCATTCAGAAATCTCCATATTGCTTTAGAAACAGAGAGGTCATCCCATCTAGAGAACATAGACTTCATGTTGCAATAAGTGGTGCAATTCCCTCTGGGTGCATATGAAGGACCAGATAGAAGAAATTCAAACAGAAGACATATCTCTATGACTTTTAAAAATATTTCTATTTATATATAGTAATGTCATTTTTTTTTTTTTTTCCCTATAGTGAAAAAAAAGTGCCAAATTTCACAATATGATTTTTGAGTCCCAGTCATGCTCCACGTTTTGGAGTTATCCAGGGGAGGCTAGGAGAAATGAGGGAACATTTTCCTCTTCATTGATTGGGTAAAAAGGTATCACTAAATAGGCAATGTTAAGTTTGTAGTATGCTCAGCATTTCTTTGGAGGAGAAAACAAAGATCTTTAATAAGTAGTAGAAACCTCTTTCAGGGTATTAAATCCATCTCACAATAATGCTTTTAAGATCAATGTGTTTAATATTCAAGTGAAATACAAAAAAAAACACATGTGCACAGGGAGATAAAGGAAATTTGAGAGAGAGTGACCAGGGGAAGCTAAGGTGTGCAATTCAGCTGTTGTTTTTGATAAATATCTTGAAATGGGGAAGGGAGTAAATGTTTCTTGTCATCTGTTATGGATAAAAAGAAAAATATGTTTGCGAAATGTAAGATTCCAATTAAGAGATCTGTTCCCACTTCATAATCATGTTTCTTCTGTGATGAAGTCAGCACAGCTCTCACAGACAACAGTTCCTATAATCAACAATAAAATTGGTTTACCCTGTTCTTACCCAAGAACACATCTTTCAGTCATTCCAAAAAGAGGAATTGTTGATGTTTGGTATGTAATGGCTTAACCACACTTAAGCTGCATATCCCAGGGATTTTGCAGCTTTGGGAACATCTTCTCTGGGGCAAAGAACAAGGCATTTAAATGCCTTTATCTGAGCTGCTCGTGGTATGGACTTACAGCAACAAATAAAAGACAAGTCTCTCTTTGCCCTACTCCTAGTGGTTGCTTCCACCCACAAGAGCCATTGACAATTTTAATTCACTGATAAAAACATTTTTAGAACCAGTTCAGAAGAAGGGAATTAAGGGGTTTACCAGCAGATCTAACCTACCACTTATAACAAAATGGATCTCTGAGGGAGGATAGAGGTCAGCAATAACACAGCATATGTCCCTGGTGGCAGTCATAGAGCAGTTGTGGCTCTCATTACAACAGATTATTTCTGCCACTTCTTTTCTCCTTAGTGTTCTTCTACCTATTTCACATCCAATGCATATATGTAGTGTTTAGAGCAACAAAATGCTGTATGTGATCAGAGAAAGTTTAATCCCACCTCAGGTCCTATAATTCCTCAATCTAACTTTCAATATTTTTCTGTAAAGTCCTTATGAAGAGTTACTGAATTTCAGACTACGAGAACTATTTGTTCCTGCTTAACAAATAACATGTACTGCTACTGAAGCATAAGCCAACAAAAGTCTTTTCTGAATGAATTTATGAATCAAATATATCTACTTGGAAGCCTTAAGATAAAAGAAACTTGAAACAGAAATATGAATCCTAGGCCTTGGAGAGCGAGAAAAAAAAATTACAGTCCTCTGTGACAGTAGCTGATAACAAAAGACAGATCCACACTCTGCAGTTATTTATTAGAGCTCTTTGGTACTGTGTGTCCTTTTGCTTTTAGAGAGAGAAAGGTTTGCTAGTACAAGATGAAAGAGACTTGTAACTCTTCTATAAAGTGTGCATACTGATTTTTGGGGCTCTGGGTAAGGGGTTCAAATTGCAGTATTAAGTTTTGTACTCCGCTTCATGCTATGTTACCTTTCTTCAAGCCACCACTTTCCTGGAGGACACAAGTTGGTTCAGATGGTCCCCCGAGATCCACCAAGTTAACAGGAGTGGAAAATTCTGTTGAGATACACAGGCTCTTTATCCTTCAGATTTTGTTTCACATGTGTCAGACCTTTGGATAGCTTTAAACTAATAGAGCTTGTTGCAGTTTGAATCCATACACAGTGAGATTTTGTGTGTTTGTAAATATTACTGTTACATACCCTCCTCATAGGGAACATAAGAATTCCTTCTCATCCCTTTCCTGTGTAAGGACAAGAAATCATGTTGACTGCTTTTCCAGATGGGTAAATTAAGGCAGATGTACATGATGGATGCAGTTCGACTTCCAGATAAAGGCATTCAAAAGTAGGTGTTGAAATGTTTACATCTGCATGTGATCTAAGTGTCTAAACTCTCATTCCAGCCCCTGTTCATCCAGTCAGTACAGACAGGTGGGTCTAGGAAGTGTTCAGGTGGTCAGATGGAATCATCCACGTTGTCTGAAATGTTTCCCTAAATGCCATTGCACTGGATGTCCACCAACTGTAACAGCCTAAACACACAGTTCACACACAGTCACCTGCAAGAAGGGACCTACATTTAGAAACTTTCAACAAGTTGAATCCCAGAGAACACCACATTAACATGTCTCACAGGACGTGTACACATGACATGGAGCAGAGATGTTCAGAAATACCAACATTAATAAGCTTAAATATCTCACTACTATGGTAACTTCACTATTTAGCCCAGATAATTCATCGTGCAAGGTAGACATCTGCAATGCTACAGCTGGAAAATCTCATTTTTTTCCAAGGAGTAGCCCATTAGAAAAATTATCTCCTTGCTTTTAATACATGCTAAATAGCATTGACATAAAAAATTGTGAAATTCATGACTACTGTTATGCATGTGTCACATCTTGGCTGACTTTTCCCAAGGATACTTAGATCATGAAGAAGACTGAAACAGAAGCAGGCATAATACATTATTCAAGGTTAGTTAAACTAAAGACTGAACTTGCTTTGGTATTCCCAAACAATTTTATTCCAACCCCAAACTAATACAGAAAAGAAAAACAAAATTCTCTGTTTGAAATGAAAATGGCAGGGAAGGGTTAATTTTTCCTGAAGTCTGCAGAATTTTTCCTGCTTGCCCCAGGCAAATTTCTATGCATGTTAACAAGGTCCTTATATGATCTCTGTGACTTCTGGAAGATTAATCTCATCCACAGTTTTATATCTTCAAAACATTGATCACCCCAAGGGTTTTTTTGTACCTATTGAGATAAATTTGTACCGGTTTTGATTAACTAATCAGAACTATTTCCAAATCTACATGAAGACTATGCTAATTGTGCATAGAATACCACCTTCACTGTATTGCTTGTAAAAGGAGATTTGGATGTCTAACTCAGATGTATGTATATAAATAGAGTCAAGACAGATATCTGCTCAGATGAATCCCCATCCATTAACATAGCTCTCATATTTTGCACCTACCTCTAGGCAGAAACCTGGACCAGTGTTGACAAAGCAAATGGTGGGCACTCACTAGGATGCAACCCAGAGATGTTCAGCTGCCCCAGCATTTTGTGGTCAGGGTACCTTCAATCCACTGCTGAAGTATTATCTTCCCTATCTCCAGCCACCTGATGTCTACTGGTTCAGTGGCAGCTCTGAGCTCCTCTGGCTTATAGGAGCAACAATTATAAGTTGACCTTTTCCATACTTTCCAGTACTCTAATTTATCCCATATATCTTAGACTGAACATAGAAAACCTCAACTAGAGGTCACGAGACAGATGATGGATCCTCAAAATTGTATATATTCCCCTCCAGTTGCAGACCAGGTCAGAGCAAGTTCTCTATTTCTGAATTATTAAATCCTTTAAATAATTACCAGACACGCCATTCAATTATCCTTGATTTTCACATCCCATTTAAAGGTCACTAGGTTTTAGAGTCATCCTTAATTTGGCATAAAAATTATCTGTCCTTCCCAGCTCTGGCTTTACATCCCTGCAATCTGAAAAGCACAAAATTAACTTTGACAGTGTTAACTCTTCAGTACAGTAGAGGTGGCTTTGGGAATCCTCTCTGTACTTTCACTCTGGGCAAAAGACATTGTTCAATTATTTAAATTCAAAGAAAAATACATGAGCTCAGCTGTTTTAAATAAATTTTACCTCGCCTTCCCTCTTCCTCTTTCTCCTTTCCTCTTCCTCCTTTCCTCTTCCTCTCCTCTTCCTCTGGTATACCATATTTCAATATTTGTATTTATTGAATGTATCAGGATAAAAGCCATGTTGGAGATTGTAACACAGTGACAAATCCTGCTATCCTGAATTCAATGTTCCTTTATCTTTGTGAGAGTTATTCAACAATAGAAGATAACCTGATTTTATTTTATTTATGATGTCCTTTGGGTCACAGAGTAACGTGATTTCTCACAGAACAACTGAACTTTCAATATGCAGAATAAAAACTGAATATTCTTAGCAATTCTGCATGACTGATTATTATCCTTTCTTCTTTCCTCCAGGTAACACAAAATTAAACTGTGTTCAGTAAAAACATATAAAATATAATTAACCTTAGTGGCCCTGTTATCCTCAGTGTCCTTTAATCCACCTAGTACAAGGTGGAGAGAAACATTTCTTCTTTACAATTACTAAAAATTCTGTGACAACACACAGAGTTATCCAAGTGTTACTGTATCACAGGTAACAACACTGAGCTGTTGTCAAACTTGCAGCAGTGGTGTGGAAGGACAAGCCTTTGTGACTCTGGGTTGTGAGTTCAGCCAGTATTGCCTTATGAATTAATTTTGTGTCTTGAAACAACCTGGATGAGTTTGAGCTGTAGCTCTGTCACAGACTGGGTTGGAGGTCCTGTGCACCTCACTTTTCCTGTGTGTTTGTCTCCCTCCCTGTCAGCTGGGTTAACTCCTACCTACCTTACTGGAGTGCAGTGGAGATCAGGTAGAAATTTGATACAGAAATTGTCTCATGATTTTCTGACATTAGACGTAGTACAAACCACGAAGATACCAACAGCTTGGTATCTCTAGAAATGGATCCTACCAGTCCTTAATGCTGCTGTTCACAAGAAGACAGTGACTTGTTTGCAGAGTGATACCTGCCTACAAAGATCTGTGTGGATGATTGCTCTCTGTGAGAAGGAAGGATGAAGAAATTAATTTGGAAACTGATGGACTATGTTTAAAATTTCAGGTACCAGTTATTACCATATGTCCTTCTTCCATTTGGCAGCTTTCCTGAAGCACCAGAAAGCAAATCCTCTACCCTCAGTCTTAGAAATCCATCATCTTAATAAAGAGATGTTGCTGCAGGACTAGGAAAAACTGCTAAAGATCCTTGTCTTTTTGAGCTGTTGTCATCAATTATAGCAAAATACTTCTTAAAATTCTGAATTTGTTCAGATCTGCAGATAGCAGTTGTGAGAATGCACTCTTTATTTACACCACATTAACAGTGTGAATTTCCAGTGGACTCAAGTTCCATCACATACCTGAGTAACACTAAATATAGATGGCTGTAAAGAGTCTAGACATCTAAGGAGATCATACTGTCAACACTGGATACCACAGAGGTCACTGTTCTTACTGCAGCTGAAGCTCAGTTGCTGTTGTGGTTGACTTTCATGCATTAAGGCAAAGAACAGCTTTCCCAAACTCTTTTGATCATCACGTGGTCATGAGCTCATCAGAGTTATCTTTGCAGTTTGCTTTGAAGACGCAATCAGTAAAATTAGTTTATTAGCTTAGCAGTTCTTTCATATGTTTTCTTTTTCATTTTTCTTTCCTATTGTCATTGAAGAGACAAAATGAGAAAATCACATCTGATGGACAGTTCATCACTCAACTGGTATGTGGACACCTTCTTTAATGATACCAAGGGTACCCCAAAATAATTCTCCAGTTCCTGGGGAAGGTGGAGGAAAGAGAAAGTAAAGGTAAGAGAATAAGTCCTGAGTTTCCTGCAGAAAACTCTAATCCTTTATAAACCAATAATAAATAATTTCCAACTGAGTGTTTTCAAAATTATTGATCTCTTACTCTTCACCTAAAAAGATATATAAGGGATTCAAGCAGCTGCTGTGCCCATGAATCTTAGGTAGTTATCATTCAGAAACACAAAGCCCAGAGTTACAATTAAATCTTTCCTCTGTCAGACTCTCTGTAAATAAACAGATGTAAAAGGCACATTACAGTAAACAGAGATGAAAGAAGGAACAGATATAATCTCTGTGCCTCCTTTATGGGGATCATCCAGAAAGATCAGCATATTCTCTAAAGCAGCTGTGTGTATTCATGTTTGTTCTCTACAGGATATCTTTAGGAGTCCTCACTGTCCTACAAGGAGCCCAAGCTGAGTGTTTTTCTGATCCTATCCAACATTTCAACAGAAGTAAAGAAACTCATTTTCTGTCTCCTGGAGACCAAAGGCAGTAGCAACACGTGGGCCATGCTTGTAAATTCCCTTTCCTTGTTTCATCTATTGGTAAATGCTCCCTATCTAATATTTCTATCTGTAAATTTTATATTTCATTACCCAAAGTGAAATCACAGCTGCGTCTCAAGGAACTAAAAATTCAGAACAATCCTACCAATCTTGTGTTTTCAATCCAGGCTAGAAATAAGGAATCACTGCAATAGGTAAAGGCAGCAAATATCTATGCACAACACTGCTTTCATCATGGTCTCTCTGTCAGAACTTGTTTTGATTTCTTTTCCTATTCTGTTATGAGAAAAGGCTATTAAATATACTGGGTCAATTTTGTGACTGTTTCCTTGAGCTAGATGAGAAGGGGTTTGGCTGAAGTCTATAGACATAATTTAGTTGTTTAATACAAGAATTAAATCACAATGCTTTCCATGTATGTATTAATGAACACTTACAAATATCAGTAAGGGCTTTTCATTTTGTTTTGTCTTCTTTTAAGAGAAAGCTATATAATAAATACTGAGCAACTGGAAAACTTTGGAACACTAGTGTAAATCCAACAAAATACCAACTGCTAAACTCAAAAGGAAAAATCAAACTTATGGAGGGGTGAGCAAGCAAGAGTAGCTATTTCAAAGAAATGTATACTATAGTACCATATATTAACTCTGTTTTGGAGTATAGTTCAGTATCATAACCTCCCAATTATCTGGCAGAAGGGATTCACTGATACAGATCTTTTTATAGCACCCAGTCCTAGAACACTATGAACTCATATTGCAGGATGTTTTCTCAGCTGTCTGATTATTCCGTTTTATGAACCAGCTTTATTTGAAGGATGTTTTCTGCACTCAGTTTCACTGTGGCTTAGGCTCTAAGAAATTTCCATTACATTGAGCATCCTGGGATTTATTGAGTAGAAAGAGTTGCAGAGGGAAGGACTTTGACTTCTCTCTAAAGCTGAGACTGGTAAGGTGAACTCTCCACTTCTGTATAGCCTTGGGCTATATCCACTCCTGATTACTCTTATTATTTATGAGTTATAGATGTGATCTAGCAGCTTTAACCTCATTATGTTTAGCACAGCACACACACAGAAAATAAAGCAACATTTTGGTCTTTGAGTCACAATTCTTGCAAATACACATCAGAGCCAAAGGCAGCTTCACTGAGACATTGCCACCCTCAGAAAGAGTGAAGCAGTGATAGTAATTTAGCTAAACTGATGGGGGATTAGTTTAGCAAACATTTATTTTGTCTGTCCCTCAAATATTACAATTTTTCCCCTTGGCTTACCTTAAGGAAAACAAGCACCAATAAATTGGATCTCACGGTCTTCTGGAAATGAGTTCAATAACATATGCATCACATGATCTTCTAATTACTGCTGCCCACGCAGTAAAATCTGCAGGCCAAGCAGAATCTTTTAGAATGTGCATGTCTAGTGGAAAGGGGTTTCAGTTAAAACTGGGTTTACTCATTAACATTGGTAATATATTGTTACTATTGCTATACTATTACTGTTATTTATTATGTTTTAGCAAAACAAAAGGTGACAGAAAGTGAGGATCTGAGAATCTACTAACTACATATTCAAAATCAGTAGTAATTCCAGTGGATTTCTGTGCTTTTCAGATCAAGATATAAGTACAGGCCCTATAGTTAGTTTTCAATGATCTCTGACACAGAGTTAAAATTGAGGGATTTGATCCTCTGGTTCTGGATACATAGATTTAGTTTTCCCCAGATAAAAGAAGGTTGTCAATAAGTAATAATAAAAAAATGTTCTGGAATTATTTCAGATTACTTTCAATTAAGTCTCATTTTAAAATATTTTTGCTTCTTGAAAAAATGGCTTCAAGAAACAATTAATTTAAAACTACCTTATGCCATAAAATTTTATTTCATTTGGTTTGATTTTATTTTCTAACTACCATCAATGTATGATCAGTGGAAATAAGACACTCCAGTAACATCAACAAAAATGTTGGCAAGTAAAAGAAGTTATCCTGCTGATTGGATATGATGGCAAGTCAAAAAAAGCCCTTTAACTCTTTTATTTGGGTTTAAAACATTGTAGTTTGTTGTTCTGAGGGTTTTTTTTTCTCCTGATTTTCCTCCTTTCACCTGCTCCAAAAAGTAAACAAACCAAAACAAGGATGCTCTTTGGGGATGAGTATTTACTACCATGTGAACATCGAGCTCCAGTGTATCATAAGTGTGGCATCATTTATTCAGAAATGCTTTGAAAAATTACATTCTCCAGATTTTCTGCATAAATAAGAGGAATCTACTTGTTTTATAACTGAACTGAGTCCTATGAAGCACAAGCCACGCTCCCAAACTATCAATTCAAGAGATTCATTTAGAACCAAGAACCTTTAAGACTGCCTGGTTGACAGGAAGCATATTTTATAGTCTTTAACTTCTACCATTGTGTAGAAGCAATTCTACACTGGTGGTTTAACCTTCATCTACAAAGAGCAATTGTTCTTCCCATGAAGCCTGTGCTGTTTTCACTTCAGGAATACACTGAAGAAATAATTAATGGCAAAAGTTACAGAAAGAATGGTATCTTTATAGCAAACACTGCCAGTTAAATGCAGACAAGGGTTTTAAAGGTATAAAATTCCTAACATCTCGGAGGTGCATTTTCTGTGAGTTTGTTTGGTTGGTCAGTTGGGATTTTGTTTGTTTGGGTTTTTTTTGTTTTGTTTTGTTTTTTGTTTGGTTGGGATTTTTTTTGTTTGGTTTGATTTATTTTTTTGTTTGGTTTGGTTTTGTTGTTTTATTATTCTTTTTCCTTATTCTCTTTTCTGACGTACAAATACCTGGTAAATCTCTTCTGACGTAACTGTCCAGACCTGCATGATATTTAACAATAAAACCCCACATCAAATCTGTATTTTTTTGAGTATTTATGAGAGAAAATAACTAAAATTGGATTTTGAGATCTGCTTATTAGTGGTAGGAGTTGGTAGTAGAAGAAGGATTAAACATCAAGTTCTGCAAGATTTATTGTGTCATGCACTAAGAAATTGCAAGACCAATGTAGAAACAGTGTTGGGAAATGTTCCAAATTCCAGGTTTCTTTATTACAGAAAAATATATTTCTTAAGGAGATTTCACATTAAATTACGTTTTCTCTGCTTCTGCTCCTCTGAACCAGGGCGTCTTTCCAGGGCTCAGCCAGTTTGTAGGAATTAGATCACTATTTTGGCAAATCCTATTGCTTTGAATCCTTTTGTCAGTCTTGTTCTACATATTCCTTGGCAGGTTCCCCCATCATTGCATTGCTTTGCAAAGATGGACAATGCTTTCACCATGTCCTCCTCCAGCCACTTATAGGCAGATTCACTGTTGCAGTCCAAAAAACGAGTTACATATTCAATAGAGATGAGAGTTTAAACCTGTGACTCCTATTTTCAGACAAGCAACTTACTCCTGGTTGCATGTTAACAGACAGAGCAGTGAAATGAAAGGCTGGAGCACCTCTTCTGGGAAGACAGGCTGAGAGTGGTTGTTAAACCTGGAGAAGAGAAGGCTTTAGGAAGATCTTCCAGCACCTTTCAGCACCTAAATGGGCTCCAAGAGAGCTGGAGAGGGCATTTTGATAAGGGCGTGGAGTGACAGGACAAGGGGGAATGGCTTCACACTGTCAGAGGACAGGTTTACATTAGATATCAGTAAGAAATTCTTGACTGTGAGGGTGGTGAGGCCCTGGCACAGGTTGCCCAGAGAAGTTGTAGCTTCACTGGGAGTGTTCAAGGCCAGGTTGATGGGGCTCAGAGCAACCTGGGCTAGTGGAAGGTGTCCCTGCCGATGGCAGGGGTTTGGAACAAGATGAAGATCCCTTCCGACTCAAACCATTTTATAATTCTATGATAGGAACAAGGTTTAAAACATACTCTCCTCTAGACCATTTCCAGTAGGGTACCTTTGGTAGCTGTAGATGCTGCAAAATCTCCCCAAAGCCTTAATTTTCCTCATACAATGTGCAGTTAACCTCAGCACCAGCTCAGCTGTATCAATTACAGTCTCAGAGCTGAGCAACAGCTGTGCACGTGTCTTTACATCAGCAACTTTGAGAGCATGGACTGACTTTTCGGGATAAAACTATACTGATATCAGATTTTGGAAAGACCTGCCTGGAAGCTGAGGTATGACAATATGAAAGCATGAGAGGAATATCCACAGAGCATTAAACTGAAATATATGGGTGACAGCAGGCAGGTATTTAATTTAGTTTTCAAAGTATTTATACTTGGTAATTAAGCACTCAAAGATTCAGTTTCATTTAGATCCAATTGTAACATCTTGGGGAGGTTTAGTATCACTGATCCTAAAAAATCTCCTTTTGTGAGTCCAGCCATACTTATAGGACAGGGACTTATGCTCTGGCCCAATTATAACCCAACATTCAGCTTTCCTACCTAGATATTGATGTGACTGGTTCTTGTGACAGCTCTGGCCCTATGCAGCCTCATCACATTTCTGCTTGTGTTATGTGTAATTGTACAGGCAAATGCAGCCCAAGAGCAGCTACACTGAATACTGAGTATCCAAACAAGCATTTCAGGAATGTCCTTTGGAATAACTGTAATCAAATGCCATGGACAAAATGCCCACTGTTGGATGGACAGGTGCAATTCAAGACTGGTTCTCTGGCTTGTTTCATCTGATAGAAAGCTCATCTGTTGTGCACTCTGACAATCCAACACAGGATTAAGTAAGAATGATTGAGAGAGTCACTTCAGGAGCTGAATCCTGATCCAAACAAAAATGGTAACAGACACATTGACTGCATGATTGATGTTTCTTGAAGCATGTGCTATAAACCAGTAAATATAAATTGAGATGCAGTGAGTAGTTTTCCTTTGCAGAGCTTAGGAGACGTCAGCAACTGCTCCACAGCTGGGTTTGGGTTTCAGTCAAAAGGTAGGTAGAAGTAGCTGTACCTAAATGGTCCTAGATGATTTGAAGACCTGGGCCAGGAGATGGAAAGTGAACTACAAGAAAATTTTGGGTACAACTGTAAACCAGATAACCAAAGAAGATATAACATACATAAGTGGAATCTAGTCTTAGAATCCACTCATGGCCAAAAATCTCCAATGGCTGGAAAACTGTGATTACTAGGCAGCTCATCACCCTTGAAGTTTGAGGAATTAGAAATGAGCATTTGAGTCAGTCAGATGGATTTTCTCCCTGTTCTTTCTACTCCTTCACGTGAAAATTTCTGGGCCATTAAGTCCAACCTCTTTCCATATTCTACCATAAAATCCACTCAGAAATTTATTGAGATCTGTGATTAAAAAAAAATCTGTGTTTGTGTCCCCCCATCCACATAGGAAGACTTGCCCAGAACTTCGATGTTCTGGTAGTCAGGTACCTTTTAACAAGACCCAACCTAAGCACATTCTAGGCTAATTAGCTTATCTCAAGATAAACTATTCCCTGCCAGTGTCTTGAAAGAAATAAATTAGCTATATATGTTTATCAATGAGTCTGTTATTTGAATCCTTTAGAATATAGTAGGAAAGCTTGGAGTAATGTTTCATTATTATTATATCCCAAAGACAGTGCTCACTTGGAAAAGTCTGGGAAGCTATGCTCTGGAATTCTTACAGCATTGTTTTCTCACTTCTGTTCCTCTTTGAGCCATACCCACAGCAATCACAAAACAATTTTTCTGTGCCTACAAACCTCAGTCATTCAACCATGTGATTTGTAGGAATAATATACATCTAAGAAAAAAAATATTTTTTTAATGAAAAGTAATACTCCAAAGAATTATGGTATTTCAGACTACACAATTCACCTGACATCTAGATGACATTAGTAGAAAACCTTAAGGGAAGATCAATTTCATTAGTTCAAATTAAGAGCAGTTTAAAATATGGTAATGTGTTTTGGCAAAAAAATAAATAAGCTAGAATAGTTTTTTGTCTTTATTCTGTAACTTTGAGGGCTGTAGACACTAGAGTAGATGTGAAAACTAAGAACTGGGAATATAAGAAATGCAAATGAGTGCATTGGGAATTTACAAAAATTAAAAAACAATCTGATTTAAAATGTCTGAAATTTTGAAATTGGATGTTGATTATATCAAACTAAGACAAGGGCTAAACAGAACCAGTACAAATTCAAGACCACAGTGTACAAATAAAAGGTAAATGAACACAGCCAAAGAAAATCTCTCTATCTATCAAAACAAATGAAGGGCAGCAAGTACAGATAAGAGATTGCTTTTAGCAGAGGATTTTGTCAATTACAGAACTAACCAGGCATGGTTGAATAACATCCATGCTTGGATGAAAGATCACTATCACAAATCAAGCACCGTAGAGGAGCCACAAATAACCATGTGCTCAATTCATCAGCTATTTTACATGAGCTGAGCTTGTCCCTGCATTGTCTCTGTAGCCCCCAGACAAATGCTCTGTTTATGAGGCACAGATGCTGCACTGCAGTTTTCTCATTGAGCAGGAACAGGATCCCACCCCTCTCTTTGTACCTAACACCCTCTTTTCAGAGGGAATTAGTTGATCAAATGAGTACATTACAGTCTTGTTTCTGTGTTTATTCCTTGTTTGCCCTGTTTGTGCGTTTCCAAGTAAATATATATTTTAAGTTGGAGGTAAAGACTTACCATGACATATGTGTGTGTACTTTCTGCCTATCTACTTTTCTGCAAATACAAGGCACTGAAGGCATTTTCTTCATAGGTTTTGAGGTACTTAACCAAAAGTTATGGAGACCCTCTTAGGCAAAAGGAGGTTCCCTGTAGACCCATTACTGAGGTTGTGAAGCTCTGGAATTACGACAGAGTTCTGAGAGCTGTGGTGCTTCTTAGTCAACATCTCCCTCTCTGATACTGATGAAAATGTGTGAAATGCATTGACCCATTTTTCACCAAAATATCTGAAAGTGAACATATTTTACTTATAATGATTCTACAGAGACACAGGTCTTCAGGACAGAACTGAACACCTGTGGGAAAACCTTGATTTAATTTTCATAGTTTTCAAGACTGTTTCTGGTCCTGTTAAAACGAACCAAAGAAGGAGCCAACAGTGTCCGTTTTCCTTCCTCACAGTGGCTTCTCTGCATTCAAACACTAAATTATTCACCTCTCACATGTCCTATCCATGCTACAAGCAATATCCATAATGTTTAGGATAACTCAAAAGCTAAAAAATACTAGATTTTGGAAAGATATACCTGGAAGTTGAGGTATGCCCATACAAAATCATTTGAGGGAATATTCACAGAGTATTAAACTGAAAGATATGGGTAAGAGGAGACAGATATTTAATTAAGGCTGCAAAGCATTTATACTTGGTAATTAAGCACATTGAGGGTATGAGTCAGCTTCATTTTGATCCAATTGTATCCTCCTGGGAATATGACTGACACTAAAAAATCTGCTTTTGTGAGTCCAGTCACAGTAATAAGATAGGGACTAATGTTGATGATACAGTTAGTCTAACAGATTGAAACAACTTTAGCTAATTACGATCTTAAAATCCCTACAGAAAATTAAATGTATTACTCTATGTTTTCCCAGAGAATCCTGGGATGTATTCCTTCATTAATTTTACTTACTTGTAAAAGGATTCTTTCTCTGCTAGTTCTATTAAATGACCTGTCAGAGGGAGTAATAAGATGAGTATTTAGTGATTAGTTTGCTCATTTTGCAGTGTGACCTAAACTTTGGTTTGAGTTTTAATTGCATCACTACACTAAGACTTAAAACTCAAATCATTAAGCACTTTTACATAAAAAAAAAAAAAAAAAGTAGAGAGGATAAAAACCCATGTATAGATAAAAAACTAAAACTGATCTCTGGACACACCCTTTGGAGGATTTGGATGAGAAACATTCCCACATGAAGTTCCAGAAATATCTAGGAGTTGCTGATATTTTCTTTCAAGTTTTTCTCAAGGTTAGAGCAGAGTGATGTATTTCTAAACCTGCAGGACCTCAGCAGACACTGGTGCTTCTGTCAAAGACCTTCTCATTTTCCCTGTACAGTATCAGACTCCCATTTTTTATCTCCAGGGAGAAAATGAAATTATCCCAGTAGGACCACAGAGGTGCAGATGCCAATTAAATGAAAAAATGAAACTGGAACTCACACCTCTAAGAAGATGCCATGGTTTAACCCCAGTCAGAAATCAAACCCCACACAGACGCTCACTCACTTCTCCCGGTGGGATGAGGGAGAGAGTTGGAAGAGTAAAAATAAGAAAGCTTGTGGGCTGAGTTGAGACAGTTTCACAGGGAAAGTAAAAGCCACACACACCAGCAAAGCAAGGCAAAGAATTCACCCAACGCTTCCCATGGGCAGGCAGGTGTTCAGCCATCCCCAAGGCAGCAGGGCTGCGTCACACGTAATAGTGAATTGGGAAGACAAACACCATCACTCTGAACATCCCTCCCTTCTTCTTCCTCCAGATCTAAATTGTAACCATGACACCATATAGTCTGCAATACCCCTTGGGTCAGTTGGGGTCAACTGTCCCTGCTGTGTCCTCTCCCAGCTTCTTGTACACCCCCAGCCTCCTTGTTGGTGGGTAGGGTGAGGAGCAGAAAATGTCTTGACACTGCTCAGTAATAACAAAAACATCCCTGTGTTATCAATACTGTTTTCAGTAAAACTCCAGAGCATGGCCCCATACTACTTATGAAGAAAATTAATTCTACCCCGGACAAAACCAGCACAAGAAACAAAGTGTTACCCACAACACTGGATGGTATCCACTGCAGTTAACTTTAGGCATCTGGCATGTGGACCTTTATCTCTGAAATACTAGTTTAGGTTGTTTTTCTAAACAATGGAGTAAAAATTAACTTTTAATACTTTCTAATATAGACAAATAAAACAGGTTATCAGACTTCTGCTATATTTTCTTTCATCATTGCAAGTAGCAGCTGAAATGTCATTTTGGATGTCTAAAACAGAAAGGGTATGCATTGGTATCCTTAAACTTTAAAAAAGCTTAAGGTCTTCCAGAGGAAAATGTTACCTGCTGCCACACCCTACTTTTGTTTTCTCTGAGGACTTTTAGTAACATGAGCAGTCATGAGTCTCAACCTGTCAGAAAGGTGAGAGTTAACATCGCTTGGAAAGAGAAACAACCTCCTCCCAATGTGACAACCCTGAACACATGGGGAAGGGCTGCACCACTGATCTCAGCAACACTGGGGGAGGAGCAGGAGAAAGAAGGAGCTTTCTTCTGTGTCCTGTTCTTCCCTTGCAGCTGTGTGGCCAGGAAACCCATAAAGATTAATCGAGTCAGTCAAGTATGGTGTTATCAATACCCTGTTTAATTGACTTGATCCTGTTCTCAGCACTGTAAAAATTTTGGATTCTATCCAATATTGTACATTCTATCCTTTAAGAAGGGCATCATTCCTTTCTGCAGATGCCAGGTATAGTATTTTTTTCCCTTCAAAGAAAATATAGGGTTTGTTCTTTTCTTATTGTATTGAGAGCCAGTTCCAAAACGGGCCATGTGTTTATATGTCTGTGTATATACATGCATTTTTGTATTTACAGTATCAATAATGATTCATTTTCCTGAAGTCACAAGTGCTCTTGGCAGTTGTCTGCTGAGATTCATCACAATATGTCACACACTAAGAAAATGCTCATTAAAACAGTGAGGGAAAATACTAATCTTGACTTCTAGTGGCAAGTATTTTGGAGAGAATATCATGGTTTTGGCCAAAGACAAATCAGTAGTAAAGACACAATCTGTTCTCATCTTGTAATCCAGGCAAAATGAAACTGCTGAATAAAATCTTTATTCTTCAGTTCTGAATGACATTTGGGAAGATTTGGGCAATACTGTTTTCTATATGTTCTGTTTCTGTCACCTGAAGCCCTAAACTTGGAAAATACTTTACCTGTAACAGTAGTTGATTTTCCAAACATGTGAACTAAGAAATCCAAATTTAGCTTGCATTAGAGCAAAAGATTAATTAAAGAGCTGAAGAAAAGGAAAAACCATCCCTTCTGATTGACTACCTTACATCATGCCACTGCATTTGTTTTAGTTCTGTTCACCTTCCATCTACCAGTGTGCCAAAGCATGTTCCACATGAGGAGTTTCTCATGTGGTTTAACATAACAATTGTCCTTTTTTCCTGAAAAAGCTTACAAATCTAACATCTAGATTTGATAATTATCATAGCACTGCTTATGTGCATTATATTGATGTGACTTATCACTAGAATATATGGAACATCTTTCACTAGGTTTTGTCTTCCTTCAAGGCACAAATAGAGGAATACCACAACATAGGATTTCCTTTTCCATATTCCATTGAAATTAAAGAAAATTCTGGAATTATTAAAAGAATATTTTAAAAAATGATGCAATTATGTAAATATTTATAACAATAGCTTGTAAGAAAATTTGGAGGGCACACACTCCTGGCTGGCTGGCAGTGTTTTACAGGGAGCTGTGGAAAGAATTTTGCCAAAGCCTTAGGTACCTCTGGAAGAACAAGTTGTTTTAAAAAAGTAAGGTTTGCGGACTATCAGAGGTAAAAAAGCAGCATAAAACTTTCCTTTCATGAAAATATCTTTATATTTATATTTATATTTATATTCGCTATCTTTAAATTATTATTTTACTTTTTGGGGTTTTTTTTGTCTTTGTCTTTTTCTTTTTTTTTTTTTTTTGAGAGCAACTCTATGATGATAAGATAAGACTGATTAACCTTTTTTTGGTAATGAACACAAAATAGGTGCAAGGAGTCATCAATTTGAATTTGGCTTTTTTAATCCATGTCAACACTGCCTTCAAAATTGGCTGTCTTGAATAATTTGGCTGTCCTGGAGGCTCTATAAACAAGTTTACATAAGAAAAGATGCTCAAAACTCTAGAAATAAAGTAAAACTGACACACAAAAAAAAAAATTTTGGAAAAAAAAAAAAAGGTCAGTCTTGACTGTTGATGGATCTCCCTCATCATAATTGTTTCTGAGGGTCTTATTCATCAGTCTTCTATGAGAACATTATGGGGAAAAGGGAAGGTACTTCATCACCACAGCCTCCATTCCAGTGCAGATGATCCATTTCATGTGCCATAACAGAATCATAAAATGAATTACAGCCTAGGAAAATACAAAGGGAAAGCAGGCTAACCTTCAATTACCATGATTAGACTGCAAATGAAAAATAGATTTAATTTTTTTAAAAGCACTGGTACTTCATTTGATTTTTTGAACCTTTACCAAAAAAAACACTAGAAACAAACAACCACCCCCCCAAAAAAAAAAAAAATAAATCTCCAACCAACTAACCAACCAACTGAACAGAAAAACACAACCAAAAAACAAACCTACCCATAAATACTTGAGATATTTCATATTGTTGTCTCTCCAGTATCTTGTCCTAAAATCCTATTTAGGCCAGAATCACCTGGTGAGTTAAACCATTCTCTTGCAAGGAACCAAAGACTCTGGAAATGCCAATGCTACATGTTTAGAATAAAAATAATCTGGAGGAAGTCAAATTAGACTAAAGGGTTAGAAGCTTTTCCACAACTTAAAAACCCCAATGAATTAGGAGTAGAGCTGTCTACATGTTGGAAGAACAAACATCAGAGCAGGGGGGAAGGACTTATTCTTTAAAACCACCTCTTCCTGATCACTGACTTGTTGCCAGGTCCCGTGTTCTTATAAACAGTTCTCTCATGGCCTGTGTACCAGGAGTGGCAGATAAGAGACCCCTGCCTTGCACCACATTTCCCATATCTTTCATTCTGGGCTGGTCCTGTGTCACCAGAATAAGGACTGTCACTATGACTTAAGCTTATTATCAAATTTTTCGTGTTTTCCATAACATCCTTCCCTCATGATTTACCAAGATATATCTTTGCTGTGAAATTTCATCACTTGCTAATGTGTTGAAAGCATTTCTGAAGCTGAAAAACATCCACCCCAAATTTAGTCCAGTTGTTTGCTTGCTTTTGCAGGTAAAATAAACTAGATTAATAACAATCAGTAACTCTGATGTCCCCACCTTGTCTTGCAAATTGTTTACCACATGTTCCCTTTTGTTAACAGTGAATAATAAGGTTTTGTTGGTTTTTTTTTTTACACTCACATAGAACAAAAACAACTCCACTAGAGCTGATGCTTTTACAATAGCAGACGGCAGCAAAAAGCATCTTCTCTTTGTAGCAACATTTAGTACATGGCAAGTACTACCCAAATATCCAAATGTGAGAATTTAATTCCCTGCCCATGGAAGGGCATTTGAAACTAGATGAATCTTTAAGGTTTCTTCCAAGCCAAACCATTCTGTGATTCTATGTTTATAATAACAGACAGGAAAAAGATTAGGAAGGAGGTCAAACAAGTAACGTGTGAGGGCATTTTAGGTGAGGTTCTTGTAACCAGTGAGGCAATTGGATCCTTCTGAGAATTTAAATACAGGTAAAGGGGACAATTCAGAGCTGAAACCAAGATATGGAGGGAGTGTTTGGCAGTGATGAAAAGGTTAGAAAAAGCAATGAAGCCATTGAAAGGCAAAGAGAGAAACAACACAGTGTGAAACCCTGGATATGGCTTGTGGAATACAAAATTTCTTAGTGAGCTGAATTCCAGACTTAGCAGATGTATATTCATTTCCAAGATCAAAGAATCTCCTATGTAAAATGGGGTGATTCACATAATCTATCTGTATCTAGGTTTTCCATCTGTAAAACGAAAAAAGAAGGGATGAGAGCCAAAATAATTTAGGTCATATGAAAGTAAAAATTGTATCTCGCAAGACATATGTAGTAATCTTAGTAATCCTTCTAATCTACTCAGTGGCTTTATCTGAAATGCTCTCCTCAGTGTTACACAAAATACTTTACAATAGTTGTGAACAGCTGGGAGGAGGTCAGAGAGATGAAGCAAAAAAGATTCTAGAAATCTAGGAAATATCACCCACAAGAAAGGCTGAAGAAAATTTAATGTTTGAATCTTGAGAAAAGAGGGAATACAAAACCAAAGAGAAACAAGTTAATTGTGAAAATTTATAAAGGCAACTGCAGGGTGGAATAAATAATATAAGAAGTTCTCCATGCTGCAGTGGATAGGGCGAGCAATAATGATATAATATCAAAAGAAGGAGATCTAGAAATTTAGATAAAATTTCTACTGGTACAGTTACTGAAGCACAAGAAAATACTGTATGAGAGAGCTGCAAAATCTGCATTATAGGAGACTCTTATTTAACAGTTTGACAGATACGGACCAGGAATGGCATGTTTAGGAGCTGCCACTGATATTAATATGAACACAGGTAAATATTTATATATTAAAAATAAAATTGCAGTGCTGACTCATGATCATCACCAAGCATTCATGATCCCAGTGTTGCACACCAACAGGACATTTGCAATTACATCAGACAGAAAATGTGAGTCTAGTGAAGTTTCAGTTCACTATAAGATAAAGGTTCGTTTCATTTCAATTTAATTTTTAAAGGGAAACTAATTTAATTGTGCTACAGAAATGCTTCCATCTTTAATATGTTTTGAATACATAGCTATTACTGAAGGAGATGCTTCATTAAAATCTACCTGTTTTGTTTTAGAATAAAACTCATAAAATTTGCAAGATTTCCTTTAATCAGTTAAATTAGAAATTAACATCAGCACTACTTTCTTCCTCTTGTTATTAAGGGAATTGGACTGTTAGTAATTTCTTCAGTATTTAATATTAATCAGGAGATATCTTCAAATACACCACCAATGTTTTCTACAAAGGAAAGAAAGAGAGCTTTAAATTTCAGAGGTGAATGTTGCAAATACTGGGTCGCTGTGGTCAAGACACTTTTTATTTCCTTTGAGAGATTAGTCTACGGGAGACAGGGATTTTAATTATAAAGCATGGATGGCATAGTCGAAAAACAAATTCTGATAAACTGAATTGCTAACACACTTTTGAACCTCTGTTTGTGAAAGGCATAAGGACTCAACCTATCCTATTTGTACATGTAGGAATCGGAATATCTGCGAAAAGAAGTACAAAGTCAACAGGACCTTGAGAATGTACTGGCAGAATAATCTTTCAGAAATAGCTCCTCTTCACTACAAGGCAGCTCTGGGTTCAGCTTACCTCTGACTTATTTTTTTTATTTTTATTTTAATGGTGTTTCTTTTTGTGCAGTCAGCCACTCTCAATGGAGACAGTGAGTGCTCCCTGGGCTGAAGCTGATATGCCTGTTACATTCAAGGAGGCACAACCTTCCTGAGGGATCCATTTGCTGTTGCCTTAGGTATGACTGACATTAACAGTCCCCCCTCAGGGTCACATCTCTTTTATTTCAGAAATTATAATACCAAGAACTGTATAACCAAAGTTTTCAGTTTCTCTATTTCTTTAATTCCATTTAATCTGATTTAACCCTGCATATTAGTTGCAATAACCAGGGTATTCAGACCTAGAAAAAGACCCAGGACTCTTGTTTCCCTTTCTTCCTCTCCATCATGGGGACAGAGAGGTCTCATGGTGCCTCTTCTTCCAGATCACACGGCCTTAAGGGAAAACTCAGAATCACAGGATATCCAGAGTTGGAAGTGACCCACAAGGAACATCAGGCTTGGGGCTGTGACCACTTCTCTGGGGAGCCTGTTCAGTGCCCAACCACCCCCTGAGTGAAGAACCTTTTTCTAATATACAACCTAACCCCACACTGACACTTGCAGAGAAAAATCATCTCAAAATTCCAGAACGTTGACCAAAGCCAAAGCACATCTAAAACTCAGACCTTTCAGCAACCTCAGAATTTTATGCAGTTTTTCCTAGAGTTTGTAGCTGTGTCTTCACTGTTTGGCAAGGGATTAGACGTGTTGCCTGGTTCTGGTGCCAGGAAGCATGGCTGAGCTGATGTCCATTTGGCTGAAACCTCTTTCTCTCTCTGAAAACAGGAAACCCAAATCCCTTCAGGGTGGCATGATCATATTGAACACAGGAATTTTGTTCTATCCCAAGCATTTGCAAAAATATGTTTGTTGTCAGGAGACAAAATCTTGCCTGTGGGTGTGCCAATAAATAATCTGAATGATTGTCTCACAGTGCACAAACTCACAGCCAGGTTCCATCTATTTTGCTGGCATAACCTAGATTTTCTGCCCTCAGTTTGTCTGAGCTACTCTTTTCTTGAAATCTGCTTTGATTATTTAGATGATGAGCACTTGTGACAGCACCTTTTACACACTGGCACAGTAAATATTAATTTCGAATGCAACAGTGAGTTACACTGCCTGTAACTGGCAAATTATATTCATTTAGATGTCTCCATAATGTCCATCTTTGTCAGTGCTGCAGATCAAATAACCTGACATCTGTTAGAAGCCAGGGTTTACATACAGAATAACTGCTTGGGACACTTAGAGTAAGGCTTTGGTCATATGGAAGGCTTCAGTGAAAAGAGCTGAAGCTGTGAATAGTCTTGACGATAATAAAACATCTTAAAGTTCTTATTAAAAACTGGTTGCTCATTTAGTATCCCCAAATATCCATGTTGAAACACATTCTTTGTCCTCTGGGCTTGTATGACAAATATAATGTTATATTACTTTAGTGTACCTGCTTAATATTATATTTCTTTAGTGTTCCTGCTTGTACTTCCCAAGGTGATGTCCACTTGAATATGAGACTTCTACAAAGTTTCTGACTGTCCAAGACCTGAATATAATATGTAAACCACTACATATTTCAAAAGCAACTTGTCTGGCCATAGAACCTCAGCCAGGTCTGTTGCCACTGGCTTTACTGATGGGGTTCATCTCTTTTCTTCTGTGCTTTTAATTTTTAACAGATTTTGAACAGAAATAGATCACCCCATTTCTGCCTTGTTTACACTTAGATTAAGTATTTGAATTGAAGTACCTTTGAAAGAGAAAATGCTGTTTGAAATAGCCCTTTGGCTTTTTGAGCAAAAGCACTACTCTAGACAAATCACGGCTAGGATTACTTCATCAGCCAGAGGTATTTTTTCTCATGTGTGTGAAGTGTGACCAACAGATTATCTGGGCACTTAGACTCTAATGTACCTATTCATGGACAAACAAGAGAAAACAGTTATTAAGCTTCTGTATAGAAATTGCTGCTGTTGCAAAATGGAGATTTCGACTGTATATTTTACTCTATCTCTCAGCAAAGTGTTGCCTGACCTGGGAAAAATGAAATTCCATACATTAATTTGTATGGTATTGCATCGAAAAATATGGAATGATTTATTATTTTTTGACCTGTACTGTTCAGCATTACTTGTTATTCATAGCAACAGAAAGTCAGCTGATTAATATACAGATACACTCTACCTCATAGAGGAAAGGAATTGATTCAACATACTGCTTGTCCCACTGTCTATCAGAGGAATTCTGCAAATTCCCATGTGTGGCTCTCTATTACTCCTTTGGGGATTCCCATGTTCTTCAAAGTATGTCTTTGCAGCACCTTAACTGTCTAGACAAGACTAATAGTAACCATTAATTAGTGTTATTCAGTAAGTTATCACGCTTCATGCGAGCTATGGGAATGAGCTGTGTCAGTGCTCTGGTGTCCTGAAACAAGAAACTATGTGTATTATCTCACCTATGTCAGGTCTAGGAATATATGTATACACAGTCATTTACCACCACTCTGCTGATGTAATTTGGTGCTCACTCTAAGTCTACTTTCTATCTCATTTTTATGTTTTTGAGACAGGGGCATTTTGTGTATTGTGATTAATAGGATGGTAGTTCACCAATACAGGACCTGTCGGGTACACAAATGTGTTACAGGTTCTGTGTTACAAAGATGAACCTTTCATAAACTTCAGTGGGATTTTTGCTCCTAATACTGAAGGCAATTTTACCATAAATCCTTAAGTCTTGACCTGAGATGTGGGGACTGTGAGAAGGACCTTGGATGGAGAGAAGAGGGAGAAATGCAAACAAGACAGTTCAAAAAGTTCCAGATCATAGGTAACTTTATATATGATTTACATCATTAAAGAAAAGAATTTACTGACCGTAAAATGGACATAAAAGTGAAGTTTAATAATCCACAGTTGCACAAAGCAAAAAGAAATACCTGTAATATCTTAATTTGTAATGGTAAATGATACCCCATAAGATTCTCACTGTTCTTGACAAAGGCATGACTCTGTATTGCTATCACTTATTATTATCCTCTTTATTGGCTTAGTACAAGACAATTTTCATTAAGAACCTATTTTTCCCTCTTCTATTTTGTTTGTTTTTCAAATGAATTTATGTTCACAGTGGGAGGCAGCATGAGAAACCATGGATTTAGCCACAGAGAATAGCAAGCAGTCAGCAAATTTCCTTCTCAGTCCCCTACTGATTTGCCAGAAATGAAAAGATCATTTAGTCACCGTGCACATTCAGTTCTCATCATCTGTGGTCCCAACGGGGCAGGTCAGTAAAATGTCACCAGGACTGCCAGTTAGTGCTAAACATGCTGCTGACTTTTTTGGGGGGTTGTGGATCTTCAGGTTTAATTCTCAATTCAGAACTCCCACTGCTGCCATGTTCTCTGCAGGCTGTCTCACTGATTTCTGTCTGTCTGACTTGCTGTCTCCTGGTTCTTCACTGTTTCAGTCTCTTGTGAAACTGCCAAGGTAGGGAGAACTCTACCTATATATGTGTGCAAAGTGCTGAGCTTATTGGAGGATTTATTTTAAGCAAAAAAACCCTGAATCATCTTCATCACTCACAGTTACAAATTGGTTTTACCAGAAGAGAATTAACATTGAGTAATGTTAATTGAGTAAGAATTAGCCCTTTCTTAACCACTTTTGTTCACAATCTCAACAGAAAATGTGCTTATCAGGTGGCTTTGACAAGAGCAAACACATCTGATTCACTTTACCTCTCTATAGCTGTAATTTTTTGGTCTCATTATTTTGTTATAAGCACTAGCTTGCTTATGAAGGTGATCTGGTATAATGGAATATGCACCTGTGGAACCTGGGACACTGAACACTTGCTATTTAATGCTGGTCTATCCACAAATACTTTTGTCTGCTAATATTCCATGATGCAAAACAACATCCAACTTTCCCTTAGCGTACTCCTACAAGAAATTCTCATTCCTTGCAAATACAATGGTAGCTCAGACTAGGCAGGTAGGTTATGGGCATGCTGGCATATTAAATGGCATTATTGTCTCACAAGAAGGTATGTTAATAAATCCTCTTCCTCCTTCCAAAGTGCACATCTCCACACAAAGTACCTATGGACTAAACAGTGTCAGAGATGAACAATTAAAACATATCTAAAGTCAGGTTCTAATGGCAGAAATATTCCCAGACATTGTTTAATTCATTTTTATAGGTGTCAATAAAGTGCCTACCAGACACACAGGACTCCAGAGTTTTAATATTAAAGTAATTTGCATTAAATAATATGTCCAAATACTCGTTAGTAGATTTGGGATTTGAGTTTTTTTTGGCTTCTGATCAAAGCCTCTGACTGCTGAGATATTCAGCAAACAAAGGCTGCCTGTAGTTGTCTTCAAATAATTTGCTTTTTCTAAATTAAATCAATGGATTCCAATTAGAGGGTAACAGCTTCTTTCAGACCAGAAAAAGGCCAGCCTAAGACATACACTTCAGCACTGGTCCAGCCACTAGATTTTAGGCATTTTCATAAAGGCTTGGTTTCTGTAGATTCTTTCCATTGCCATAGGGGTCACACAGACAGCATGGGACGTAAATCTCCAGCTACAAGCATGATGTCTCATTGATTACTGGAAGAGACTCGAGGGTGACTAATTTGCTCAGCTGAAACCCCAGTTAAATATTAGAACTCAGGTGTAATGATTCCTTCTTTTGTGGATCAGAGTCACAGGAAAAAAAGCAACGCTTACTTGTACAAATTCAAACAAATCGGGATCAAAGGTGTTTATTGATTGCTCAACAACACATAATTAAGAGGCAATAAGTAAATTCTGCATCTTGTATAAATATCAGAGATACAGCAGATGAATCACAAACCTTGTCACTCACAGAATCTTCATGAAGATCTACAAATTTCTACACAGTGAGAGAGTCCCCTTGGGTTCATCTCTGTAGCTTAAAGATGGGTCCCTACATGTTGCATCCCACCAAGTCAGGGCAGCTTGCTCCACCTTTAATTCCTCTTTTCAAGCTGATTCCTGTTTTTTTTTGTTTTGTTTTGGTTTGTTTGTTTGTTTTTTGTTGTTGTTTTTTTTTCTTTTGTCTCCCAATTCCCTATTTTAATTTTTGTTTGTTATGGCTGATAGTTTTCTACCCTGTTAGGTCTGGTTGTTTGGGGGAAAAAAACTTAGACAATCACGTGTGTTCTGTTCTTACACATCCCTGCCTCACCAGGTAGGGGGCAGGTGAATTCCCCCCTCATGTAACCCTTTGCTGATGTGGTTCATTTGGTTCGTGCTTCAGAAAAACATGTCCCAGGTAGCAGTGTTTGCAAATGGTATTGTTCACACTGCCAGAAGAAATTCAACAGGAAAATAGATGCTGTATGTGCAAGATGCTCATTTGGGATCTTGGTCATACATTGTTTATACACTTGGGCCATGATGGAATGAGAAGAAATTAGTCCTGACTCTCTACAGCAAAACAACTGAATAAAGAAAACCAAGGTCTTTAGAAATTGTATTGGTATTTTCCACTGTATCAAAAAGGATCATTATTTCTTTAGTTTCTTCTGAGAAAAATGCAAAATTTGCTATATAAAGAGATTTAATTTTAATTCCATGCTTTAATCTTTGTGCAATTTGCAGACAATCCTTGCCATGGATAATTAGGTGGTCCTCCTAAATTATATTAAGACAAGTAATTTATACTTGCAGTTCTTATTTTAAATTAAATGTGGATATGCATGCAAGGCATCATACATGAATATGTGTGTCCATACATAAATCAGAGAATCCCATTCAAAGGATGTGATACACATACAGACACAACCCTGAAAACAGACACAAAAAAATGCCCATGAAACGAAACAGGAAAAAAACCCTACTGGATCTTTCTTCAAGTATATAAACAAGTGTGAATTTGAGGTACAACATAAAGTACAACATTGCTGGAGGAAAAGAAATAAGTAATAAGCAGGTAGAACCAGAACATCAGAAGTGACTACTAGGCAACAGTGCTGTTTTCTTTCAAGTACATGAAGTCCCTGTCAATTTAGAAGAAAACAAATGAAACTATGCATTTTTTGGGTTCCCTGGTACAAACCCTAAATGACTTCCCCCTACTCTAGTTCTTCAATCAAAACCAAAGAAATGTCAAGACCAAAAAAGATATGCTGAAACTCATGACCAGGAGTTTTTCCAGCCGGAAGGAAGGAAAGGATCCCTTTGTGGGTAAAGAAGCAGAATAAATTGCACATCCCTCAGCCTTCAGAGCTTTGAGTTTGTTGCTTTCATATTCAAGAGGCTTTAGACACACACAGACTGCAAGCTTTGTTTGTCCTGATTTTATTTGTTTCTGTTTGAAACTAAAAATGAAAACAGTTCCCTAATCGAAACAGTCAAGTTTCTCTGGCTTTGTAATTTGTTTACCAGAACCTGGGGTAGTGATTCACTGTTTGGGACTAAGATTTATCTCCAAGTCTCTAATAAAAAAGATCTTTGTACCTCTTATACCCAAAACCCCAAAGGGAAGGGGTTTTTATTACTATTATTGTTATGCATGCTCCAAATTAGACAGCAGATAAGTCCTTTGCCTCCAAAGACCAGAAGCATGATGAAATTGAGATCATTAAAGCACCAGGGATGCTCTGGAGTAGAAACTCAGTCTGCTTGCCCTGCATAAGGCATGGGTGGGTTTACATGTTGTTGCATAGAGTAGTTCTGACTACTATGCTCCCTTTTGACCAGGAATATATGACTGGCAATCATTCAAAATAAAGTAGGTATACTGTCAAATTTAGAACTAATGTGCAAATTGACTGTATTAATTGTTTTATATTCAAGTAACCACTCATACCTCCTTAAAACCACTGCCTAATTAATAATGGCCATTAAATAAAGCAGTATAGTATCTTGGAGATTCTGTTTTGGGCAGATTTTTCCTTTGGAGAGACCAGTCAGTTACCGCACTTGTTTTTTCCCCCAATTTTACTGATGCAGACAGATTATTTTCCATTTCCAGAAACAGCAACCATTCCCAGAACTAACACATATTGTTTATCAGTGGACCCAGTGATACCATGCACTTCTGCCTGTAGGGATGGTTGGTAAATGATAGACAGTGGTCCTGTGAGGATGAATTTATTTCAGTCTTGCCAAATGGAAACCCAACTGGCAGAGCAAATGTCTTAGAGCAAAAGGAGTCACAGCCAACATCTCCCTACAGAACTGCTGAGTCTTCCTTTCCCTGAGTCACAACAACAAAGCTGAATTTTCATGTGGCTAAAAGCAATCTATTTGCTAGAGTTTAAATTGTCTATCATTACCAGTTCACTTGGGGATGGTGAGAAGTCTGCAGTAAGATGTCAGACCATAGAGCCAATTTCAATGGAAGCTGGAGGCTGGTGATACACATCTCAAAATCTGCTGCTGGTGGGTGGCTGGAGGATTATTGTTTTAGGCAAGAGATCAGTAAAAGGTTTGAGATGGTTTGCCTGGTGGTAACAGTAATTATACTGATAGGACTGGAGTGACTCATACCCATGGCAGGAAGCCAGACACTCTTCAGACTCTGCAGGGAATCTAAAGGTCACCCAATTTTCAACTAATTAGTTTATGGGGGCTGACACTTCTTTGTGGCTCCCCTGAACTGTTAGGAGGGCTCACTTTCCTGGATTTGCTACCTTCCTCTGTATTGTACCAGGTTTTCCCTTTCAGTAGGAACAGAAAGGCTGCATTTGAATGCCTTTATCTATATCTTTCATTCTCAGAAGTCCTAATTAGCAATGTTGATCTACAATCCTCTTTCTGATACATCCTGATAAGATGAGGTACTTGCATATTTTTTGACAAGGTGTTGCCAGATGTCTAAATGCAACACATGGAGACAAAATTCTTCTGTTTTTCATGCATTTCAGGTTATTGAGAAAAGAGGAGTAATCAGTATTTTGCATTTTTTCCAGATGGGAATTGAAAGGACTAAAATTAGTTTACCAAGGGGTGGAGAAGGGGGTAATTTCCCCTGCAGCTTGACCCATTTAAAAACCATGATTTTTGTCTAAATGATGCTACATGTTATGACATCTATTTCTGTCTGCAGTGTATAGGATAAGTTATAATAAAAATTTTTTTAACCTCTTACCTTTCAAACACTTACCTTTTGCATTACTGAAGGTAGATGTGGAAGCCATGTATAATAATTCAAGTATATTTGAATCCTGCCTTCATAGAACCCATGAGGTATTTGAAAGCTGTGTATATGTGTCCCTTGGGAACATGTTTTTGGGGTGACCTTGGCAGTGTTGGATTAATGATTGAACTTGATGATCTTAGAGTGCTTTCCAACCTAAATATTTCTATAATTCTATAAACAAACAACAGAAAACATTGTTGAGAAATCATAATCAGGCAGTAAGAAACATTGTTGAGAAACTGTCATCAGCTAAAAACTACTGGCTACTGAAGCTGAAATAGGGAATGAAATGAATTTCTGCAGAAAGAAACTTTTAAAATATTGGTAATTTTTATTTTGTTTCTTTTGATATGATTCAGTTCTTAATTAGTTTTCTAAAAAGAGGAAGGGGAGAAAAACCTCCTACTTTAATTCTATTGAATCCAAAGTCTTTGACATATATTCTAATCAGGCAAATATGCCTTTTTTGGTGAACAGATGTAAGGGACAGAAGAAGTCTGATCACTACTTATAACAATGTTTCTTGGACTCTGCACAGAGAGACACGAACAACGTGAATTGAAAGGTATTTTATTATTGCCCAAAGCTGGACCTTGAGTCCTTTGAACATTTCACGATCATCTGTGGATTGACCACATCCATCAGTTATCACTGACCTCAGATTCACAGAGTTTTATGTTTGACACACCAAGGGACACACCAGACAGACAGGCACAGCTTGTTTTATAAGCAATTTCAGGAATGCCATCTCCCCTTTTCCAGTGTTTCTGTTTTCCCCATGCTACTGGAACAACTTGTAGATCAATCCTTCTCTAAACTGAGCATCCTGTAAATCCACACAAAAATTCTCCCCAAAATAATCACTAGGACAAAGTCAATGTTAATAGTTCCCCAAGCTTTGTTTTGGAGAGCTGCAAAATGCAGCATTCATAAAAGTGAAGTGTCTTCCCCTGACTTGTCAAAGTATTAAGAGGAGTGACTACAATTCAGAGAGGCCTCTCACCATCCTGAGAAACCTCCACCCTGAGAAAGCTCTTTGTCAAACCTCCCTGAGAAAACTAACATCCAGTTTAACAAAAACAAAAATTGTTGCTTCCCTCTTACAGACTAATCTGCTATGGCATTAAGAGGATTTAAGAAGGTGTGAAGTAAATGGATTTTTATACTCTCACTGGAACAGCTCTAGTGGAATTTCAAATACATTAAATCTTGAGTTCCAATGTAATGTGATCATTGTTTTTAGTACTTCAGGGAAATGTAAAGGGAGGAGTTCTTCACCAATTTTAATCTAATAATAATAGAAATAATATCCAAGAATCAATATTGTTCTTATTAGATTAACCTTCTTTGCTACTGTTGTGCTTCTCTGGGATTTGAATGTCTAGGTAGTTTCAGATCTTCCTGTTTATTTAGGGAGAAGCCTTTGTTTCTCTTCTTTGTACACATGGCTGTTAATCCAGCATGTGAATAAAATAATTTCATTTCCAGTGTTGTGACACAACAACTAAGAAAGAGAAAAGAAACAAAGGGGAAGAAAAAAAACAAATTACTGGTGTTTTGGTTCAAATTACTGGTGTTTTGGTTCTAAAGCAAAATATTCCATTATGTCACTTCCTGTTTGTAGAACAGACCATTTAGGTCAATTAAGTGGAAGTATTGAAGGATATTACAGCTGCAGTTGCCCTATCAAAATAAAGGCTGATGCCACTGATGTTGTCAGTATAAATTTGTTACTGTACTGTTAAAATAGCTGTTGTACACCTTTCAGACTCATTAAGTGCCTCTAATTATTCTGATAAGGAGGTCTGGTTTATCCAGATTAGCTCCAAACAAAATAATTTAATTTTTCTGAACTTCTTTGAGGGGGAAGTTAATCTGTTAATCTCCAAAGAGCTTGTTTCTACTTTAAATTCATTTTCTGTTTCCTCTATGACAGTCATGAGAACAGCCTGTTTCAGGTAGTTTTGGTCTTCATCTCTGCATTGAAAGGAGGAAGTCAAATACAAGTAGCAATAAACAACCAGAAAGGCCAAAATTCAAGGGTCACAGTGATGAGGTTTTCCTATAGAGAAAGTAGACAGGTAGATAATTACTTGAATATCTTTAAATAGCTCTAATGTATTCTGAACAGGGAAGTTTTTCTGCAGGAAACAATCTCAGCATGGCTTTACTGTTGTAATAAGCAAACCATGTAATATACCCAGTATGATGAGATAGAAAAATAAAGTGATTGAATACAATCTTTTAAATTCAAGAGAATAGAATTTGTTTCTGCATGTGGTCCACTTGTAATATCAGCAATGCCACTTAGCTCTTACAGAGCTTTTTTCACCAGAATGTCTCAAAGTACATTATAAAGAGCTGTGACATCCCTTTCTGTAAAATTTAAATAGAACTTGTACAAGGGTTCTCATCAGTCACTTCCATCAGGCAATAATACAATCCACCTCTTGAAAATCTTCAGTGTTCTTCCCACTTGGCAAAGCTGTTTCTCTCTTTTACCTGCTCGGAAATCAGCCAGGAGCTACTTCATTGAAATAACTCCAATTAAACATCTGAAAAACAGTGTATTTAGAAAAGGTGACCTCCTATCCTTAAAAGCACAAACCTCCTGCTGTGCTCACCCACGTGGCTCAATGAGCAAAGGGGACTGTGGGTGCCCCAGCAAGTCTTCCCTAGAGTTTCCCACAAATAATGGTTCATATGGACAGCCAGAAAGATTTATGGAGGAGTTTCCCAGTGGAACAGATTATACTTCCACGATCCAATGACACCTCTTGTGCTTGCCCCAAGTTCTCAATTTCCTTGTCAGCTGGTACTGGCCTGGCTGGAAGTAGAATGATGATGATTCCTGCCTGTCATCACTGCAAACCACCACCATACAGACACCTGGAGTTGTCCAAAGTGACTCCAAGAGAGTTGATGGACATATATAGAGAGTACACAGGCTGTGGAGGTATCATAAACTTATAGAAAAATAGAATATCCTGGTTTGGAAGGGAACCACAAGGATCACTGAGAGCAGATTTGCCTTTCAGCTTCCACTTCTGGAGCTTCCACATTTAGAGTTCACCCTTTGTTATCCGATGCAGGTCAGTAATGTTCTCCTCCAGTGGTATGAACATTGACCCTCAAACCATCCAGATTAAATTCCTGGGTTTAGTTACTTTGGGGTTACTACAGAAGATATAAAGACAACATTGCAGTCCCCATCATCAGATCTTTCTCAGTCTCATGCGTTTTTTGGTAGGGTGATGGTGCAAGGTTTTCCTCAGAGGTCAATAAATCAATTGACATTATAGGCTATTAACAAAGTGAATTGTTTTTCAGATATTTAAGTATAAATTTCAAACTAGTAAATATAGATTAGAGTCCATACTTGAAAAAAAAGAAATTAATTCTACCCTATAAAAAAAATATCACCATAACTTACGTTCTATTCTGTTTAGGGAACTTCACTTTAAACAAACTACTTACTTCACTGTAAGACAATTTGATCACTGAAAGACCAAAAAAATGCAGACTGTATTTCTCTGTGAAGTTGATGTCCCCAGTTGTATTGCTTAGCTGGATCACAAGATTCTCTTTAGAGCTAAAACACACATTGAGAGCAGAACCAATCAATCACAGATACAAACCTTTCTCATCAGACCTGAAGCCTTGTATTTCTCTTTGAGATTGCTCTGCAACTCTCCTACTTAAACTGTATTAATCTCCCCTCAGATCTGATGAGTTTATGTATGCAAAAAGAAGGGAACAGATGATGTGGGATCTGCAGGGCATTCAAAACGAAAGGTTCAGAAATTCTGCTGCACAGAAATCAGGTAAAAGTATTTTCTTTAGAGAGGTCAGGAAATTTGCAATATGAGAAGAAAGGGGAGGTGGATTTTATTTCATGATACAAATTTATGGCTCTCTTCCCCATCAGAATTTATCATCTTTGTAAAAGGGGAAAAAAAAAAAAAACAGGAGGCAAACAAAAAATTCTAACATGCCATTAAAAAAAAAGGAAAGGAAGAAAAGAAGTGTTGAGTTTGCCTGGTGTACAGAACATAAGTTCTTGTACCTCTTATCACTTGACTGAACTACTCTATCAATTCCTCTCAGCAGGCACTATGTCTCTGTGTGTGTTTTCCAAGGTTTCCTACTCATTTGTGGTGTTCTGGCAATAATAAGCCGTCATAGAACTACTGCATAGAACAGCAGGAAACTCTTCAATATATCTTACAGAAACTGTTGTTTCTAGCAAAAGAAATACAGATAATTATGCAAACTACCTCAACAGGTCCATCTCAGAGGAACGGCACAACCTGCAGTGCAAATATTATATTACTTGGGTGGCAGAACAGAAAACTTCATTCAGTGGTTTTGGATGAACCCAGATGAAAGAGGTGCCCACTGAACTTTTTTTTGTTCAAGGCTGCCCTGAAGATGGTTCAGAAAAGGCAAAGCTGTCATTTGCCATGTAAATATGAGTCTGTGGACTCCCTCAGCACAGTGCCATGATAGCAGTAAAAATTAGAGAGATGCAAAACATGAGAGGTGTGTGTGGGGTTCCTTGCTCTTGATAGGCAACCAAATAACACCTGCTGGAAGATGGTATCAGAGTCAGTGGGAAGGGAGATCTGTGACAACCTCTAAATTTCACTGCCAGAGGAGCTGCTTTTAGAGATGCTGAAGTTTAGAAACAGTCTTCTGGTCACAGCTTCTGGCTTACCTGCCATAGGGTAATAAATAATGTCCAGGTTGTTCACAGAATAGTGTACTTATATCCAAGCAATAGGAACATTCTGCTTGGATGAGGGAGTCTTCAGTATAACTTTGAGATCTAATGACCAGTTATGGGCTCTGTAAAAGACATGTCCTTCACAACCTCCTAAAATTACTGTGGTCCTAGTGCTTTATCAAGAATTCATTGATTTTTATGTGTTTTGAATTAATGAAGAGATTGGTTCCTTTAGTGACTTTTTATACAATGAATCCCAGATGGTGAACTTCAAATGTACCTTTGTACAACTAAATAATTTCACCTATGAAATTGTTGATGTCTGCAGCTTGTAATATTTGGTCAGAGATTTTTCCTTGACCTGTAGCTTGGAAACAGATTCCTGATTTATATTGGTAGAGTGTATTTTTTGGCAACTCACTGTAGTGTTGCCCATTACTCTCTCCATTTGTAAACCTGTCAGCAAGGGAGAGACACATGCTTTGCTCCTTATTCTCAATCATCTCTTCTAGAGGTTGATGACTGGGACATAATCTTGTTTTCTCCTAATATCCAGGTCCACAACCTGTTTATTGGCTTATGGAGATAAAGAAAGCTGAACATAACTTTATTTCTTTGGGGAGAAAAATTAGATTTTGATTAATCTTGCAAGCATTATTATCTGACACAAGCCTTAGATTTTCTTTCCTGTAAATTCAGCAAAGGACCATAAACTTGCAGATTAATTACAAAATGCAAAGCACATAGTCCAAGTCAGCATGCAACCTGTAGCTTATATAAAGAACAACAATAAGCCAATTGCATCATCCTATGGAACAGCTCTTGTGTTTTCCCCAGACAGCTAAAAAAAATACTAAAGAAAGACAAGACTATTTCGTTCTGTTCCCTATGACCCTCAATAATTTAAATATAATTATCAGTCTATTTACTAAAATTGCTTATGACTGACCAGAGCTGTAGGGAGCCATTCATCTCCTAGGAGATGCAACTCAGCTTCTGTACATGTGTCAGTATTTCTATCTGGCACTATTGATTATCCCTCAGAAAAGACAAGCACAGCATGTTTCCTACCCTGTATCAGTTCATTGATCCCTCTTACCTGACTGTGCTCACAAGCTCAGAGTTTGCTTGTAAGCAACAAGCAAATAGTGAAATTCTTTCTCCCTGACAGAGCATCTCTGTTTTTGTTGATTTGCTCGTGGGTTTTTTGTCAGGAAATAAGCCCATGCCCAGGTAAGATCATAGCCCTGGTTTAACTGTGAGGCTCCAGCTGCACATGATGCAGGGGACTATAATGAGATGGGAGAGCAGAGCGTGAGCCCTCTACACCTTCCTGCTTCTCCTGACTAAAACCAGGTATTTTTAGACCAGTGCCAGGATATTTGCATAAATCTGATTGTGAACAGGAAGGCAGCTCTGGCTCCAGAAAGCTGGCAGGCTGCTCTGCCTTTGGCGCAGGCCATTTAGGAATCAGGCAGCTGAAATACCAGCTGTGTCTTCTCTGTGAGCCTTCTGTAGATTCTGATAAAGTCATTGGAAAAAGAAAGTCTGGAGATGATAAATATGGATAATATTGTTGCCAAGACTTTGTTAAAAAGAGCATGTGTTGGGGGGGCCAACAACTCTAGAGGAGGTAACTTGTGCTAATAGGCTTTATTTTAATACCTGAAGACATTAATGGGCCTACCACAACTTCTAAGAGGAAGGAGTGACCAAGGTGTCCCTGAGGTCATTTTGATTCCCACTTTATAGTGCAGTCTAGTGCTTGCAGCATTCATTGGTGAGCATGGGCAGAAACAGACCGGGGTCCCAATCCCTGCTGCTAGGAGATTATTCACTTTACATGAAAACACAACTGGGAACCACCACATAAAGAGCCCTTGGAAGGGAAGCTGAAGCCTCCATGTCCTTCCAGAGGACATCCCCAGCCTTTCTGCTACAGCTACCCTTGTTTTCATGTTCTCGTTCCAGTCCAGTGAATCCTGAATTCTTTCTCTGCACACTGCAAGGCTTTTCATCTGGCACTGCTGAGACATCCTGCCCTCCCTCCAAGTAGCCTTGAACCTGTTTCCTAAGCAACTTGGCAAAAGCACGAGAAGCAGGGACTTCAGTCCTGTTAAGCAGAGGAGAGAACTGAGCACCGATCTTCCAAACTTCTGCTGGCTGTTAATCTGCTACCACATCCCCTTTGTACCAGTGGGTTTGCCCCGGAAAAGCAGCCACTATTACATTTGCACAGGAATCAATAAGAACATTTTGTCCATTCCCTTATAACAGTTGTGACATGGGGTTCCTTGGGCAGCTCAGGAAGCAGAAATCCTCTTTTGGAAAGTGCATTGGCTTGGGCACAAGTCACGTTCTGGGTTGTTCATTGCTTTCAGAAGTAAGTGAACAAAGGGAAACATTATGCTTAAAATGCAAAATGTGCTGGAATGTAGCCTGAGATAGAGCAGTAATTTTCAAGAGTGAAAATTTGAAATTATGGGCCAAAGACTGGTCTTACTCTCATTTTTTGGATTGAGATCTTTTGATTCATGTGTCAGATGTCTTGTTCAGTGAGGCAATGGGAAAAATGAATCTCAGAGCTAACAGGCAATTTCAGATGCCACCCCTTGTGGGGTTTTTAATTTTTTTTCCCTACTTCTATTTTGTCTTGTGCTTAACATTATTGAAGATGATTAACCATTTATCGAAACTGTGAAAATAGAAGGCTGACCATGTTTCTCATTTTTGTTACAGTAAAAGAGGAAAGACCCTACAAATCTTGTCTGTGTAAACTTCCTCTTCTCGGTGCTACTCTCCTCATCAGTAATAACCACTTGTACTGATATCTTTTACCCTGAGGGGTAAAATATCTGTACCTGCTGTCCTAAGTGATAAACAGATTTTCAGTTTCTGTTCTGTTTCTGTAGTGTTGGATGTGTGCCACTACTTTCCTCCTTTGCCAGATGACATCGTACTTCGACAGTGAGAGGGTGCAGTTGGAAACAAGCACTAGTCATATTAGGGAGTATTACACTGATTTACCTGTGATTAAACATAAGGTTGAATGAAAAATCATGGTATTAAAGGCACAAGATCATAGGTTTGATGCCTATGAGGAGGGCACTGGGTAGATATCACTGCAAGAAGCGGGTAGAGGTGTTTGGATAACAGCTCATCTCAGGCAATTAATACATGAGTGTAAACACTGAGCAATCACATGAACAGGTTCTCTCTGTAGTCAGCCAGTTTTTTAATTCCCTCTGCTTCATTAAGTCAATTCGTTCCAGTATCTCAAATCCCAGCAAAGTCTCTAGTTTGTGTTTACAGCAGAGCAGGATGCTGGGTTTGGTATCAATGGCAAACCACCAGTGTGAGAAAAACCTCATGAGAGGGAATTACACCATCTCTTGTTAAAAAGAAACAAAGCCACCACCACCACCACCACAAACCAGATAAGGAATAGGCCTAAGTCAAATATCTAAATTCAGATTTGGCAATGTAGGTAACACAGAAGGAGTGAACAACAGAATTTCAGACCTCAAACCACACACAGTAGCTACCATTTGACTTTTTTCTCTCCTTTGTCATGAGTACGTTGTACCTGTAATCTTAGTCACATGATTACCTGTAATTTTGAGGTCAGGTGACCTGGTGACAACAGTTTTTCTAAATTTTGTCCTAGCTTACATGGGGCTGAGAAACTGAAAACTTGACATTTCACCTGCTCTGGGAATTTGGTTGAAAAGTTTCATTTTCCAGGTTAACAGTACCCTACTGGTATTTTCTGAGGAAAATGTATTTGGTAATATTCCCACAGCAAGGTAAATTATGTTCATTTGTGATTTTTTTTTTTCCCCATGTGGCTTTGCATTGCATTTGCTGCCAGTTTTCAGAAGTAGCCCCATAACAGCAAGTAAAGCAGCCAAAATGAAACACCACAAAGCACAGAGAAGCATTTTCCATGTTCTACGTAGAAAACTGCTGCCATTTAAAAATCTAGAGGTGCTCCTATTTCCCTAGATTCCTAAAAATACATCTTCTGGATAAATTGAACAGAGGCATAGGGAAACACAGAGAGTTTGTACCAGAAATGCTAGAAACCAACAAGATGGGAAAACACCAGGTCTAGTCAGAAACCAAGGCATCAGCAAAGTGAAGAATAATCTATAGTCCTCTCGGGGACTGTAATGGCATCTTCCATTTGTGATTCAAAATGCAGAACCTCCTCACAAGATTTTTAACAAAATACATTTTTTTTTCCAAAAATTATGACCAGAGGAAAGAAGAGATGATGGTGTCAATTCTCCCTCATTGTTAAACATCCTGAGAAAGTCAAGCAACAGGTTTAATACCTTCAGGTTTTGAGAGAATTTGAAAACTAACATTAGGTGAAGGCTCAGAATGCTGGGACAGGGTATGGAGAGAGTTCCTCCTCCTGAGGCTGTCCCTCTTTGTGAGGCACAATTAAAAATTAATTGAGCTGAAAGGAGAGAAAATTATGATTCTATAGGTAAGTGATTAGGCAACTTGCTGTTTCTGCTCCAGTGAATACTTCATACAAAATTATGTAAATATTCATTAGAATGTCAGGAAGTCACATCTCCCCTGCCACATGAATACCCTAATCACCAAGATCAGAGAGTCTTTTGCCCAATGAATATTTAGTTATTCTGTAAAGTCTAGCAGTTTCAGTAGGAGGCTTAAAAGAGTCTCTTCTTGAATACCTAAAACAGAGTTTGAAATATTTGAAGTTTGGTTTTTAACCCTGACTAGCAAAGGATGGAATGAAAGTCAGATATCTCACAACCATTAAGATGTTGAATTAAAGAAAGAACTACAGTCTCTGTTCACAGAGACTCCATTATGGAGTTTCTCAAGAACCATCTCCTACACTGTGCACAGATAGGTAAAGGAAATGTTTCTGGACCAGAACACAATGTGGGATTCCCAGGCTATGTAGGAGTGCTCTAATCACTGTAGCATTTATATGGGAAAGCAACTGTGGAAGAGGTTATAATACAAGTAGACATAATGAACACTAACAAATCACCAGGACCAGATGATATTACCTCTAGAGTTCTACAGAAACTCACAGGTTAAATAAGTGTACTACATATATAACCTCTCTCTTAAAACTTTAAGGTATCTGAAGACAAAAAGATAGGGGATGAGATAGCAGTGCTTAGAAAGTTTCTACATGTGCTCAGGGACTAACAATTCTTTAAACAGAAGATCTCCAATGGAAAGAATAATAGCAACACTAAGAAATTATAGAATTAATAGAAACTTGCATATTTTATATTTTTTTTGAACAGTAGAGGACATTGCTTAAATAGGTCAAGAAACGTATGGGATAAAAGGGTAGTAAGTATATAGCCTATTTTAATTTCCTACAAAATTTTAACAAAGGCTTTTACATAGACTACCAGAACACTCAGTATCATAGGATAAGAGGGAAGATCTTGACATGCATTAATATTTGATTAAAAGACAGAAATTCAAGGATAACCATTAAAGGTTGTTTCTTGCCATGCAGGATTGTTATCACAGCAGTTGTGAAGGGGTCTGTCCTGGAACTCGTTCTGTTTAGTGTGTTCAGAAATCACCTAAAGCAGAGGGATCATCTGTATGGCAATAATATGATGTGAATTATGATGATCCAACATTATATGAGGCACTCAGGAACAGGACAGACTGTGAAGAATTTGAGGAGGACCTTAGAGACCAGAACATCTAGGCAATAAAATGTCAAATGAAGTTCAATACAGATAAAGTGATATAATGGGTAAAACCAGTTTTATTTGACACATATGCTGACTTAGCCTTGGCTTACAGCTGGATAGTTACCCTGTCCCTTGCTCTCTCCCCCTACTGAGTGGGGCAGGGGGGTAAAATAGGATGAGAGAGATTGTAGCTGAGAGAAACACTGGGAGAAGATTTCCCAATTTTCATCATGGGAAAAACAGGTTTTAAAAGGAGAAAATTAATTTAACACATTATCAATGAAAATAATTATTTAATTATGAATTTAAACTATGAATTAGGGTAGCAAGAAGCAAAACCACAAAGATTAAACCAACAATTTTCTATCCTCTTTTCCCAAGCTTAACTTTACTTGCTCATTTCACTCCTCTCTGGCACTGAGCAGCCTGGAGGTGGGGGGGGGTGAGGAGTGGGAGGTTTCAGTTGGTACCTGGTGGTTTCTCTCCACTACATCTTTCCTCTTGGTTTTCCTTTGTTCTGATGTGGACTCTCCAAAGGGCTGCAGTCCTCCAGAAAAACCTATTCCAGCTTGGACTTTTCAAAGGCCACATTTCCTTCAGGAACATCCATCTGCTCCATCAAGGGGTTCTCCATGGTCTGCAGGGGGTACCTGTTCCAGTGTGGTCTCTTCCATGGGCAGATTAGACAAAATCTTGGAAGTCTATTAGACATCTGAGTTTTGCACTAATGCAGTTTTAGTGATACTTAAGTGTAGGATAGTGGACACATTTATTTATATCAGGACACAGCACAGAAAAGAAATTAATGAATTCTTGCCCATTGTTTTACAGTAGTGAAGAAGTTGCAGACTGGGAATAATACTGCTGCTCTTTTTCACAGAATCCAGCACACTATAATATAACTGGTAGACTGAAAGGAAAAATGACGCTTTTCTCATGTTCAAGAGCAAGCATATCAAATAAAGAATGCCATTCTGATGCATTTTCAAGGAAGGAAAACATTTAACCCTTGGATAGCACCTCAAATCAGCAGTGCACAAGAGGCAAAATGTGACTTGATTCACTACTGGCTAACCAGGTCTTCATCTGAAGACTGTTTAGAGAACTAAATTTAATAAATTGGTTTGGTACACCTGGTGTCTTTGTTGTCATGCAGCTAGCAGACTTGTACAATCTGATCCTCAAAAAATAATGTCTTTGATAGCAAAACTCTGATAAGGAAATTAAATTTTCCTGAGGGGGAAGTGCAGACCTATGAGTAAGGCAAGGTCTGCATCCAGTTACTGACGTTTAAAGTCACCACTGGTTGGGTGACAGATAATCTGCAAGGGGAACTGTCATACTCTGAGTTTAATACCAGCTTGCTGTGAATTCTCAGATTTACTAATAAAGTCATCTTAAGTTAAAAAATATTTTAACAAGTTGAGTTTGTTAAACTGCTGAGGCTGACAGGTAATCTGGGCAGACATGCAGCAATACTTAAGGGAGTTACAGATATGAAAGAAATTAATTTCCTGATGTCGCCATAGCTATTAGGCAGTACTAAATAATATTCAACCTCATCTTAACATCTATATAGCACTAAAAAGGTGTAAAATGCCAAATGTTGTGCTGGATAACTGTGACTGCTCAAAACCTATTAGTTTCTGACACATCTTGCTTGACCATTTCTTTATGCATTTACACAAAATCATCATTATACTCTTATACTGAAACACATTATTTGTTATTATGTATTACATATTTATTATGTATATTATATTAAAATATTATTATTATTATTATATGAAATGCATATTATAACAGGAATCTCGCAAAGGGTGATGAACAACACAAAGTTTCTCTTCATCAGACCTTCATCAAAGCAGAAATCACTGAGAGGAAGAACCAGCTCTTTCAGCAGGATTTGTCTTGTTGACTGGCTAATTGAGAGTGTAAGACTTCAGTTTTACTATAGGTGGCTGCCAAGTCATGAAGTTACCAGAGAGAAAATTATCCAAGATCCTTTGCTCAATGAAAGTTTTAGAGGTGCAATAATAAACAGCAGGAGGCAGAGGTAGGGCATGAAGCCAAAGTTAAACCTCACTGGTTATCATATGGTTGCATAAAATGTGAAAAAAACGCAGTATATTCTGTGGAGCTTCATTCTGCTGAGGAGGATGCACAGGTTGCCAGAGATTATCAAAAACTACATTTTTTAACAAGATCTTGACCTATGAGTCTATATGCTTTATACAGTAATTTTATAAATGAATGATACATGCATATTAATGCAGTTCTCAGAATTCCTGTTTCGAGTCTCTTTTTTTGTGAGATGGCAGAACACAATGCAAAATGGCTAAAGTATTTTAAAATACTGCAGTTCTGACAACTAAAACTTTGACTTATGACAACGAATATACATAAATCATATTGCTGAACTGCAAAATAGAGTAACTGGGATTGCAAAGTGAGAAAGATGAGATCGATTTGTTTTGAATCTTTCATGAAAGGTGTTTGTATTTAAAGAGTGACTATCAATTCAACTCAAGGGAAAGGTATACACTATAATGGATGAAAATACTGAGAAAAAATCTTGGGTTTAAGGAACCAGATGCAGGTGAGTCTTTCTTAGACTATATTATGGACCAGTATGTGAATTTTTCTCTAATAAACACTTTGTGCTTCTATGTTCTGAGAGACTCCAGCTCTGGAAGGCTTCAGGACCCAGGAAATTTTTCCTTCCCAATCTACCAGAGAAAAAACAAGCACATTTCCTGCACCAGGAGCATTCTCACATCCCTACTCAGTGCAACCAGGCTGGTGCAATTCCCTGTCCTTTGTCCATCCAGAAGAGAGACTGAGCATGTATTCCTAACAAATACACATTCACACACATAAACATGCACACACAGAACTCTCCAGTGGCTGTTAAACCCCTGGTCTCAGAAGTCTTGACCTTATGCTCAGCTTGACCTTTGCTTTTCCCTGCCTTTGCCATGTTCAAAATAATAAAAAACTCCACTTTTGATGATGTGAAAATAACTAAAATTGAATATAATTTAGTCCTCTTTTATGTAAAAAGTTAGGATGAAAAATCTGACCTCCACTCCTCTGTTAGATGACGGTTGTTTCATCCAGAGACAGCTTTCATGTTATCTAAGGTTTTAAAATACCTGCTGGAAACTGCAATCTGGGCAGAACCTGCATCAGTGCCTTCCATACAAACAACCCCAGTGCACAATGAGTTGAGTCATTCATTTGGACACATTGTTTTGGAAGCTAGAAGAGGAACAATAGCACTTTGATGAAAAATTCTGGAATTTTTGGGGTTTGACTCAGTTTGCTGCACTCACAGTTTTATTGACTAGGCAAATACAGCTTGCCCTTCCAAAAACTATCTTGTATATTGATGATATACTAAGAAATATACAGATGCCCTAACATGAGTGATTTCTTGGTCTCTTTGTGTAATATATTTAGTTTCAAGGACATTATGGTATTTTTACTGCACCCTATCGCTTTGAAAAGATAAAATAAAACAATAAATATTATGCTTCAAATTTGCTTTTGGAAACAGAAAGCAAGAATGTCTCAAAGGATTAATCCCAACTGAAAGCTCTTCACGAAGAAAACATAAAAGCCTTTAGGTTGTTTGCATGTCCTTTTTATTTTTTAAATTGTATTCTTTTGTAAATAATTTATAAATAATAATTGAGAGCATTTTGTTGTCTTTAACCATGGTATCCCAAGAGTAATGTTGAGAGCTCTGTAGATCAAAATGTTATTAAGAATTGAAAATAATAGCAGGATTTGTCCTACTTTTTCTTTATCTGGGCTAAGAATAGTGGTAATTTATGCTACATTGTTACTTAAAACACCTATTTTTCCCTTCATTACTTATGAGGTAAGATGGACAGTTCACAAGATATAATTGAAAGCTACCACACTGCCCAATAATTCTGAATACACTTTTGGCATTGCCAGGTGTACAGGTATGTCTGGCACAGCTGTTGCTTTGCCAAAGCTTTTTATTTCTTTCCTAAAGAAACTATTTTTAAAGGTCATCCTGCCAAAATAAACTCATTGTGAATACACATGGGCAGTGGACAAGAGCCAATCCATCTAATCCTCAATTTTTTCAAGTGTTTTCAGAGACTAACAATCAAAAGTACCTGGAGCTTCACCCATGGTTTTTCATGAGTGTTACAAACATCTGGAAGTTTCTTGCCTATGGTGTGAACTGGGCATTGAATTAATCTTTACCTAACACTTAAGCCTCCAATTAGCTCCAGTTCAAACTCCTTTAAGTGTCTACAAAATGTACATTACAAAAAAATTCATGACATTTCCTGGTCTTCACCCAAAAGTAGGTGTGGATTTACACAACGTTAATAAATGAGAAGAAAAGAACAGTCTGGAAAATGAGGTGTTTCTTAGAGTGTTTTCTCTGGGATATTTATTAAAAAAGTTAATGCAAATGCATACATTGTTAGCATCAAAATACATACTAATATGTCTGATTTGATTTTGTCTTTTGGACCTCTGATTTCCATTGAGATTCCATTCCATGCCCCATTCTCCATGTCTAATGTTATCTGGATGGTTCTTTGCCATGACTTCAGACACCCATTTCATGGCAGGTGTGAACTCCAGAAAGAAATTTATTCTTATATTTAACTCCTCTTTCTCTTTCCTCCTTCTTAAATGACTCCAATAGAAATAAATGTAATAAAGTCCTCACAGCAAATTAGTTTTGTTGTTTTCACCACACATTTGTAAGTGATAAAAAATCTTTTTAATAACATAATGACCAGAAATAGAATAATACCCCAAGCCTATTTGCTTCAGAAAATCATTATTCTCTAATATTCTTTTCAGAATACTTCCAAATCTTTGACTATGTTATCTTATCTTGATTGTGCAAGCATTTTTAGAGATATATCTATTGACAGTTTAGCTTCCCTTGAGATATTTTCTCCTCAGTAATCTATACTTTCCTATTATTTTAATTTGCTTCATAAAAACAACTTTGTGGTCAATATTGAAGGCGAGCAGGGGGTAAAGTCAATTTTATATGATATAAAGTGAAACTTTCAAATTACAGGGACTGTTGGAGCTCCTTTCTTTGTTCCTTGATAAATGAGCCTTGGAAAAGCCCCCAGCTGTTTGTGTGTTGATGACACAATCCCTTCTCCAGGCTCTCCTGCGCTGATGCTCACTGTATCACTTTGTTCCTTTGTGGGTTTTCAGAGAACTGGTTGGAAGTAGAGAAGTTCATGATCTGGCTGCAGCTCTGGTGTTTGCCTCCTTTGGAGTCTGTACCAAACCAGCCATAGTTTGTTCAAGGGGTTGTTTATGTCCGTGGTACAACCTGTGAAGAGACTGATATTATTCTGATGAAATAGTTTTTAATAGAATGCAAATCAGCTGCAATAATTAGTCCTGTGAGATCTTGATATACAACACTGCTTATTTATTTTGGGGAAGCTGTTTGACTGTTTCTCCAGGACTGCTGAATACAGTCTGTCTACTTTGTCTATCTTCTTTTCCATGCTGTTATACTCACCTTACTATTCTAAGTGAAACCCATTACATTCACTACATCAAATGCAAACATGTTTGTATTTAAATCCATTTCAGTAAGCATGTGTGATCTTTATTTTGTTTCTGGGCTTTTTTTTTGTGCAATAAGCTGGGCAGAAGAATATCTTCAACTCTGAGGAAGTAAAATCACTGTGTACTGTGATTTTATCTCCCAAAACATGCTATCTTCCAGAAATTAGTATCTATTTTAAACAAATGGTGACAAAACCACCTCACCTGAGTGCACAGAGGGTTTTTTTTATGTAACACTTGATCACACTTCAAGGTTTTAAAGTAGTAGTCACCTGCTATTTTAATAAAGTCATCTCAAATGGAACATTATCTTGAGCTTTTCTTCCTCTGAGGAAATTTCTTTCAGACAAGATTTTTACTCTTTTTTTATATGTTCCCTCTGTTTTCCACATGTGGGAGCAACTATCCCTATGGTTACATCTACACCAGCAAATTAAATGTTTCCAGAGATATCTTCAAGCCATGAGGCTGACTAGTACAGGACATCTCTTATCATTCAAACAAACTGTTTCAGTCTCTGGAGCTGGATGCCTGTGTGCAAATTGCCTGCTGGAGTGGCTCCTGGGCTGCTCCAGCTGCCAAACCATATCCAGGAACTGTGCAGGGAAAGAGCTTGTTGGAATGGGCCAAAATCATGCCAGGAAACGTTCTGATGCTTTATTAGAGTAAATGATGTTGCTTCAATGCCAGGGAATCTTCCCAAGCGTGCTCACCTTCACTAGGATAGATGCAGACCATGCCATTTTTCCCTGAAAGGCACATTTTTTTCGAACCATCTGGGCCAAAACAGCTCTCATTTAATTTTCATTCTTTTTCTTCCGTATTCAAGATCATGACTAAAGAGATATAAGAACCACTTATCCCAGAGTGTCAAGCTGTGTAAGGAGAAGTGGTATTTCTATTCAGCCATCTGATCTTGTAGCAGAGGTAAGAGGGGGGGGGGAGAACAGCCAACAACCATGGAAACATATTTTTAGAGAAACTTCTCTGGGAGAACTCAAGAATCCCTGAATTCCCAAAAGTTTTCCAAAAAAAAAAAAAAGACTAAGTCTCCTCTGATGATTTATAGCTTTTGACCATCATGGCTACAAAAAATTCTACTCTTCTAAATAAAGAAATTTTAGTTACCCTCCAAAATAATGTTGTACAGCTAATATGAAGGTAATAGTAGAGATGTTTGGGTTTGTTTTTCTAGCACTGAAGTTTCTCCATGCTGATTTAAGCAGACAGTATTTACTTCAGTTATTCTTCACCACAATCAAAGAAAGAAATCTTGTGGGTGTCTCCCCTGCTATTCAAGGGACAGCTACACTTGCATCTCTATGTGCAAGAAGTTCATTTTTCCAGTGTTAAAACAGTTTTATTTCCTCCTGCCAAATTTATTTGTATGCCTCAAGCCTTGTCAGACTTGGCTCCCTCCCTTCACTAGCATTAGCTTCTGACTTTTCCTTATTATTTTCAGCTCTATAAAGTCTCTCCTTCTTTCTGCATAGTTTTCTGTGACTTTATGATTCTGGCTTTTAGTATATTCCCATTATGCAGGGAGGAAAAAAATACTTTTGCTTTTGGACCAGACAGTGATGAAGTTTGTGTTCATTTTCAATTCCAGTGGGAAATAATATTTTTCTTCTTGTCAGCCCACTGGGACGTCTTTGTGCTTTGAATATGCTCGTTTCCCCCTCCATGAGCCAGCAAGTGCCGACTGCAAAAGTGTGCTCAGATGAACTTTTGTACTGTGTTGACTTGGGAGCCTCTGACATGACAAAGGACACAAATTCCTCCTGGTGCCATAGCAGAGGCTGCATTTTATTGATGGGGGAACTTTGCACACTTGTACCCGAGACAGTAGCAGGTTGGCTGCTCCTACTGATGTGTTCATATTAGTCACATTAATCCTAATAGTTCTTCCTCTGCTTTTGTCAGACCCAAGGGATATGCTCTGTCTGGAATGCATCTTCAGAGCTTCTGTTCAGTTAATGAAGAAAAGTTCTTGCTCTGCAGGCAAAAAGTTACTTTAATTTTGTTCTCTCTTATGTACCAAATTAAAAACCTTCTAGTTCTTACAATTTCATAATTATTTTTAACCCTCTGGATTCCTGAAGGCAACTTCCATCCACTAAAGGAGGAATAAATGATAACGAAAAACAATCATGTGTTAAAAACCAAAAAAAACCAGGCAATTTGGTAGATCTTTTTCTTTTAAGGTTGGATTAATTTCACCCAACTTTGAATGTGTGTTCTATAGATGACCAGTATTCCTTTCACAAACTATATGTCTCTCTCTCCATGGTTAATTGAAGGGGCATGGGTGATTACCATAACTGGCTGCTAAAATTTGAAATGAATAAAATCAAATAAGTCCCAGGTAATTTGCTGGTCCTTTCCACTTTAAAATCTATGACTGTGAAGAAGATCAAGTCATGACTATGCTTATTGCTTATTAAGACTTTTTTTTTTACCCCAACCCATTTTTAGGACAAAACAAGCAAACGAGAAAGTGAGGAATGAACTAGTGGAACATACATTGGAACAAGTCTACCCAAGACTGTGAGGCAGATCAGCAAAAGAATATAAAACCTGAATTTCCTGTTTGCTTATTCAGAGTCCTGTCTGTAAAAACGCAAAGAAATTCTAGTGGATAAGGGTGTGATCCAGCCCATCTAACTGCAGATATAACAGGTAATTTTCTGGGTGCCATTTTCAGTCAAGAAAACAGAGATCCAGAGACCAATTTTGTCTATCCATTTTAACCAATTATCTCAGGATAGGGTAAATCCTTTTGTGGAGTCACCTATTTGCCATTAGTGATGATTGAAAAAGCTTGGATAACTGATATGAGCTGACAACTCCCTCCTAGATGACTACAAGTTTTGGTAGCAGAATATGCCCCAAAAGACCACATTAGATACACCATCACATGGGACAGCAGTCAACGAGAAGTGTTCATTTAGCAAGGAATAAAAATTCTTCCTCACAAAAACTTTCAAGATTTCTGTTTTCTTTTGAGATGACCTCGAGCAAAACACCAAGAATTCCTAATGTCTTCACACACAGGAACTGTTATTTCCCAGTGGAAAACATGAGCACTTTTGTTCAGAAGGGAATAGGTGTGTATGAGGTGGAGAATAAGTGGATGAGAGCTCTGTTTTATGTAGGAAAATTCAATTTGACGTCTCTGCTCAGCCTGGGTCAGAGCAACAAGTGCCATCCCCCACTGCCCTGTATCAGAGGAGGAACAGTTCACCTTTATGGAAATTTTTTTGGCTTAGCTGAAAAACAGTTCTAGGAAGCTGCCTTTGCAGTAGAGAGGTCAAAGACAGACATTAAAAAAGGAGGACCTTTCTCATATCTGCATGTAGGATTTGCGAAGCATCGCTGCGGCAGTGTTCTGATTAGAGCATTGCTCCTGCTGGATACATTCTGGAAAGCAAAACACACAGCAAATTGGAGGCTTTCACTGCCAACCACAAAACTGTTGCTAACATTAGTTTTCCGTTTCAAAAGAAACACTTAAACCCTAATATTTGGAAGAGGAATATCTAATCAATCCCTCTCCTTCCCATATTCACTTGAATTTTTAGACGATGTCTTCTGTATCATTTTCAAGAAACTACATTTCTTTTAACAGTACAAATCCAACAGGTTTAATTATAGTACTGGGGGTTTTTTAGGGGGTGGGGATGACCAGCATTGCACATTGTGATTGCACAAGTGTCAGTGAATTCTCTCCGTTAAGTGAAATGCTATGAAATTATTTCATCTAATCATGTTAATCATGGAAGTGGCAAGGGAAGAACCAAAATGCATCTCTCTAGTTTTAGGAAGATTACAAGACTAGAATAGCAAGCAGTCCCTGCCTTAAATCACAACTGGCCCTACAACTGCATCATGATTGCACGGAAAGGAAAAGATAAATTGTTCTGTCAGAACTGGCATATGCAATTACTTTATTTGCCCAGGCTAATTGTTGGTAGAAATCAGGCATGCAGCTCATCATCTGTCATTCAAATGTGATCTTTGCACTTGAAGATATATTAAAGTTGCTATAAAGTTGCTTTCCTAACAGTTTTACTTTTTTTCCTTGATAAGGTAAAAAACTCTTAGTGAAAACCATTTGCAGAGATATATTAAAAAGAGAAACTGACAGCGAAGACAGGACAACTAATGAGTCCTAAGCTAGATATGTTGTGGAATATCTTTGATATAAAATTTACAGCAATGCTTTTTTATCAGTTTGTCCTATTCCTTCTGGTTTTCCTCAGTTTATTCATTTAATCCCTATATTAAGTCACTCTATTCTTCAAACAAACCTTCAGTTGTTCTGCGTGGAACCGACATACTAAACCACACTTGTCAGCTGCATTCCCACAAATGGTGTTTTATTCTAATAAGTCAAGACATATTTCATATTAGGCATTTGGGAGATAGGTTTGTGATGTAATTTTTGTATACATCCTCTGGCATCAAACTAGAAAACATTGGTTGTACACACCTTATGAATATCTCCAGCCCTAGGAAGAAGTGCTGGATTTTGACATAGCCTGATCATAAAAGAAAAAACAAAAATCAACAAACCACAATTTCCATAGCTGATTTACATTCACTGAGCTGCCTGCTTATAAATATGGCATTTCCAACTCTGTAATCTTCCATGATCCCGATATACTCACATGTGTAGATATATATATATATATATATGCATATATGTACACACGTATACAGATGTACACATAAAGATATACTGCAACAGGAAAAGGTTATCTTTGCATACACCTGCAGTAAAACTCTGTTTGGTAAACTGACACTTTGTTGAAATGATGGATGTGGAGTATTTTATTTATTCTGCAGTCCTCCCAAACCGTCTCAGAGATGTCACCATTTTGTACCTCTGAGACTTGTTTTAGAATCCAGGTCTTTCTGAAAAAAAATATAAATACATAAATAAAACTGTTGTCTCCAAGGAGACTGTGACTGTACGTTAGGAATCCACACAAGCAATCTCCAGACACTGACATTGTGGAATTAATACAGTAAATGCTCAGTGACGGAAAAATGGAAAATAAATAAACCATTTTAGTAACAATATACCTGTTTCAAAAAAAACCCGCTAAATATTTTAAAACCTATTTAGTCTTCTAGCAAAATAAGTCCCATGTTGCTCCCTTTTTATCAAATGAATGTTCATTGATTGAATAAACCCACATCATTACCAGTGGTTGGTATCTGCACCAAGCCACTCTGTTGGGAATTTTGAAAACTCTCTCTTCCTTCAAGGTGCTTTATTTTGTCCCCATGATTTCAGAAGGATTCTGCAGTTCGGTAGGGATTTGTAATACAAATGCTTTACACACTCCAGTCTCCATGTGGGGATAATCATGGCCTGATTTGTGCAAAAAGCATAAGACCATAGATTATGGACCAGAGGCAGCATATTTACAGGAGAACTGTGTTCTGCATTCCTCATCAGAGCAGGCTGCCAGGAGACAAACAGGAATTCTGGTCTTTAGTGTGATATCTGTCCCTTGCAAGAGCAGCATTTCTGTTGGCTCTTTTTTACTTGTGTTCAATATTGGGTATTAACTGAAGGTTGTGTTTTTGTTGGTTAAAAAAAAAGAAATCAAACTTCTGGATTTCCTATGTTTTAAAATCTATTCTAAAAGTCCTTATCTGGCTCAAATGGTGATCTTAAATAGAAAAACTGAATGTTCAAAGAGTGGTATGACTCACATACTCATTATAGTCTTTGACTGCTGTAGGATACTTGTAGTTGGACTAAACACATAGACTAATTTATTTTTTAGTCTCCCTTGTGTTTCCTGCAAAGACAAAATAACTGATGTTTACTCAGGGGAAATAACTTCCAGTAGAAAGACATAAAATTTTAAAAATCAAAACGGTAAAAATAGTGGAGATCGTCCAGTTCCCCTGTTAAAACAGGATCACCTAGAGAAGGTTGCAGAGGATCATGTGCAGGCAGGCTTTGACTATTTCTGGAGAAGGAGTCCCCATATATTTCAACCAGATAATATCTTCCTTAACTTTAAATAACATCTGTAAAGTTAAAAGAACTTAGGAGTTCACAGAGTCATTTCTTAGCCACTTGTATGCAAGTACCTTGCTTTTTAGGCTTCTGTGAGACTGATCATATGGTTATAGATGATCTGGAGAAGCTGTGTCTGCCACATCCCTGGAAGTGTTCAAGGCCAGGTTGTATGGAGCTCTGAGCAATCTGTTGTAGTGGAAGGTGTCCCTGCCCATGGCAGAAGGGATGGAAATGGATGATCTTTGAGGTCCCTTCTAATCTAAACCTATGTATGATTCTGTGATCCATGTCAGGAATTTACTATCCTTCATAATCAAGTAGTTACTCAGCATAATAATATCTCACCTCTTCACATCCCTCGGATCTGGTCAATGCATGACCTCCTGTGTCTATAATTTAGTCCAAGCCATTTTTACAGCAGCTCTAAGGACTGGGATGATATCTTGCATCAACCTAGAGAAACCTGAGGTTGGAAATACAGCTTCTGTATTATCTGTGATCCAGAGATATGAAATGTCCCATTTTGATTCAGTTACAACCAACATATCATACTGATAGAGGCACTGGGTGTGCAGAACCAAAGCAGCCTGTTTCATCCACTCATCTTGGACAAGATCTGTTCTAAAGCAGTGCTTTTCGTATGTAACTATCCATCATACACAGACTTTCACTCTTTTTCTGGGATTTTGGGCCTTTCCCCAGTTTTATTCATCCTTTTGAAGACACGCCTGGTGCAATCCAGATTTTGACTTCCTTAAGCACAAAGTCATTGCTTCAAAAGAAACAGGACATTTTCCCTCTCAAGATTTGAGGTAAAAATATTAATAAACTGTGAGTCACTGTAAGCATTTATGGTTGACTTCTGAGTGCTTAAAAATTAATCTAATTTCAGAAAAAAGGAAAAAAAACCTCTTGAGGAATCAGCTGTCCCCAGTCACTGCAATCAACATTATACTGTAGAATATTTCATTAGTTGGCCTTATTTGCTACTTGATGTGTTTTTCACTCTCTTTCCTACCATAATCAGAAATCTTTATGTCCCTCTCTACCCTTCTCCTCATCCATCTAAATATATAGGCAGCTTAATACTTTTTTTTATTATACCCGAAAGCTTTAAAATGATTCTATATATTCTTCAGCAGCCATCTCCACAGAGGAATATGGCAGCTGTTCAACAGCTCAGAGTAACTCACTGCAATGACATTTAAGGGGAGAAGGAGCTATACTTGAAATTACCCAGTGGATTTGTATTCAGTGAATAAAGCTTTTCAAACTGGAAACCAGCCAGGACAACGGAGCTAATCATCTTCCTTTTGCAAAACATACCATGTGTCCTTTGATAACCATAAGTGATTAGAAATATAATTTTGCCTGTCATGCAAGAAGCATTGCTCCACACCACCAGGGTCAGCAGTCCTGCAGAGGGTGCACTGATGAATAATGAACTCAGAACAGAGTTTGCTCAGAGGTTTCCTGCTTCTTCTGTGGAACTACAAAGCAAGTCCAGACAGGCTTTTTCTTGGGACCTGATGAACTCATAGCCCGCAAGAACTGTAAAAATAGTGTTAAATTAGAAATTAGTTAAATTTTTTTTTTTTTTTTAATGCCAGTGTTGTGAATGAGGTCAATTGGAAGCTCACAGACACTTACAGGCAAGCTAAGCCTAAACTTGAAAGTTCAGAAGAATTCGTACATGAACAATAGCTAAATTTTTATGATGTCTGATGCTTTATATAAAAGCTTTGGTGTTCCTCTGATGTGCCTAAATTAGCGAATAATGAAATTTTGAACATCATTTGATGTGTCTTTGTCACTTCCCTTGTTAACTAACAATTTTATCACAGAACTTAAGACATCTGATGTGTTTCCTAATGCCTCAGCTCCTGAGCTGAGATGGAAATCTCAGCCTTGAGAAGAGGTTTTTTCCCCTCCTACCCATCTCATTCTTTTACACCTGATTTTCATAATCTTTTTATAGTATGTTTTTTGAGACTGTAGACAAAATTTGAGTCTTGGAAGGAATGCCAGGGGTCTTTCAGTCAATTATATCACCAACACAAAGAATATTTACAGTGATTGCACAAAACTTTACGTGCTGTATGTGCAGTGTGGTTCCTCTCTCTGTTCTTATGGCATAAAGTCTCGTTTTGTTACTCTCTGTGAAAATATTGTGTAAATATCACTATATTATTAAACCTTTTCTTGCAAAGAATAAAGAAGTTTTTTGAGGGCTGTGAAATTGTTTTATTTCCAAAATATTGTTTTCCAGCTATTGTGAAGTTTTTGAGCTTGGAGATTGTTTTTCTGCAGGTGAAGACAAGTAGAAATAGTCTGCTATTTTCCTTTTTTCTCACATCCTTTGAGACCTAGACCGTCCTACTCCAGCCCAATTCCTCTCCTCACTCAAACCTCTCCAGATCCCACAATACCTGCCCAATTGCACCAGCACTCACACTTTGCTTGTGAGGAGTAGGACGCTGCCAAGTGTGAGGAAGGAAGAAAAAAAAACATGTTGTTTTCATTTTATGGTTTTTTTTGTGAGAGGACAAGCAGAATGAGGCAGTGAGAAACCAAAAGCAAAGCAAAGAAAGTCTAATTTGGACCATAAAAGTTGACAGAAAAGAAGGCATTAGACTCATCTCATGAATATCATGCTCAATGGAAACCAATTTTGGCGTCATATATAAAAAATAATAATAATTTATTTGTTGTTATATGTCTTTTGAATTATGATATTGACATATTATCTTTATGCTATTCACCAGAAATACCACATAGACTGAAAACTAGATCCTATTCAATTGCTACATATTCACATGCAGTGCTTATGGTAGCTTCAACTCCTGTGATAACCCCTGAAAAAATCTTGGTTATGGCTTTATTTAGATTTTTTTTTTCATTTTCTTACTATAAGAGAAAGAATAACAGCCATGGGAGTGATCATTTCCTGACTCTTAGATTTGATATCTAGATCAGAGATAATAATCCAGAATTAGTTGATAAAGGGACATTGCACTGAACTAAGATTCCTAAAAATTTTTCTGTAGCACATAAAATTTTTAGAATGTGCCCAAACTGCCTCCTGTACCCTGAAACTGAACCCAATTGCCCAGTTGTTTGCTACTGCCTTAAAATCAGACTTCACTACAGGCAGGATGAATGTTTTTACTATGTATTTCACTGCAAAATTCTCTACTGACATCAGGAAGAAACTAGGTGAGACTTTTAGACTCCTTGAGATTAACGTTATAAAGCCAATTAAGTGGGTTAGGTTTATGTTCACTGTTTATAAAGCAGATGATTTAACAGTGCTCCGTTCTTCTCTGGGTAAGCTTTTACAAGTTCATACCACAGCAACAGAATTTTGTGTTTCCCTGGATCAGAAGGGGTGGGATTTACCTTCAATGCTTCCCTGTAGAAACGTCAGCTCAGGTAAGATTCCTGTACTGCTTTATAATGCAGGAAACAGCTTAAAAACATCACGTAGGTTTCAGATGTTTATTAACTCCTTGTTTTAGTAACTGTGTAAAGATTTGAGTACATCTGTAGAGATAAACACAAGTTTCAGACTCTCTCTTGAGGTCTAAACATTTAATTTACTGATTAGTCACTAATCAATCTGTTAGAAACGAGACTTTCACCAGATGAGCAGTGAGTCTAAACTCTGACAGGATTTTTGTGTGGAATGAAGCAAGAGAAAGAAAAATGTAATCTTACTGTATGAAATAACAGGTTGCACACGTTCCTGCTAAAAATCACCCTGTATGATACACACACTGTGTTACAGTGGCCTCGGTCGTATTCCCATCACCACCTCTTTTTGCACACCCTGCTTGCAATTCCTGTTCTTTCTAATAAAACCAAGCACTCCAACTCATCATATTTTTCTCCCAGCTGTAGAATCAAAGAATCACAGAATGGTTTGAGTTGGAAGGGACTTTGAAGACTGTGTCATTCCAACCCTCTGGCCATGGGCATGGACAGTTTCCACTAACTAAAGACCAGGTTGCTCAGAACACCATCCAACCTGGCTTTGAACACTGCCAGGGATTTCCACTTCTGGTAAATGTCAGAACAATTCTGTAGCTCAAACTGGTGACGAAGAATCTTCTCTTACTCAGCTCCCACACTGAGGAACTCTCAAATGCTCTTTCCTGTCCAGCAGCACGTAGAACTAACACATGTGCCTGACTCTGATTACTGAAAGTGGCCTCCTCCTCCTCCAATCAATGTCCAAAGGATTATTACACTCCTGTTTCATTTTCACTGACTTACAGTGAAAATTTAAGTCATTACCTTTCTCTTTTGATCCAAAACTCAACCACTGAAATTCACATTATTGACTGTATCCATTTTCCATTCCCTCCACTTTTATTTTGCTATGACTTTGTAGTCTTTTTCATTCAAACTTTTCCCCCTTCTTTTAACAAAGACATTTTAAGAACTGCAGGTGGATTTTTTAAAATATTTTTTTTTCTAATGAATTTTTGCCATGAAGTTTTGATAGCCTTCACAGATAGTTTTTGCTTTATGTGATGTCTCACTAAACATCTTAAAAATAAAACTCAGTACCTTGCAGAATATCAATCATTTTAAGAGATGATAAAAAAAGTGGAAAGGAATACAAGGAAAGTTTTCTCCCCTCTTTTTCCATTTCAAAGTTTCTGTTGTAGTTTCATTAAAGTTCTGATTGACCTATATTTCAAAGAGCTAAATATTTATTTCCCACTGAAAGACTCCCAGTATTTCTCATATTCCACAGGAGAATTTAACAAAATTAATATGATTGACCTGAATTTAAAAAATCAAAACCAGTTCTTAAAAGTATGAAATCAAAAAAAGTTAGTTTGCAAGAAAGATGTGCTGAAAATTTTGAGGTCATCATTCTCATTAGAGTAGCTTTAGTTTTACTAACACTTCCAGAGTTATTTGGGGAGGGAGACAGCTAGTTATTTTTAGAAGGTCAGAAATCTACTTATAATTACTATCAATAATGCAATGCTTGCAAGTATATATATAAAGCAAATCATGCCTTACGAGACAGCCATGCTTAAAATATATTAAACCAAATGTTATCTTTTTAATTAAGAGAAAGGGAATAAGTGGCATCAGGAAGTTGTATTCTACTCACTAAATCTGAAACTTACATATTTAACTACTATATTTTTTCTGTGATGCCAAAGGAATCATGGAATCATTAAGGTTCAAAAAGACCACCAAAATCATTGAGTCCAACCACTAACCCAGCACTACCAAGCCAAGCACTAAACCATGTCCCCAAGTGCCACATCTGCAAGTTTTTTGAGCACTCAGTGTTTGAGGAATGTCTAAGTTTGTCCATTCAACTTTGCAATGCACATTTCTGTTTTATGGACTTTTCCAAGGAGGTCTCTGCTAAAGGCTTTCTGCTAAATGTCATGGGACTGGCAACCTGTTGGACTGTAACAGAGGAAGTTTAATTGACTTTCTGAGCATAAAACGCTGATGCAGGTGAAAAGTCATCATCAGTGACACACCTTTTATTGAATGCTTTATTGGATTAAAGGGAAGTTGTGTCTTATGCCCTTAAGCACCTCACTTGGATTCCTCCAGGCTTTGGGATGGAGCAAAGCTGCTAAACAAAAAGGTTACCTAATTTAGAATAGGAAACGAGGGTTTCTGCAGGGATGCTTTGAAAATTCACTCCCCAGCAAGAACTTTTAGAAACCTTAAGTTCCCAGAGTATCTCTGGAGAGAGTGGGGATACCTGGCAGAGACACCATGCAAGGAAGAGTCTTCCAGCTGCTGGAGGTAGTGAGGGCTGTTCTCTGAAGTCGTGCTGTTGTTCTTCCTTTTCTTACAGTTTTATTATCATGATTTCCCTCCCTCCCCCCTGCATCCTACTATCCATTTTAAGCAGATTTTCTATACATTCATATACCAGGTTGTCCTGGAGCAGAACAACTCTCACTAGACCTCCTGTTGCTCCTTCTTGGCATGGAACAGTTTATGGAGAGGCTTGGATGTTTCCGAATCCTCTTTAAGAAGTGACCTCTGTTTAAATCTTGTTTAGTTTTTGTTTTCTTAGTAATTTGATGGAAGCATTTTGTAAATTATCATCTATCCTGACAAATGAGAGAGAAACAAGAGAGAGAGGTGTGCAAAACTTTTTTCAGTATCTTCAAAATAAATCACTCTCATTTTGCTAAGTAGAAATATTTTAGAAATTACTTCAAACACTTATAAGAAATAAATGCAAAATATATACATAGGAGGTTAATATTTCACTTTGGACAAATCAGCTTTATTTCTTGATGGTAAAAGGAATTTACTCATTTAACACATGCTTAAATATGTTTATATATGATACATTCAAGAATCACATGGTTCTGCTTATAATAAATTGAATACATTATAGTTTTCCTAACTTATTATTATTTCCTCCTGAGAAATTATTAATTCAGAAAAATATGGTACCTATTGTATTGTGCAGACTGTCCTCACAATTAGAAGGGAAGATTTATTTTATAACACATGGCAGAGAGATTAACCAGGGGTCAAGCATAGATGTTTTCAAGACTTTTGAGTGTTGACATTTCCATCATAGACTTATCCTGCTGAGAGAGCCATCCTAGGCCACTTATTTAGTTAATTAACAGAAATAGGTAGTTTAGGATATTATTCATTTCACCAATAACTGACTTAGTCTTTCAGATAAAATTAGTGGCACCCTGAAGTGTATTTGGCAGGGACATTTCATGAAATGTAATCCATCTCGACTTTCTATTGAAACTCTTCAGTATTCCACAGGTCAAGGTGCTTTGTGTATTATAGTTCAGTAAGTCTGATGGAGGGGGAAAAACAGTAGTAAGACAGTGCTCCCAAAAATATTTATTTATGGGGAATAGGGTGAGAAGTTACTTGGGCTACAGATGAGTGTAGATTTCTGGTTAGAAACGAAGGAAAGCCATATGTAGATAGACAACAGTCCTTTAATTTTCCTCATATTTTTGTGTCTTATTGCCCTTTCTGACTCCCTGTTGCACCAGGACCAATTCTTTTTCCTATGGTAAGTCAAAAAATGTTGTCAAGTCCTTCCCCTTTCCTGGTTTCTGCTCCTTTGGTGGGTCTATGAATAACATGCACAATTAATTGTGCACAGGGCTGTGCTGAGCAGTGCTCCACTTTTAGAATCAGAAAAATTGGCACACATTCAGTTAAATGTAAAATACAAGAAGAACACATGATTCTTAAGCATATGAAATAACTTTTCTTTAGCCTTCAGAATTCCAATTAATTCTTTGTGATATGTATAAAGTTCACATTTGTCCTTGAGGTGGTATAAAAGTAGCCTAACTCTGATATTCTATGCTGCATAATTTCAGAAACAGAAGGTGACAATATAAAGAATAAAAAGGCTCCTAAAACCATGTAAGAGAGCTGCAATTAGGGATGTACAAGAAACTAGCATTGCCATTTTTAAACTACTAAAAGCTTCACTTTATGACATCCATTATTATTTTTTTTACCTCATTTTTCTGTGGAAATAAAAAAAAATTCCTGAAAACTGGGCAGAACACTGACAACTAATTTTGCAGAGCACTGTGAACCAGACTGTGCTGCTCCTTAGAGGATGAAGTCACCTCTCCTTTCTTCTCCCCAAGCCTACCCTATACTCTCAGTATTTTCTTTCTCTCCCCTCTATAATAAGAAGGAGACACCGTGTGCATCCTGTGCTAAAGTTCAGTAGAACTATACAGCTTTTAACGTGGCTAATACTCATAGGAGAAGAAAAGGTTTCTACATTATCCAGCATTTCTAAATCTGGCTAATACTTACTAAGGAGTAGGAGCATCCATTGGTATGACCAGGGATGCATCAGGGATCAGATTTCTCAGTACCACACCTGTGTACCTCAAATACCACAGATGGCGTTTCCCCCGTTGTGCTTGGTACAGAATTATGAGTTAGCATCAGAAAACAAACTGTGCTTGAGGTAACCATGGTGATGTTAACACAGATGCACTATGGATGGTACGTTTTACAACACGCAAATCTGAAAGGAAGTGTTAAAGTTCTAAATTTCCTGTTGGCCCAAGAAGATTCAAGCAAGGAGACCTGAACCCAGGGAATCATATTCTGAGAGGTGTGATCTCATCCTCCTGAAGACCACGAGAGGAATAACTCTCCTTCCCTCTTTCAATTTTCCCTGAGGATATTTGATACAACAGCTGCAATCCTTTGACAGTCACGAGTTTTAATTATCATCCGTGGGCATAGACACAGCCTTTGTTTTAAATACAGTTCTATATTTACATTTCCCTGTTCACTGATTTAGAATAGGGTATGAGCAAAAGTAAAGGCAATATGAACAATCAGGGAGTTTGTTGTCGATAAATCCAGTGGCAAAACACAACATGGTTCATTAGAAGGACAAGGTCAAATATGTAATGGTTACACTGTGAAAGACAAGAGAAATTCATTGTATTCCTGCAACAAATACATAATCTCTGAAAAGAACGTAGAGTGAATTTAGGAACTGGCTCTGGTTGTGTGTATTTTGGATGACCAACACTTATGAGATTGCTCTTGTAGATAATGCCTTGCTAATAGCAAACCTGTCTGTCCCACCCCATGTGGGGCTGCCATATGTCCAGCAAGTTCTGTATATGCCATCTTTTTCTCTCTTGATATGTAAGTGTTTTGGCTGGTTTTCTGGGATTTCCAGGCATCTGGCAGCTCATATGGGCAAACAGGCCCAGCTGAGCTGCGGATCTCAGGGGCTCTGAACATGTATACATCAATTTTAAACCACATGTCTAGTAAAACCCTGATGGAAATGTGACGGGTCTAACCCATGTGCATCTCTTATTCTGTGAACTGTCTCAGTTAAGAAAACATATGGTAGCTGAAGTAAAAGCAAAAGATACCCTTCATCAGAGATAATTAAGAAATATGCCACTGCTGGGCTTTATGAATGTAAGCACTGTGGAGAACAAGGGGAGGTAGAAAGAGTTAATGCACCTGAGCTGTCCAAGTCTCAGACAGCTCAGGTAGCTGCCATAAGTAGAAGAATCAAAGACACAGAGTGCATTCAGTCAGATAAATCAGAGGTCTACTGCTGGGAAGATAACTGCTGCTAGACAGCCCTATGTTCTCATGGGTGGGATAACATGCTAAAGGAATGATGGGCAAATGCTGCCTTTGAACCACATGCAGCTCGAGGGCAGTTCAAGTACATCTTCCGTGATCCAGCTATGAATTGATCCCTGCAGGATGCAACTGGTACGAGGGGAGGCACTACCAAATAATGCAGATACTCAGATGAAGTAAAACCGCAGGAACTGTTGAGACTCACGGAGTTGAATCACACTGAGATTTACCAGCATATTCAGGTCATCCTGGTGGGAATTCTCAAATAGTTTCGCTGCCTCCCGTCTCTGAATTTCTTTGTGTGATGCCCTTCCCTTTTGTTCTCCAAGAGGTCTGTTATGTACCTTGCAGAGATTTTGGGTTGCACCTCATGAAGCCAGGAGGTCTGGTCAATGCAATGGCAGAAGACACTCGCTTGCTGAACAAAAAAAGCAAATCAAATACAAAACAAATAGCAGAGAAACACTGCAAGTTGCCCTTGAATGACTTTAAGGCTTGGAATTTAGCAGGAATAATGCACCCTCCTTTTTAGGCAGTAATGTGGAATAATAAAAAACAGCACTGCTTAAGGCTCCATTGTCTGTATGCAAGAGAATTACCTAGATAATTCAAAATTGACACTGAGGCATAAGCAGACTACAGACCAAAGAAGACAGGGAAATATTTGCTTACAGCACAACACTATCAGTGACAGCATCAGTGAAGTGAAAGTGAGTTATGTAGTTACTGCTTTAGAAAAAAAAAAAAAAATTAAACTGCACTCTATAAAGTGAAAACAATAAAGCTGTTAAAAACAATAGTCTCCCAAGAAAACAAGTAGTTGAAAAATAGAAGGCAAAAAATTATAATAAAAATGCCAAAATAATGAAACTTTTCACATGCTGCTCCATTATAAAAGTATTTGTCAAGCAGTCCATGGTAACCTGAAAATATAAGTAAAAAGGAGGAATAACACAAGTTAGATGCAATAAAGGGAGAGAAGAGATGGGGATTTAAGTGAATGGCAGGCAATTGACTCAATAAATGATATGAAATCTGATTATGGAAACACATGTGCTAAATCCACAGATGAGGAATATATTAGCTAGGATCCCAAAGGCTTTCCACAGCACTCACTGAGGAGAGAGAAAAGACAGCTGAATTGCAAAAAAGCAGCTGCAATCACTGGCGGACAGTCCCATCTCACTTGCACCATGTTTGCTTTAAGATGTAAACTCCTGGTGGGATGGCTCTGATGTTTCTTAATGTTGCTACTAAGTGGAAAAGCAATGACATTACGAGATGGTGTGAGGAAATGAAAAGAAACATAAGCAAAGATGAAAAACCATTTCAGCACTGCTTCTGAGCCTTTCCCTTGAGGTTTCCTGCATTAGCTACTGTGAAAAGAGCACACAAGTTTAAGAAGCCACTAAGGTAGTAATAGAAATAATAATAATAGTACTAATAGCCTGCTTTATTTACTCTGTCTGTGCAGACCTTCATTCCAGACAAACCAAGGCAACACAGGAATGAGATTTTGAAATATGCTTCCAAGGCTACAAAGCAAAAACAAGCTGAGGATACTAACACAGCGAATGTGGAAATAGTTTTGGAACCTTAGGGGAATCAAAGTAATAGAAAAAAAATAATATTACAGGAATTGCACATTGTTGGGGTGGGGGGGGAATGCAAAAGGAAACCAATCACACAGTGATTTGCAAACACTATTAGAGTTGAGACTTCAGGGAAAACAAGGCTGATGTAGCATTTCATTACAAAACATGATATTAGTATTAAATATCCCATCTAGCTGTGAGATAGATGTCAACCAAGAGCAGTTTATTGGTAAAAATAAAGCAACTCACAGCCATTCTCGTGTGTGAGGAATAGGCCAGTTTGAGTTCCAGCAGGTCAGAGTGCTGGGCTGTGCATCACAGGGGTGAGAAATGGGCTGGATGTAAACTGAGCTGTAAGGATGCTGTGGATCAGAAATACCCATTTAATCACTGTTCTTTAGTATAACTCACCCTGCATCAGCTACAGTTTTCCAGCTTGTGGGCAAAGCAGAGAATAGACAATCCTCTTCCTGGACTCATTTCACCCTTTCTCTTTCACAGAATAAGGACAAGCCTCTTCCTCTGTCGCCTTTTGTTTTCTTTCTCTACCTCTCCTTTTTTAAGGTACCATTTTAATAATATTATTTGGTTAGGAATTTTCTTTATCATGAAATGTTTCAGTATTTTGGAAGGGGTTAAATAACTACACATCATTGCAGACCTGGACTTGTATTTACATGTTGCTCCATATTTCAAATTTCAGTTACAGATGTCATAGCTTTATTTTATTGCAAGCTTTATTATTTATTACAATGGCTATTTTTCAGAAAAGGACAGTGAATATTCCTCTAGCTTTTTTTGACAGTCAAAAGCAACCTAATGGTCTTGCAAGATCTGAGACTAGACGCTGATAGTACAAGTATCAGTACTAAAAGTACTGACTCATTTGTACCAATGAAACATCAATAGCATCAATATTCTTTGAGTGGCACATCCTCAGCATCCCTGACTAAGCCATGAGGTAACTGAAGTTACACAGCCTTCGTGTAAAAGTGCTTATTTACTTAAAAATCAGTTCCTAAACTACATTGCTACCAAGAGTCTGTTTTGTCAGGCTTTAACTATTACAGTATAGTCACAATACACTGATGGAATCCAAGTCTGAATCTTCTCAGGGATTACAGCTTTTAGAACAGTGGAGTGCTAAAATTCTCTGTGGCTAATTGAGATTCTGAATGGAAGTTTTATGTAGAAAATACTTATTGAAGCATATCAGAAAAGTAAGATTTCCATCACTTTGTCTTAGTATTTTCTACCTATTTTATGAAAAAACTATATTTTATCTGTCTAATTACTTCTCTATGACTCCACAACACAAAACTGATTACGCTTCAGATTTTGCTTATATCATATTTTTAAAAAATATTTACTTTTCCCTTTAAACATATTTAACTCTAAACCATAAAATGGATACAATTTTCAGGTGGAATTTCAAAACCAAATATAACTCTTCTTATACAGGACCTGACAAGAAAAACATAGATGAGTTTCATTAATAACACCAGTCAATCAGATGGAACACACACTTGAAAAATCCCTTGACTTTTCTAGTAACTGCAACAAAGTCATTGAATCAGTTGAAATTTAATTAGGAAATTAAGAATTGTGGACACGCTGGTGTGTATTTACATGTGTGGGTGTCTGTCTCTGTGTGCAGACATATACAGATAAAAGTTTTCCATCTACTCAAGAACAAAGTTGCCAGTCTAACCAAATCTCCCTGTGGCTGTAAGCACACAGGACTGACCTCTGAAAGCAGCACACCCCCACTGATGAGCAACTACATGCTACTGGTATCCATTCGCCTCATGGCATATGAAATTTTCAAACACTATTTTCTTCTATGATCTCTTGTTCCTTTCCAACACCACCTCTGCCAAATGTTTTTATTGGACTATATAATTTTTTCCATTTTATTCATTTTCTTATTTTCCCTTCTCCCCTTTTGTGTTTTCCAGGTCCCTGTTCTCATTTTTTTCTTTTTTTTTTACCTTACTTAAAAAAAAAAAAAAAATCACTACTAGCAGTCATTTCACATTCAAATTTCATAGTAAAAATGCACTAATTAGGAGTGAAAATATAGCAAGAACAGTTTGACAAAAATAGTGATGTATAAATACCTTTCTTGACACACATTCTCAGCTTGCATTCACTGAAACAAAGGTCAGATTCAGACTGCTTCCAAGGAAATATCTATATTTCCATATCTGGTGTCTCTGGGTTTCCTCATTTGGCCTCATCAGGTCACTTTACCAGTGCTCTAAAAAGAAGAAATAGAGGGAAACACTTTCACAGTATCCTAACTGATGTATATTGGCTTGCTTTCAAGAACACTAATGTGACTGCAGTAATTTTTCACCAAATTTGCATCCATTTACATCCTTCTGAAGAAGACAGGGGTTGTCAGAGTTGTTTTCTAATGAGACATATAAGTATGTTCTGTACCATTTTCCGGGACTCTGAGGCCCATTGCTGTGCTGGTAGGGCAACAGTACTGAAATGATTTCAGGTTCCTGGTAGGGAAAAGTGTAAGTCTATTGTGAGAACCAGTAAAGTCCTCTTGGTACTGTTGCCTAAGCTTTATGTGGAGCCCGAGTTCTTGGGGGAAAAAATCAAATCCCTAATTTGTGTGAGTGGGACACACAAAAACCCTCAGGTTTTGCCACGAGCTGTGAAGTCTCAGATTGTGTGGTGTAGTTTGGTTGGTGGTGTGGTTGTTTCTGGTCCTAACCAAAGCACAAAGTGTCTGCTACCATATCTCAGACTTCATCTTGCATGAGAAGAGTGTCATCTTCTTATCCCTTCAAGCCTCACCTGTGTAGACCCTCAAGTACTGACTCTCTAGTGTCAGAATAGCTGTCTTGGTTGGGAAAGCCTGTCTGAGGAATTTACCTTGCTCCAACCCTCCATGAGCCTCATCTCTCCATAGGGAGGTACCCACCTTCTTTTAATTATTCAAATATTTAATTATTTGTTATTTATTTAATTTTCTAATGTTCTTTTCTATATTTAGTGAAAACAAGATAAAGTCTAGTACACAGTAGTGGACTTAGATCTTTAGTATCTGATTCATCTTCTAGCAGTGTCTCTTGTCTCTTCACTGATAGGAGACGAAGGACAAAGGGAAAATACTCTTGGTTAAGCACCTTAGTTTAGGTGCAATGGTCTGTGTCTTGCTGTTCCTCTTTATTTGTTCTCTCCATGGGGTTTCCTTCAATTCTCTTCAACCTCAGTGTTCAACTTTCCATGCCTTTTGAGCATTTAGAAAGAAACACAGAAAACTTTAAATTGCATCATGAGCAATCCGGTTAATAATAGAAACAGAAGAAGATGTTCATAACAGAAATTTTATTTAATATAGTTTCATTTTCCATAGCATTTTCTAAGAGATACTTTAATTTTAAGAATATCTGGACTAGAATGGAATCAACAGTAATTTAAAGCTGCTTGAATGATATACAGCACAGCAACTGCTTTTGAAATTTTAGATAAAGGCAGTTGTTGTGTGAGCGATTTGCAGCAAATAATTTTATTTGATGAATTTTGTTGTCTTTCCTACTGGTGTTCTGTGAATATTTACTCATTATGTGAAATTATTTGCAAATGCCTTTAGTGAATAATTCTTGGTTTGCAGATGCTTTACAAATAATTCACAGCAGATATTTATCCTTTTTCTCTCTTTTTATGAGGTTTGTAAGCAAGGAGTATTGTCTCTATTACTTAGCAGCTTGATTTATATAGCAAACCAACAGAGCAGGGATTGCAGATTTTCCCTTATAGTCTCTGAAATCCATTCTAGTGAATTCAGTGAATATTGAAGCTTGAATGTTTTGTTGGGTACAATTCTCTTCAGTAATAACTGAGCTCATACATCTCTTCAGGAAAAAAAAATGCAAGAATAACATACTCTGATAGACTCTGAGTCCAGGGAAGGTTGTTGGCTCTAGAGGTCCCTTCTAACCTAAATTACTTTATGATTCTAGCAAGGAATGCTTTCAAATCCAAATGAGTCCATTCATTTTCCCTGTTCTTCCTTACTGAAATGAGAGGTGGGTTCCTCTCTGCACCTCCAGACATCAAAGAATTAGGGACTGTGTCTAAACACATTATCTGAGCTCTCTCTGGAATAAATATAGAGGTTTATTTCTTTCAGCTGTCTCAGACCCATATATGAAAGTATGTAGAATTTACACCTTTGGTGCACCTGAAATATTGGGGACCTTATCTATTGTCCACCTTTGAGACACTTAAAATTAAGTGAAATGATTTCTGTGCAAAGTTCAAAAGCTCCATAAGGAAAAGGGTCAGAACAACATGTGGGGACACTAAAATAACTTTGAAAACAATGTTAACAGCAAAAGGAAAAGTTTAATTCCACAAAATGGTAGGCACTATGAACTAAGAAAGTTATGCGAGTGACAAAACTTACAGCTCAGGATTTAATTGCAACAGAAAAAAAATATCTGTGTGTATTAGCTGATCAGATTGCTAGTAGCTATGAAAGGGATATAGAGAAAGAAGTAGAGTAGATAAAGCAGATAAAGTCATTTCATTAGAGGTAAAGTATCAGTGTGAACCTGCAAAATCCAGACACAAAATAGTTTGGATGGGAAGGGACCTTCAAGACCAACTTGTTCCACTCCCCTGCCGTGGCCAGGGACACCTTCCACTAGCCCAGGTTGCTCCAAGCCCCATCCAACCTGGCCTTGGACACTTCCAGGGATGGGGTAGCCACAGCTTCTCTGGGCAACCTGTGCCAGGGCCTCCCCACCCTCACAGGGAAGAATTCCTTTCTCATATCCAATTTAAACTTACTCTTTCTGTTTAAAGCCATTCCTGTTATGGTTGCACTTATCCAAGAGAGATCACATTGGAAAAGAAAGATGATGGGGGAGATGCAGAATTAATTTCCAAAAGTTTTTACAAACCTGGCTTGTTTAGTTTGATAGAAAAGAAATTAAGAAATTAGAAATACGTGTGGAAGATGGGCATAAAAAAAAAGGAGTGTGAAAACTGCTTAAGTAAAAGGATGATGTTAAAAGATGGACCAGTGTGTATTAAATGAATGGATAATCCTATGAATGTATGAATATAGAAGGTTGGAAACTAGAGAAATTTTCTACCTAGTGGAGAAAGTAGTTTGAGTTTAGAACTAGACTACGTTCATGAAATGGATTATATAATTTGATGTATAATTATTACCTTTCAGACATCTATTCCCCTCAGTTGTTTTTTTTTGGTTTTTTTTGTTTGTTTTTGTTTTTTTTGTTTGTTTTTGGTTTTGTTTTGGTTTTTTTGTGTGTTTGTTTTTTGTTTTTTTTTTGTTATTGTTATTTTTTTTGGTTTTGGGGGGGTTTGTTGCTGCTGGTTTTGTATGTTTGTTTATTTGTTTTTGTTTGTTTTTTTAATTATTATTTTATTTTAAAAGGGCAGACTGACAGTAAAAAAAGCAATATAAGGTTTCACTTTTCTCTGGAAGTCACGTTGGAATTGAGGACTGCAAACTGAGCATCAATTATTCACTCATGAAAGCATGCTCTACTCCAGATTTCTCCTATTCCTCGCTAAGTCTTATACTCACCAGCCTTTACCAGAACATTTCACCCACGGAGCAGCTGCTCAATTGTCAGAGGAAAAATGCAGTCGAGGAACTCTGAAAGACCAGTTTCCCTTTCATGGTACTGTGTTCAAGAATCACCAGCACTCAGTGGAATATTAGCTTTCTATAGCAGGGAAAGGGACATCTTCCTATTTTAATACCTTCAAGGGTTATTGAAAACATTCCAGACATCTGAGGTCTATGTCTGGTGAATAGAATTACTTTTCAACTACTGCCATTCATGGAAAGGTAGCTCATGCAGGTAAAAAATATTTACTTATCCTTTTATCAGCCTTCTTCAATTATTAACAGTTGGTGATGGTTTGATTTAATCTCCAATCAACAAGTATCTCCCCTATTTTGCTCATCTATATTGCTCCTGCAATATAAAGGAGGACAACTCAAGCATAGTATACTCCTGGGTTTTTTTCTTTTTTTTTTTCTTTTTTGTCCACAACTGCATATTTTTTTTTACCATTTAAATCCATTTGCCACCATCATCTTACGCTGCAGAAGTGTGGAAAAGAAGGAAAATGACGAAATTATGTGTGGATTTACCTTGATTGTAAGCGAGGCCGGGGTGCTCAATGGTAGAAATGCTTAATGGCTTGTTGAGGTTCACAAACCCTTTCCAGGGATCCAAAGTTGCCTCAGCTGTGTTCAGTGTGTGTCTCAGGGTACAGGTTTTGCTACAGTTTCACTCAGTGTAGATAGGGGAAGGACTGCTCTTCCTCTGACACACCACTGACTGAAGCAGGACTCCATTTTCTGGGGTATAACCCCATCAGGTAACCCAGGTTATCATCCTGGTTTTCTTCAGCCACATTTCCTAATCCTAGATGCCTATTCTAGGATCTTCCTCACACGAATAAGCCAGAGATTTTCATCAGATTTCAGTGTTCACTTCTTGGTTTCCTACAATCCCAGTCTTTTCAGGGTGATGATGCAGGCTAATTTATTCCAACAGCTGGTTTTCCAGCAGTGTTCCCCCCTATAACTCCCCAAGGAAGTCTTCCTGATCACACCCATTCTTCAGACCACTGGCTAGGAAAGAAAGTCACTGCAATGTGGCATTAACAGTCAGGGGACAGGACTCCAGAGACACTGGATTATGTTTCACTGGGGATATTATTCATACAGACTAATGGCTCAGTGCAGAGAGAATGATAGAGTGTGAATTGTGTCTCAGAGCCACAGCAGCTTCACAGGAGACTACTGAGGATATTCCTAAGCCATTTGCATGTTTTTTCCCTGCTCTGCTTAAATCACAATCTGGTTGCAAAAGGAAGTCCTTTGGGGCATAACAAAACTAAGCTGGTAAACATGGTGATGAAGAACTGAGTGACAGGCAAGGAAACACTCCCCCCACCTTTGCTCTGCTGTCAGAGCAATTTCTCATGAACTTTCTATCCACAAGCCTCATTCAAACCTTCCCAGCAGCCATCCTGGCACTTAATGCAGGTCTTCAAGCTGCACTGCACTTGGACACAATGTGTGTTGCTAATAATCTGAAGTGACAAGACAGCACAAAAGCTTTTGTTTAAAAAACTTATTAGTTGAATTTAATAAGTTGAAAAGGAGCCTTTTTAACTGCTTGAGGAATGTCCAAACCTCATCTATGTTCCATGAACTCTAAATGGAAATTAGATATGTCATAGGCTGTTTAGGTGATGCAAGTTGTTTTTATTTTATTTTTTCTTATTACAGAAATCAGCCTCTGGGCAACTATCAGTTATTAAGTATTTTCAGCTGATTTTTTTTTTTTTTTCTCTCTTGGTACTGACAGGTGAATGCAATGGAGAGGACTTGACTATATAGTCAAAATAACTTAGAAACATTCTCTTTGTGTAAATAATGTCATGGTATGTACAGTGAGGCTGTACTCCTAGAGATCAGGTTTCTGCTATGTGGAACCCAGACCGATGACCAAAAAAAACCAAAAACTTATCCTTCTTTTATTTCACCACAGAACAAAAGCTCAGCAGTCTCCCCAAAATGCAGGATTTATTTTGACTTTGTCTCTAATAAGTTTATACTGTTCACAGGGGATGTGGTTCTAATTCTGCCATCTTATATGTGTAGCTGTGCTAAGGCAGAATGTAGGCTTGAAAACAAATTGAAGGTGCTGTCTAAAATTTTATCGAAGACTTTGCCCTGTCCAACTTGGTCCCTTATGAGCAGGAGAGTGATCAGGCAACCTCAGCACTCCTGGGAGCAGCACTAAAAGGATGCAAGGAAAATGTGCATGGCAGGTCTTGTTTAACTTTCCAGCTGGAAACATCTGGTTTTGTCTAATAACGAGGACAAAGGATGAAATGCCTCACTTCTTAACGTTGACTAAGATGAGATATAACAATAGAAATATCTAGGTCTGAGGAGTTACATGCAGTTCCACGTGCAGAATGTCTGTTTATCTGATTATTTTCCTATTGCTTTTCTATCACAAATGGAGTCTCATTTTCCATAGAATTCAAATTTTCCCTTAAAATTCAGTCCTATGGTGCTAAATATTTGAAGATATCAATGTTAAAGTTTTTGAAGAGCCTTTTCACCTGATCTCAGTTCCCTGTCTCAACTCTTTGCTTTGACATTGTTATCTCCCTTTCTCTCTGTAGGGAATTTTTCTCTTTTTTTTTTTTTTTTCACCAGCAGTCACCTAAATACCAGCAAATTATTTTATTCATTTAGGGAAACTTCTTAATGTACCCGAGCAGGGATACACCATTATAACTTCAGTGCTGATTGGGCAGACATATGCAAAGCAGGTGAGTCTTCCTTATCAACTCAATTATGAACTTGTTCTTCAAAATCTATGACATATTAATTGATTCATGTTTAAGTTAAGAAATGCAAATATATTTTCATTTCTGTATGTCAGAAAAGGAGACGCTATCCTTATCTCTGAATACTGAGAGAATTATGTGAACAACCCAGTAATTTCATAACCCAGTAGTTCTGTAAGAAGAATCTTCCTGCCAATTTAGAATCCTCCTCTGGGTTTTTTGATCTGCTGTGTTGACTTGTTTACCTTAAAAATATCACAGATAAGGTTTACAGGCAGAATGAGGGTTTAAAAGGGAAAGTTAATGCGAGATTTATATGGAGTCTCCTCATCTGAGCCACCAGAATGCAAATAAATGTTCACTGACTATTACACAGGTTTTTTGAAAAAAGAATATTTTGTAATCTCTCTATCCATCTTTTCTGCAAAATTATTAAAATATTTACCTGCATTTTGCTGCCAGTCAGATCCTGATGTTCTTAGTAAGAAAGTCCTTGAAAACTTTGAAGTACAGACTGTTAAATATCTATGTAACTGTTGTGTACCTTGTTTAATGGGTTTCAATTTACATTTCATATCAATAGTGAATTTCCAGTTGTTTGCAGCAGATCCCTAATACCCTTTGTGCCACCATCCTGGAAAAGAACTGAAAAAGTCTGTGCTGAAGTTTCTGTCTGTTGTCTGATGTGGTAGGAGGCTGGCTTTTGCTTCCCTTGCATATGCTTTGCTCTTCTGAGGGAAAACCTGAGAGGTAAACTAGTGAAGTCAGTGGCATTTTAGTCTATAAACCCAATAGAAATGGTCAAGTAATTGGTAATGTATTATTTAATTCACAAATCAAGTCATTAAATAACAGCTAATATCTAACTAGAACATTGAATCTGTACCTGTCTCTAACAAACTGTGTTTTCCACTTAGAAATTCTAACAGAACTTTGGGTACAGGTTTTCACGCTTGCCTTGGGTGCCATTTAGTATATACAGGGAATTTTTTGTTTATGAGAGCTCTTTAGCTAATGTAAGAATACTGAAAAATAAAAATAACTGAAGTTTTCTCCTCAAAGCCCAAATAATAATGATGGCAGACACCCATGACTATTTCGGAATATCTTACTAGGACAGAACTTATTAAAATAACATTTTTATGTGCTGTTTCTCTACATTAGACTTTAAGAAAGAAAATCAAACTCATTTTTTCCCCCTTTTTTAATAAAAGGAACTTTTGTTCAAAGGCAGAACTATTTATCTCTAAGTAGGCAAAAAAAGCCTAGAGCCAGATGAAAAATAGCAACTTTTCCCCCAGTTTCCTCTCTGGCCATTCTTTCAGTATTACTTCCCAAGTCTCAGAGGGCACAGGCTCATAGTGAAAGTGCACAGTGGGTTTCACACTGTATCTGTCTTGCATTGATTTTCTGCCTTTTCCTTCCCAAAATGGGGAAAAAAAGCACCACAAATGAGAATGTCACAACATTACTGCCTCCACACAATTGACCATCATCACGCTTACAGTGACAATTTAAAAAATAAGCACTGTATTTCAATCAGGAAAGGTGTAAAGGGAGACACAGTTTTAAAATAAATACCAGTATCAGGAGACTAAGAAAACGTTTTAGGCCTGTGTTCAGTTCATATCAGCAGATCATAAATAAGAAATATTTGTACTTTTGGAGGTATTTTAGGCCATAGATAGTGCTAAGTGCTCTAGTAACATATAGCAAATTGCACAGGATTGCAGAACCCACAGCAGTTGTTTTAGATTTACCAATACTTGCAGGATTCAGTGTGCAGAATTAATAGGGAAAAAAAATCTTTTCCCACTGTGCTAAAAGGCATATGAATAAACCATAGAGACTATAACAGTAAATGGCACCTTTTTGTATTTCTATTTTACAAAAAGCCATATATATGTAAATAGGTATACATACACAAACTTTTAAAATGGAAATAAATATATTTACAAGAAAGAGGGATAGATAAGACTGGAAAATATTTAAGGGGTTTAATTTTTAATTACAGTTTCAATGACCATAATTATATTCAAAGTCACTGTGATGATTCAAAGCCCTCTTCACTTCAATGGAAGGAAAAGAGAAAGAAAAGATTCAAAGTAGTGCATTCAGCCTTTGAGGGCAAAAGTATCCAAGGCATATGTAATCTAAAACTGAGGTAAGTAGAAGTTAGGCTGAAATCAGCAGTGACAAGGTTAGTTGGTCTTCTGCAGGGTAGGTCCCATGAGTGCTACAATACTGATTGCAATGTTAAATGGTTAGATATAGTCAATGTGCCTTTAAAGTGCAGGTATATCCTTTATTAAGACCTTACTCATTGAAAGAACACAGCTCTGATCATGGTTCATAACAAGTCACAATTCATAGTTGTTTAAAGGGACGTGACCATGAACATATAAAAGTATATTTTATAAATTGAAATAATTTCCTGAGCTCTACAAAGGAAAGTTTTGGACCTGATTTTATTTTGAAATTGTGACAAGGAAATTTCTTGCACTTAAATGTGTTGTGGTTTAACCCCAGTAGGTCACCTAGTACCACATAACTTAGGTAGGTAACAAAGTAGGTACATAGGTGAATAGGTAGATAATTAGATAGAGAGATAGATAGATGATTAGATAGATGGACAGATAGATAGATAAGCTTCAACTGGGAATCCACAGTGGATGACTCACATCTAAGTTGGATGCATCACTGTTTTCTCTCTGTGCACTCAGAAGTTACACTATTATCTCCAAAAGGCTCCAGGCAGAGATATGCCACTATCTTCTCACTGACCATAGCCAGAAACTACAGCAACTAAATCTGTAAATTTTAGTGATTACATTTTGATGTAGACATTGTGTTCAGGTGGTCAAAGTCTGAAAAATGGTCTAAAAGCTCCTTTGGTGAAGGGGTCAAATAATGTTTTGCCTCCCCTTCTCCACCTCTCTGACACTGTTCACCCACTGTGACTTGAATGGTCAGTTGTAATGCAAAGTTTTTGCAGTTTTTCCTGGTAGAGAGAAGAATAAGAGGCAACTTCATACCATTCAGGATTTTTAAATAAAAAAAAAATAAATAATGTAAAAAAAGGTCAATATGATTTGACATGGCCATGTCCCCAATATTTCTTACACTTTCAGTAACAACTAAGGTTGTATTTCAGCATTTGATTTTTGACATTTATGCTTCACTAAAAGCAGATCCCTTCTCTCTTGTGCACAGTGTACTAAACACTGTGCAGAAGTGTAGGATGAACTATCCCACCACTGAAAAGGTTTCAATCCAAGTGTGTGTTCATATGTCACACTCACTACAGGACTCCAGTATCTTCCCAAAACTGGCTGCCCTTCTGTGAGACCTGTTTGGGAATTCATCACATAGCATTAGCCTGTTTTAAGCCGGGATGTAATACACGAGTGCAGCAAGCAAGAAGTGGGAACAAGATTAGCTTGGCAGGTCATTGTTGTCTGGATTTGTATTAGTTATGCATATTTTTGTATGCCCTTCTTTGAGTTACACCTCTGTCGAAACCCTTTTGTGTAACTGTCTCAATCTAATTCAATAATTTTAATTATTCCTCTTTCCATTTTCACTTATTTGAGCATCTTTCTGCCTCTGTCCCCGTACGTAGCTCCCTTGATTCTGCTCTTGACACACAGTGTATGTGTGAGTGGTGCCTAAGACCACACAGCATCAGTAGCATTAATATACATTAGCTCTATAATAAAAGAAAGGAAATCCTGAAATGCCTGAAAGGAACCTGAAACACCTGGATGAAGCCTGAAATACCTGGATGAAGGTATTTCATGAAATGTATGAAAATTACCATGTTGGTTTGAGTGGTGCTCTGAGTTACAGGAGGTCTTCAAGGTACATGAACTCTGCTGCAGAAATGCTGTCTACAGGTAAATCTGGTTCATCCATAGACTCACATAAAAACCAAGCTGTAAAATACCTTCTTTTGTTCTCTAACTGATTATCTCAACTGTTGTTGAACCATTCATGAGCTGAAGGCCAACAGAAGACAATGTGCAGAAGGAATACCATGACACCATCCAGAACAAAACCAATACAAATATGCTGCCTCTCTGCACTGATAGATATATATTCCCTTAATCTAATTAAATCCCTTTAGTTACAGTTTATGGCCGTGAAGAATTCATTTAACAGCAGCCTCTTCCACAATTAAAAACTTTTCTCTCCATCATCTCTTTACACTAAAAAAAATACGTTTAGTCCTTTTCTGTTCTAATTGCTCCTCCTTTCTCCAGGAATGTGGTGTAAAAACCTTGTAAGTGCTGCTGAGTAAAAATGAAAGATAATTCTCTTATCTTCTAAGCTATAGATCTTCTACATCACATCATCATTATCTTGTCTTCCACCTGTGATCAACCATAACCCCAAGGCTGACTTTGGAAGAACAACTGATTTTTCCCTTTTTTCTACCTACAGCGCTAATTACTCTCACCTATGCATAAAATCTTACATTTGACCCCATTAAATTAATTGCATTTGTTTCTGTTTGTTTGAATCTCTAAAAATTTGAATTCTAAACCTGTCTTCCAAAATGTATTTCCTCTGTCTGAGTCATTAGTAGATTTAACAAAAACACTGAAAAATACTGACCTAGAAGAGATTGCAGAACCTCCTTCAGTCTCCCTTACCATCAGTATCTGCACCTTGGCTGCAACTACTCAATTTTTTTTTTTACCTGTTAGCTTTAGGAAGACATAGTTTTCTTATGAGAGCTCCATCTGAGACCACATCAAAAGCCTTTCCAAAGCCAAGATACATGACATTCACTGCTCCTCTCTATCCATAAAGTCTGCTACCTTGTCACAGAGGGAGCTTAGATTGGTTTGACATGATTTGTTCATGACAAAACTATTCTGGCTGCTACTCATCTCCTGCTCATCACTCAGATAATAATCTGTGTTTTTTCTATGCTGATTTTGTCTGTGTCAGGAATAGTCTGATGTTCAATGCAAAATTTCTTCATTATTACAGTTTCCTTAGTATCAGATGAATTAAGGTAAAGTTCATGAAGATACCCTTCCAAGTACTTAAATAAAACTACCTTGTTTTTTTTAGCTTGGTTTTTTTAGGTTGGTTGATTGGCCAGGGGGATTTTTGTGCTTTTTTTCCATGTCAATACAAAAGGCAGGATATGCTGGGTTTTCTTTCTGAAATATATAAAGTAAAATTGGGAGGTAATTGTAAAATTCAACCAATTGTAACTATGAATCTCTTAGAGCTTCCTCTTTAATAAATAATCATATACACATTGCTTAAAAGTCTGTGAAGCTTTTGCAAAAATATAAAATTAATCATATTTTTCTGAAGGGTCTGCTACTTGAGGAAGATATTAGAAACACATAATTACATTTAAATTTAGGGAGCATAAGGGAAGTTTTTCTTGCCAATGTATTTCTCCCTCCTCGTGGCAGGGTAAGAGGACAGTTCAGTCTCTGCAGGTCACTCAGTCCTTGGTTCCTCTGCTGAGACTGCTACAGAGGTGCCAGGTAGCACCAGGTACCTGTGCACAAGACTCTGGATGAAGACCAGCCCAATTTTGGATGGGTCACTGGGCATCCATCTGTCACCAGTGATCTGCAGTCATGACTGACAGGTCCTGGACCTCGCCCAGTCCTGGTGAGCCACAGACTCCTTTTCCTCTCACAAAGCTACTACTTTTTTCCACTCATGGAAAGATTTTAAAGCAGCTTTTACATCCCCTTTTCACATTGCTGTCCTTAGCCTGCTGTCAAGAGCTAAAATGTGTGGTGACATTCAGCATCTCTGGCGTCCAAATCTGGCAGGGAGCAGGACAGGGAGAAAAATACGTCTGGAGTGTGCAGGGTGCAATCAAACCCCACTGCTGTTGTGGCAAGTGAGGTCAGGCTGTGACAGCTCTGCATATGGGTCCTACATCAACCATATATAATCTCCATTAAGGCTCAGAGAGTCTCGTTCTGGTAAGTTTAAATCATGGCAATTTATTACCAGAGTGGTGACAGCGTTTCTCTACAACGCTGTGAGGAATCTGTCCTTTGTCACACTGAGGAACACCAACATATTCATTTTCACTCTTGAGTCTGTTAGTTATCAGGAAAGTCCAAGAAAGTTCTGCATTAGAAATCATGTGATTTCCATAATATTTCCTTCTCTTTTCACTCATAACTTAGACATTACTACATCCAGGTCATTATGGCTGTAATTCGACACAGAATAGTGTACAGTCTTATCAACGGGGTGATAATAACAGGTCAGGATGGGCATAAGAAAATATTTTAATAAAAACAAATATAATAACAATAGTCGGAGTTTTTTATATCTCTTAAAGGCTTTTTCTTTCTCTATTTAAATATAGATGCGTATATACAAAAAAATTTGTGTTCCCTTCTGTTCCAATGACCACAAATTCAAGGGGTCCGTTTGTCCATAACACCATTAACAAAACAGGCTACAAATCTCTTTTTCCAGTAAGCTGCTCTATCACATACCCATTAGCAATTAGCAGAGAGCTGTAATGATTTTAAATCCTTCTTTTTTAAAGACACCATAAGGTCCTTGCCTTTTGTCATCCTGCTTGACCTTGGATAAGCACTGGACTGCAGAGGGAGACAACATGGAGCTGTAAGTAAACTGGGAGATGGATTGAGGTAGGAGGACGTGTCCTGTTAACTTTCTGAAGATGTTCCATGTCCCTCTATCACACCAGGCTGAGAAGGTCCACATTCAAAGCATTACAAGTTCATTAGATGTCTGGGGTTTGCTGCATATACAATTCTATTGCTCAGAAAAGCGTGTGCAGTTTCATCAGTCATTGGTAATCCTGCCTTGGAAAATCTTGATTTGCACACCAGTTTTTCTTCACACAAGAGGATATAAGTCCTATGAGGAGCAGCTGAGGGAGCTGGGGATATTCAACCTGTAGAAAAGGGAGCTCAGGGGTGACCCTATCATTTTCTATACCTACCTGAAAGGAGGTTGTAGCCAGCTGGTGGTCTGTTCCTTTTCTCCCAAGGAACAAGGGACAGGACAAGAAGACATAGCCTCAAGCTGTACCAGGGGAGGTTCAGGTTGGACATCAGGAGGAATTTCTTCATGGAAAGGGTTGTTAAATGCTGGAACAGACTGCCCAGAGAGATGGTGGACTCGCCAACCCTGGAGGTGTTGAAATAAAAACTGGACATGTCACTCAGTGTCGTGGTCTAGTTGGCAAAGGTGATATTGGGTCATAGGTTAGACTTGATGATCTCAGAGGTCTTTTCCAATTGAAATTATTCTGTGATTCTGTGAGACAATAGCAGAATGTTTAGTTGAAAATAACTAACTAAACATGCAATTGTTTTACACTTCTCAGTGTTACATATACCTCTGCTTGGTGTCAGATCAGCCTGAAGAAACTTGTTTAGTGATATTGGTACAGTTTGTTGTTGTGTCCTGACTCCATCACAGTAAAATCTAGAAAAATCAGGTACATTTATTAACGTGTTCCATTTGTTTAATAAAGTTAAATATCTTAGTTAAACTCACCAAATTAAAGAAACTTTTTGTTATCCAAAGTTTAATACTTTGTGATTCCATGCACAAAGGTTTTAATCCTGCTGTTTCTCTATTGTATTCTGTGGCTGTAGATGAGCCCCATATGCCAGGTTTCAAATAGAAACCCATGTGCTGGCAAACATGGGGTTGTCCTTCAGAGAAAGGAAAGATATTGGAATTATAAGATAGATACAGCCCACTTCTAAATGCCTTTAAGAACTACTTCCAGTAACTAACTGGTATCTCCTGTCTGCAACTGCACTGATGGTAGTGTAAATGTAAAAAATGCTCATGAAAGCACAGCTGTGGAGGTAAACCTGTCCATCAGACTTTTGTGGTTTTCCCAATTAAAACCAAAATTCACTGCACATCCTCTTCAGATGTTAACTGTATCCTTGTCTTTTTCCATTTAATTGACTCTCCATGTACTTTCAGACCTCATCTGAAAAACATTCTCACCCCTCCCCAATTTCTGCCCCTCACAGCTGTTACAATTTGAAATACAAGCTTTGTATCTTTTAATAGGGAAAAGTGTTTTTGTGAGAAACTCATTCTTGCAAACAATAAATATTGTAGTGACACTTCCCTGAGGCCAGGAACTTGTAGATGCACTTATTTATCAAAACTCATTGTTTTGTTTAATTAGCATTTTGAAGAGAAAAATTTCGTGCTCAAGACTGTATCTTTACATACTCAGAACAAAAATTGTTTTCTCTGTGGCAGTACGTAAGTGCTAAACAGCTTTCCAAACTCAAATAATTTGAGCTAAAGAAAAAGGGAACAGCCAAGAAAACATATTTGATTTTATTTTAAGAAAAGCATTTACAGTGTAGACATTAAAATTATTTATACAACTATATTTTCTGGTTAGGTGAGAACTGAGTGCCACTGCAGCAGTGGCTGGGACAGATTCAGTGCTAGCAGACATCTCTCAGAAGTTCAAAGAGGGTGGGAGAGTTCCTGTCTTTAGAATGAAAATGCTGTTCTTTAGTATACCAAAGACTGACAGGAATCAAGGAAGTAATCTCAACCTTCTGTTGATGTCTTCTGAATGACAAAGATGTTCTCCATGTCCTGCAGGGACCAGGTTTCCATACACAATGACACCCTGGGAAAGACTGAAGGGTCTCTGTCCATATGACACAATCTTCAGCTTACTCTCTGCACAGGGAAAATTTCATGTAAAAGACAGGGCTCATTTTCCTTCTACCTGTATTTAGCCTTGACATTCTTTCAACTACAATCATTATCAAGGAAATTAAATCATATCATTGCCTCCTCTTCCTCAAAAGATTTTGTAATTGAGGTACACCAGCTAAATTTTCAACCTTTTCTGAATATCTGTGCAGCAAAGATTAGAGTATTCAACCACTTCACAAAAAATTTGTAATGAAGAGCAGTTACATCATGTCCTTTTTTGAGGTTTATTGAGGGCATTTAGTTTTCTTACAAATTAAATCTGTATGTTGGGTCAGGAGCAGATTTTGGTATCGTATATGTAACACTGTATGTAACATTGCTTCCTACATTACCAATCACACACCAGAACTCACATGAGATTTTTAGAAATTGCTAGAATGATGAGAAGTGTTTCTCTAAATCTGCAGACCAGATAAAGAATATAATCTGAAATATTTTTTCCACTGGAAAAAAAGGTCTTACCAAAATGTTTGCATAGCAAATGTAAAACCAAGAATTCATTTCAAGTCAATATTTAATCTTTTCTCTACCTGAGCTTTTCCATACTCTGTGAAAATTATAACTGTGAAGTTTTCACTCTTTGGCTTCTGTTCCCCTGCTTCTCAAGGCTTTCCCTGATAAACTGCTGTTTCTCCCACTGTGACATTGTTAGACCCTGGGGTACAACCAAATAATTTTTAGCTTACTCTCTGAAAAGAAAAAGTTTTAAGATAAAAATAGGTGCCAAAGTAATAGAACTTCCTACAGAAGAAACTCCCTTTTTTCATTGGCTTTACTACCCATACTACATTCTGCAGTGTTCTGCCACCCCTATCTCCCCTGCCTGCTCCAGGCCACCTGAAGTTATACCAGTCACTTCTCTTGCACTTTGATTTTTGTTCCACTGGTAAAGACAACTTTGCTACACTGTGATGTTCTGAAAATGTCAGAAACACCTTTAATGTTTTCAAGAAAAGTCATGCTACAGAGCTGAGTTTATTGTTACTGGTTTTGATTCACTTGGAAGCCGGTCTTGCTGTGCTGCACTTCTCAACAGCAAAGACACCAAAGCTGTGCTCTGTTACATGAACAGTTGTTACAACTAATGAAAGGACGTGATAAAGTGTGTAGAGAAGAGAAAATAAATCAATGAATGGTGCCAAGAGACCTCTACTATACGACATGATGATTTTGGGGAAGCTATTGATAACTTGGTAGGATAACATCCCACAGTGACTAGGAACTGGAAAACAACACTGACTTACAGGTAAGGATATTGCCTATAGATAATTACACTACTTTATTAGGAGCCCAAGATTGGTTCTAAAAGACAATGGAGAGTGCTCAATTAGAAAGTTAAAACCCGCATGTGCATTATGAATGGTCCTTGGAAAACACAAACACCAGGGTTAATTTGACCCAGTACATGTGTATAGACTGTAGGTTTATAAATCTGTACCTGATATAGTCATTGTTTGCCATTATTACAAAACCCTGAGAGAAGCAGGCACTTCCTCTCACACTGAAATAATCAGCTGGAACAGATCAGATAAATCACACTATTATAATTGACTTTTTCTCTTTATGGGCTATAAAGACAATAACCAGTTGCAGGACCTGGTTAAATGCTCTCCTTTTCCCCCTTTACACCTTTTTCCATAAAAGCAGACACTGGTTACTAACTTAAACCCCTGTTTAGTGCCAAACAGTTGTATTGCCAACTGGTACAGAGCCTGTCTAGGTCAGTTTTCTTTATGCAACTTCATCAGTTGCAGATGCACAAATGGTTGTGTTGGTGAATACAGAGGACATCAATATTCTACTTCACAATATAAAATAAGGATATGTTCAGTGTCCTCTTGAATCAACAAGTGTCATCCAAAGAATATGTCTTTGATTCCACTTGAAAATCTTGGAGATAAGGTTGAGGTGGCAGCATTGCTGAACATGATGGAGCTGCAGCGCTGCGAGGGAACCTGCTGGGAGAAACAAATCCATACCTGTAGTAGGAACTGAAGCTGCTTTATGGAAGCAGTCAAGGTCAAGGCTATATAAGTGGAATAAACAATGTAATTTGTTAAACCCTTGTCTTCATTGCTCCGTCTATATCTGGCTGCAGTCAGCAAGAGAGGCAAACTGATGGATAGGTGCAGTTATCCTGTGTCTGCAACCTGACAAGGAGCTTTAAGTTACTTAATTCATGTAATTGCAGACCTTTGGCAACAAAGGTGAAACTGCAGAAAATATGCCATAAATGCCCTTTTCAGATGGTATTCTTACTCTTTTAATTTTGCTGGCATACTTTGCATAGATGGACATTAACCTGTATCTTCTAAAATTATAGGTTCAGTATCATACCAGCTACACTAACGTTGGTTCCAAATAAGTGTAAATAGGTTCCTGAGTCTGAATGAAAGGCAATTTTTCCACTGAACTAATAGATGCTGGACTATTTCCTAAATCTACAGTGACTCTAGCCATAGAAATTCTGTCAGTGTCAAAGATCTTTGTGGAAAATTCCAAAGTCTGAAGTAGTAATTTAACCTACAATGTAACCTGAACTTTAAAGTCTGCTGGAAAGGTGGCCATGGTCTAAGGGGAAAAAAAATTAATTAATTTCACCGATTGGGAAGGTAAATGTTTGCTACAAAGTCAGAGGAAAGCTCAACCAGAATGTAGGAAAACTCTGTTTAAATCCTTGCTCGGGACAGTTATTTATGCACATCTTCCAAAAGAAGATCACAGTTTATTCCAGCTCATCATGGTGACATCTCATAGTATTTGTCTTGTAAAAATGCATATGTACTAACTGGAACCCAGAGAGAGAACCATTAGGATGCCTCTGCACCTTGCTCAGAATCAGCCCTTTCTTGATGAGCAAGAGGGAAGACTGAGTATAGGGAGTTGTTTTGGTTGGTTTTCTTTGGTTTTTGGGATATTTTCTGATGCCACAGAGCCTGTTAGTATGGAGAATTCCAGATGGTTGCAGGATTCTTGCTTGGCTTAGTCAGACAAAAAATATATAGTAGATAAGACCATAAAAGAGACAATTTCTCCTTCTAGACTTCTCTAAAGAGAAAATATGGCATCATTTTATGCCATTCTGACCTTGCTATCATAGGTCTAGACATTCTCTATCACTTATTGACAGAGACAGGATACAAGAACAGATTGGAACTTTGGCCTGATAGGGAATGATTGTTTTCAATCATCTTCAGAGAACACATGTTGACCCAAAAACTGTCTCTAAGCCCAGATTTAGTAAATGCAGAGTTGCCTGTGTGTGCAAGCACAGAAATTCACACAGATCCACCTGGTGGCATAAAAAATTGATATTTTTTACTTACCAGATCTCAGAGTTCTTGCTTTGCAACCCAGAGCAGATCCCTATGGTTGTACAGTACAGTATAACTTTTTACCTTTTCTGTGAAAGCTGAAGTGTCCATTGGTATTATTTTATTCTCTGTAGATTCAGTGATTTCAAAATTATTCTAAATTCAGTATTAAAAGATCTTATAACTTTTTTTCCTGGTCTAATTTCTGTGTGGCTCTGCTAAAGCGTTGAAAGAACCTCCCAAAAGTTTAAAAAGTGTTTTCAGACTTTGCTGACTACAGTTGTTCCTAGTTTAGGGATTTCCATTTCACCTTAAAGGCATGGAACAGCTCTGGGTGAAATACAGACATAACTGATTGTCTCCCAGACAGATCATTAGCAGCAGAAAAGGGACTTTGACCATTTTGTCTGAAACCATCAGTCTTCATTCTTTTGTTTTAAAAACTCGAAGTCTGTTATCTGATTCTCCCTCATCCTCTCTGCGAGCAAGCAACCACGAGAGGGAGGTGGTGCATCACCCAGGGTAGGGGTGTTGTGCAAACAGTAGCAGGACTGGTGAAAACTGGGGGTTTGTGAGGGGGAGCAGCAGTTTCAGAGCAGGAATTCATTTGCAGCCATCAATACTCCATGAAAATGGCCATGTTTTCCACAAGGAAACTGCTTTGCAAAAATTAGCTCATCTAATTCTTAAAACAGTCAAGGCAAGGTGGTAGGGAAGTAGTGCCAGTAATTTTAAGATTTGACCGAATAAAGTCAGCAACAAGGCCTACAAGCAGAAACTCTGGGTCTTAATTCTTATTTTGCTTTTTTGTCCCTTTTTAGTTTTGCTTTCTTGCCACATGATATCCACTTGAAGGTGGAAAAAGAAGACATTACAGATTTGCCCATGGTTTTGAATAAAGTAATTCAGAAAGACAAGTGATTGATTACAAAGGTTCATTGACCTGAACCTTTGCTGAGATTAAGACCTGAGGGAAATTCTACCCCTCTCCACTTTGCACTGAACTCGTTGGCTGTGCTAAAAATCTCTCATTTCCTTCTGACACAAGTGTGAGAAGCCAAGGGCAATGCAGAATAGGTGATGGCGTTTATTGAAAAGATGCAAGGAGTATGTGAAGTGCTTGCTGGTGTTCAAATTACCAGCAATTTAACACATCTCTCTAACAAATCTTCCAAAAGTCTGAAACAATTCTCTCGCAGCCTTGTAGAAAGAACCCCTTAACCAAATGTGTTTCTCAGTGAAAGGCTGCGACCTTGCCTGTTGTTAAAGTTTGTTTAAAACGCAGGAGGAAATCTTTGTCATTTTTTTGTGGGTTTGTTGCTGCAGTCTGTATAAGTACTTACATACTGAAGTATTGGGTTTGAGGGTGTTTTCTTCCCCAGGATTTATTTAAAACCACTTGTTAAAGTGTTCCACATGCTCGATGCACTGTAGCAGTTAAACACAGGACACAGTCACACTGAAAGCCACACACCCTGGGAGACAACTTCAATTTTTACAAGAGGCAGGACCAAGGAGCAAAAAGGTTCAGCGAAGGATGAAAGTGAAAAGTTAACACACATAATGACTTGATTTCTGCAATCTGCTTACTATATCTACTCACACACACTGAGGCAATTGTAGGAGGTGAAGATTTTAAAGGAAAAGAGAGAGACACCATCTCCTTTGTAGCAAAGCCAAAAGTCCTCAGATAATATCACCTGAATAATGGAGGAGCCATGTTTTAGCATCAGCTCCTGGGCTGGACTGAAAGGATGAGTCACTTCTGAGAGTGGACACAAGAAAAGAGGCTTCTGGCATTTGGCTGTTTTTAATTGTGTTAGAAACCATTAAATTAAAACCATTACAGGCCTGGTTTTAATTGTGTTAGAAAAGTCCTCAGCAATACTGTAGGAAGCCACACTTAATAAAATCTTATTATTTAGGTTGTTTCTTCCAAGTCTTAAAATTCTTGGGATCAGATTTACATCATATTTTTTCCAAAGGAGATCTAAAGTCACTTTCCAGGAGAAACAAATAGTATAAAATCAAGACTAAGGTACAGATAAATGACTTCCCTGATTTCACATATCCAACACTGGAGATAGTAACAAACCTGACATATTTATCTATTCAGTCAGTGTCTCATTTCTGTGAACTATATTATTTTTTACAGGGAGAGACACACTCTGAATATATATTGTTATTACAATACTACCTGAAATCAGTCATTCAGACTAAGAATACAATGTTTTACACACTGCACAAATGCAAAAGAAGAAGTTGATCCCTGTATCTAAGAGTTCACAGCCCCATTAAATACTCCTTTGAACCAGATGCATTTTACTTTAGTTATGTCACAGAAGAGGTCAACTGCCTCTTCTTTTTCTCCTGTCCTGAAAGAAAATACCATATATTAAAGGGCACTATATACACCAATATAAAGCATTCATGAATTTATTTTTCATTAAAAAGCCAAAATATTTTACTTTTTCTTTCCTCCTGTAAAACTGAATTTAGAAGTTCTTTCTTGCACTATTAGCATCTAAAGCACCATTGTAGGCATTCCTGTTCTCTGGGAAACAAGGAGAGCAACACACACTTGCAGAAGGCAGTTCATCCTAATCAAGATGAAAGTGTAAAATAGTTGGGATGAGGATTTAAATGACTGTTTCTGAGCAGACATCTCACTTTGATATATCATAGAAACACGGTCATAGAATAGCTTGGTTTGGAAGGGACCTTAGAGATCATCTAGTTCCAAACCCCCTGCCACAGGCGGAGACACATTCCACATATAAGTTTTATTAAATGAGATGACTTTTACTGTAAGTTCCAGCCTTGAGAGATTGGTGAGCTCTTGCATCATGGGAGGCCAATTCTCATACTGCTGACTCCAGCTGTTCCGAAGCTGTAGGCTTAGCTTAAATATTACAATAAAAGAAGAGACTGTAAAAACTTGGAAGGACAACATTTATTGATGTAGTTTATGGAAAGCAGGAAGATTCTTATATTTTCTGTGTTTTTCAAGCTTTAGCGTTCATGGGTTTTATTTTTCCCAGAAGCTTTGAAATCTAGAAATCATCTGGCTATCTATTTATAGCAGTAGTTATAAAAGAAAGACAGAGAAGCTTGCAAATTAACATGACTAGTGTTCAGGGTTTTGAGGAAAAATACTAGGATGCCTACTGGATTTTGAGAGGGATAATATGGCATTATGTAATGACAGGGATGTTTAGAGTGACCTCAGATGTTTTTGTTTTCTGTGTAAAACCAAAAGCAGTCAATGACCTGTCCATAGACACAGAACGTGTATCGAGCTCTTCATTCCAGCTGTGTTGTCATTTCAGTATTGTTCAAAAGGTCCTGATCCTGCCAACAAACCCCCTTTTATAGACATCTGCATTCACGTAAAATTTCTGCCAAACTCAGAGGCTCTCAGCAGGCACAAAGGGAGCTGACCTTGTACTCTGAACAGAACTGAAGGTTAGATTGGAGAGGAACACTGCCAGCCTGTCTTAGCAATGACTTGTAAAAGGCAGTTTTTATGACATCTAATATTTGTTTTAATGTGAAACATCTTTTTTTTTTTTTCAGTGGCATTTGCATTGAGAACATCCTACAGCAAGCACTGCTGTGAAGCCATCTGCAGCTACAAGCTGCAGATTTGGTACAGGCAGAGGGGCACGATACCTGAAACAGGTCGAGTGAAGAGCCATTCCACCAAGACCAGAAGAAGAGGCCTTTACTCATTGCAACCAAAATAAACCACTGCAGCCATTATGATCACGTCAGGAGAAAGGGGATATTAGGTCACCCCTCTGCCTTTGCTGTGTTTTTCTGAAATTTGATATATTTCTCACTTCAGTCTCAGTTTAACTTTCCAACATGATGGGACTCATTCTATTTACATTTTCCCCACTGTCACAGTTTCTTTGGAAAGCCACTGCATAGGTCAAGCAGAGCTTTTGCTGTCAGGTTGATGTGTCCTTCAAATATAAAAGTGACAGATTCCTATTGTATTTGACTCACTGTCTTTCTTTTTTTCCCTCCAAGAATTAAGTGTCAAAGCTCCTTTTATGGATAAGGATTTACGCCATGCTCTAAAGGAAAGGTGACCATAGACTTGAACAGATGTTGGATTAAGTCATCACCTTGTACCCATTCCTTCTTGTGGCCTGACAGACAAAGTTGATGTGAAATATCCTGGTGAGGTAAAGTTTTGTTGGAAAGAGTAAATCAGCCTCTCCTTAGGTCTGAAATGAGAACATGTGCTTCAACAGGACAGGAGAAAGACAGAGGTGATGGAATTTAGATTTTCTTTGTGACCAAGATTGATGCTACAGAGATTCACCTAAAAGTAAGTAAGACCCTGTGTGTGTGCCCACTTTCTCTTTCCCACTGAAGCATGAGAAATAAACAATAGGATAAAGTGACAGGAAAAGCCTAAGGACCAGCAGGAAAGGGAAAGTGTCTGTCATGGGGAGGGCTGAGGCTGGGTTCTGCTGTGCTTTGCAGTCACTGGGGCAGGTAGATGAGGACACATTCCCCTGTGCTCTGCTCTCGGATAGCTCAGCTCTGACATGATGGATGGCCAGGCCACTCGGCAAGGTCGAAAGAAGTCTCCACAGCACAGGTGGGAAAGGGGCTGTGAGATTGTTTCACTGTAAAAAAAAAAAGGCAAAAAAGTCACACAGGGAGAAAAGAATGATTTATCCAGGTGAGAAATACTTCTGCAGCATGATTTCTTCTACCTGACCTGAGCTGTGCTGCCAGCCTTTGAAAGCAACAGAAAAGGAAGCCTGCAGCCTCTGAGGGTGGGGTCCTGGACACCTTTGTGCCTGACGATATATTACAATGGGCTGGGAGCTCCCTAAAGCCAAAGGGACATCAGGACCAAGACATTAGTCCTGTGTTTGACCTTTTCTGCTCATGGTGTCTCCCTCAGGCAAATTGTAGTCTTTAAAGGTTGAAGACTTTTGTCCTCGTGGCACTTGGTTTGTTATACTGCCTGAGGAGACAGATAATGGTCAGTGTGTGTGGCAGAGGAGAGAATGATGAAGAGGAAAGGGAAATGATGTGTGGAATTTTCCTGCTGAATCTCTGGATTTTAAGAAACGCTCCCAGGGCCTCTTTTTCCAAGCTGAGCCCTTCACTTTCAAGTGGATCACACACCACTATTAAACAAGTTCCTGGAATGGTGGGAAGCTGGACATGGTTGCATATCCCTTCCTGTCTCCTATCCTATATATCTGTATCTAAGAAAGCTTTCCCTCTAGTCATCAAGTCCATATAGCCAGAGCAGGGGAGCTATGTCAAAATAAGTGTGATTGCAAAAAGAGAGAATAAAAGATTGGTTTGGAATTACAGCTGAAAATCTCTCCTCACCCTTTGGAAGGCAGGCATAGAGAAGAACCCACTCATTGCTCTAAAAAAGGTTAAGGAAGGGTGATCACAGTCATGGGAAAAACCATTCCAAGAGGCAGGAAACGAGGAATAACTTTGGGTTTAACTTCTTCCACAGTTTCAAACAAAAGTGTACATGTGGCTAAATATATACACAATTCAAATTATTCCCATCCTCCTTTCCTCCCTTTCCATAAAGCATGTAAGTGTATTTATGGCTCTCTAGTGCTCTGCAACAGGTAAGACATGGGCAACAATGAGGTGGCGTTCTTCTGGGTCAGTCACCTCCATTACTGAAAGGAGGCTGAAAGGGCAGAAAGGAGAAGATTTGTGACACACAAAAAAGCATAAGTACTTCATGTGTGTGTGGAAAAATATGAATGCCACATGATAATTTTAAGTAGGGATCCCCCTTGCAAAGAGCTACAAAACATAAGATCAGCAGTATGTTTGTATCATACTAAGCTATATCTCTAAGCTTATATTTAAATAGCTAAATGACCACCTGATCAAAAATACTCAGGACTCAGTAGGTATTAGTAGTATTCACTTCTTTTGGTTTTCTGTGGAATCACTCAGTATTAAAAGAAAATGAAATTAAAATATCATACAAATGAACAAATGAAAAATGAAGTGTGTTACCATAGTACTACCATGATCTGCTTCTATTTTCTGAACTCTTATTCTCTCACTTGCTTCCTTCAGAGCACCTCTCAATTTCTATCATATGTTCCTGAATGTTATTCTTGAAAAATGCTTTCAGGGTTAGAGACTGGAGTCTCTTTGTGTCTGTGGTGGTTATAAAGTCAATTAAAAACAATATATTCTGTCCCACTAAAAAAGAAAAAAAGGAAGATGATAAAAAAGTCCCACATTTCTACACGACAAAAAAGAAAAGAGATTAAATAGCAGTGTGTAGACTGTGATTCCAGCTGGTCTCTGCAGTCTGTTTTTTAGTTTCAGATGTTTGCTCTAGGCCTGTGACAGTCACATCTCATTATTTCCTTGCACCAGTGACCATCAGGGGCAGAGACCACCCAAGCAATTCTGGTCGTTGGCTAATTATTGCCACAAGGAACCCCCCTGTTCCTGTATCCTCTCCCACTTGTGCATGATTTAGTTTTCTATAACTGCACAAAATAGACCTTGAGAAGGATGACAAAAGGCTTGTTTATATTTTACACAAAGAAAAAGCTTTGAAAGTGAGAGGCCAGCCCCGAGGGTGTGAGTATGGCCCCACAAGGGTGGGTGTGGTTGTCGAAGGTATTGAAATATCCTGAAGTTCTTTTATTGCTGTCTAAGGGAAAGATAAAAGATGGTGTTTATACCTCTACCCCCAACTTGCTTTAATGCTGTTGCTTCTTCCCCCTGGCAACCCTGAGAGTCTGAAATGTCTGGGCAGTGAACAAGGTTTACAGGAGCTGTTCTGCTCCCATATTGTCTTGCTGGGCAAAGACAAGCAAGTCACAATTAACAGCTTGATTATAAATTAGGCACTGTCACACCCACCCTGCAGGGGCAGTGTCCAGAACAATTGCAATTAGAAAAGACCATCAGGATCCTTGGAAGAAGGCCACAATTTTTGTGCCAAGTGTTTGTGAGAACAGTAACAGTCAGGAGCCTGAATGGTCAAGTTTACAGCCATGTGTACTTGACAATGCAGGAAAGCAAAGTTCAGGGAGTTCAGGGCTGGAGTTTTGGGCAAGCTCTCGTCTGTGTCAAACTGCACAATTGCAAAATGTTTTTTCTAGGTTTCATTGTTCTTTTCTTCCCCCTCTCACTCTTCTATTTCTTCCCTTCTATATCACCAGTTCACCTTCTCTTCTCCCAGTTAAGCTCTACAAAATCCCCATTTTCAGACTTATATCTAGTTCTATTTAATCTGTGACTCATAAGATTCAAACACTAAATTTATCAAATGATGTGTCCACAATGATGAAGACAGTGCTGCTGTTCCACATAGCTGGTTTTGTACATTGATTCTGAGACTCAGTCTATTGTGTCAATGGAAGAATGAAAGAAAATAAGTAGGAAAAAAATGTCTATTTTTTTCTCTATAAACTAAGGCAGGTTCATGTGGTGAGATGAGAAACTGACTGGATGAAAATGAAAAAAGGTAACATCATTTTGGTCATTCTGTGGAATTTCTTTCCACAGAATTTTGGTGATATGAAAAAGTCACAGAGACTTAAGAAGTTAATGGAATCATCAATGCAAGAAAAATCTGTCTCTGGTTGTGACAGCTCTTCTGGGTCCCAAAATCCCTGAGATGCAGATGTCTTGAATCTTGGGAACATGTTCTGGCAAAGTATTATCACGTTTGTTCTGTTCTTTCAGTCTTTTTAAGCATCCACTGTGGACCATGAACAAAGACAGGATCCTGAGCTGTTGGAGAGGTGATCTGATCCCATACAGCTACTCTGAGGGGAAAATCCCACTGTTTTGAATAGGGAAGATGTTTTCCAGGAAAGAAAGAAGGCATGTTATCTCTCTAGCTGTGATTTATTTTCACCAGCATTTCCCAGGCCCAGGGTGGAATATTATATATGCTGTACAGGTCTCTGGGTTTGTTCTTTGCTTGCAAACACAATAAAAATTTATTTAAGAAAAAAGTTAATTTTCCAGCTATTCTTCATATAGTTTGACTTGTTCTACAGAATAAGATCTGTAATAAAATGTCATTTCGAATTAGAAAAAAGTGGAACTTATTTTTTGTATTCTGCCCCAAAATTTATTACAATATATAGATTTTCACTGGTAGGTTTGATTGTATTTATATTCTATTCTTTTAGCTTGGTTTACCTCCCAGATGGTATTAGTCAACCCCAATTTATGTTTTGCATTGTGATTCAAGCTAAAGCAAAATAGTAATTAAAAACAAATATATCCCCAGCTGTAGTGCAGTGGAAAAACAGCCCTCCAAGGAATCTGCTTTCGTTGCCAATGCAATGTCTTTGTGTTGTAGGGAAAAATCTCACTCCATCAAGTGGAATTCCTGCTCCATCATATGATGTAACAACTGCTCTGACCTCTGTGCTTGGTTTAAAATGATGGTGCTCCCCAAAACCGTGGAAGTGACAATCCCTGAAGACATGTGAGTCTCTCTGGATTTACTTTGGTAGCTTCAGTGAGACACAGAACCCCTCTCTATTCCTGAATAAAAAAAACATCTTGGCATCAAAGCATCCAAAACCCAGTAGGCAGCCTATAGGTTTTACCTGCAGGTGTAAAGAAGGGCCTGATTTGGGCAGTGAATAAAAACCATCAGCCAATAAATATTCATTCCACTTGGAACAGAGAAATGGCACATATCAAAGCACACTTTAATCCTGGGCTTAAATTCTGTGTATTCAACAGTCTCTAATATGTCCTGGTCTGCTGACACAGGACAATATGACAAAGGCATCACTGGATTGTAATCACACAAGGAAAGTGATGAAAGAAAAGACAACACAGATGGGGAGAGAGATGTCCCTTAGAAAGTAAAAGATAGTGACAACCATGAAAAGTAAGATAAAGAAAAATACATATCTAGTCTAGGTACAAAGGACAGGCAAGGAAAAAATCTAACACAAAAATCCAAGTAACTATGGTATCCTTCCAGCTCTCAAAAGGGGAATGATTCAGAAAGGATCATAGTCAAGAAAAAGACATGTATCAGAGCCATTTTTTTAAAATGTATATGGGTATGTTTCTAAATACAGGAATAACAGCATGATGCTATTCCTGCAAAAACCATACTTGACTCAGGATGGCTTTCTAAATATTCTTTTACAAGGCAAATTTGAAAAAGCAAAATGAAATGGATTTTAAACTACATTACAATTGAGGGAGAAGCACATGCAATGCAAGCTCACATCTGTGTGCTCCAAGGGTTGCCACAAGCTGTGGCACTTCAAACAAAGGGATGTGAGAGGTCAAAATCTGCCACAGGCCAGAAGCTGTGCTACCTGATGGAAAGCCAAATAGACTCCATCTATGGGACCGGGATAAAAATCTGTTCTGTTTTTGTTTCTTATCTCTCCAGTGACTGGAATATCTCTTATCTGGTTTGTTTTTCACACATAATATAGTACATAATATCTCCATGATTTTCTGTGCTGTTTGTCGTAAATTGAAATCAGTTTTCAACTTCTACTGCTCTGCTGGGATTACTGCTGTCACTGAGGAAGGCAACGTTAGTCAAAGTGGTCCTTTAATGGAACAACACTCCACCTTGAGAGGTACAGGTGAGTTATCTGAGCCAGGCATTCAGGAATCTCTTCATTCTAATCCTAAATCAAGCAAAATAACATCACTCCCTCAACTGTTTGTCTTTTTCTTATGCCTTATGCAACGAAGGCAGGCAAGCCAAGAAATTTAGAGAAATTGCTCCTTTAGACCTCGGTTGTTTGAGTGGTAAATAAACTGGATGCTGGACTGGTGGTGCTTGCTATCAAGCTGGCACCTTCTCACATCTCAAACTAATTTCTATGGAGAATTAATGAGATTTTTAGCATGATAAAAACATAATTGTTCTGGTTTTGCAATTGTGTATTCCTGATAATGTCTCATTCTTATTTTTTTTTTTTTATTTCCATTCAAAAAGGATTTATTGAATTATCTTTCAAAAGAGAGGCATTAGCTTTGGTAAATAAGAAACTGGAAGTGTTTCCAAGGCTAGGACAGAGAGACCATTAGGAATGCTTACAGTGGCCTCCTGTGCAGTCTGGAGAATTTTAATCCTTATCTAAACTGTTTGCAAATTGACAAGGGTATCTTGACATTTGGTGTAAGGACCTGGCCACAGCTTAGATAATGACTGCTGCATTATTTTCTTTCTTAATTGAAATTTAATTGAATACTGTGCTGATAAAGCACCCAATTGATTATTTGCTTCTTACTTTTGTGCCATGGGCACACATTCTCTGAGCTTCTCTGGCTCACTGAGCATTTCTCCTGGCCAACAGAGCCAGTGGGACATTTTCCTTAACCCTTTTCTAATCCGTTTGAATAACCTCTTCAGAAGCCTCTGCACCATTTATACTCTGCTTTTTTTTTTTGTTTTGTTTTTGTGGTTTGTTTGTTGTTTTTTTTCTTGTTTTCAAATATTATAAGTAGGAAAAGAGTGTCACTATGGCCACGTTGCCAGGGGAGCAGTGAGAAGAGTGATATCTGCTCCATTTTCCTCATGGTATAAATCAGTCATTTGGGGCCAGGAATAGAAAGAGACTCATCCACAGTGATGGACTTGCAGTCATTTAGCCCCTAAATTCTTTACTGAGCTGGCAAAGGTCCCCTGTATGAACATAGATAGAGAGACAGACCTCTCAGAAGTGTTTTTCAGGAGTTCAGACAATGACTTATGCATGTTTTACATGTCATACATATTCACCATGGCCAAATTAGTTGTTTGCCAGGGGTCTAAATAAAATACAGAAAAAAGCAATAAAATGGCTGGAGGTATATAGTGCTTTCCAAGATAAGAAATTAAATAGATTAGGATTCCTCAGTTTAAAAAAAAAAAACAAAAAGAGATTTGAAGAAGTTTATAAAACTATGAAGAACATGGAAAAAAATGAATAGGGAAGTATCAATTCATTCACACAGATGAGTGCCCAGAGGCATTAACAAACAGCAAGTTTTAAATAAATTAACAATAAAAATGTAGAAATAATTGCCACAGAATGGTACGGAGGTGAAAAATACAGATTAGTGTTTAAAAAAGAATAGCAAAATGCCAGGAAAGAAGGTCCTTCAGGGCCTATTAAGCATGAATATTTGGATTCAACATCTGCTACAGAAAACCCTAGCCAACAGATTGCCAAGATCTCAGAGTCCTCACTGAGGGGGTATTTTGTTGAGAATACCCCTGGATAAAAGCTTTTTTTTTTCTTTTAAAATATTTTCTGGAATAGGATTGGGCTTGCAAAGGAAGACATTAATGTAAATGCTGACATGTGTGTATGTAGCATATGTCATCCCACTCTGTTATCAGAATGTATCACATATAATCTTCCTATTTAGCAGATGTTGAATTTAGATACTGAATTCCCTTCTTTGCCAGGACCCTCAGCATCAAAAACTGGTAAACCATCTACTTGCAAATAAGATACAGGATCACAAGGCAATTCTGGTGGAGATGTTTCTTATGATCTCAGTAGGGTGCTAGTTTCTATAATATTCCCTTTTTTTTATGAGACAAACATGAGTTAATTAAACACTGTTGGGTTTGATCTGAATGTATTATGAGGCTTTTCCTTTTTGTTGCCTGTTGCTTCTGTCATATTCATTTCATGAACTCACCCTATGACCAGAATAACTTGCCATGGGAGGATTATTTAGTCCATGGGGATTTCATAGCAAAATTTTGCTGGCATCATCCATCCTGTGAGTATCCATGCACCCACATTTCCTGGCTCACTACCTAAGTGGCTGGGAAACAGCTGAACACCAGCTGCAACATAAATCCTCTGGGAGGATTTACTCTGATGAGTAAAAAAAAAAAAAAAAAGATGGTTGAGTCACAGAGTGGAATCAAGAAGTATCCCACCTCTTGAGCAGCATAAAGTAGAGGTAGAAATCGAAGTTCTGATCTAGATTTAGATTAGGTCTTAGTAAGAAATTCTTCCCTGTGAGGGTGGTGAGGCCCTGGTACAGGTTGTCCAGAGAAGCTGTGGTTGCCCCATTCCTGGAAGTGTTCAAGGCCAGGTTGGATGGCACTTGGAGCAACTTGGGATAGTAGATGTCCCTGCCCATGGTAGGGGGTTGGAATTGGATGGTCTTTAAGGTTCTTTCCAACTCAAACCATTCTGTGATTCTGTGATCTCAGCATATAACACAAATCAACACATAAATAGCATATAACACAAATCAACACATAAATCCAGTTCTTCTCATCCTTACTTTGTTCCTAGGTGTTTTCTCCTCTTCTAATTATGTTTTTCTTACAACCTAATAAAGTGTACTCTACTTAATCACAGTATAAATATATCTTCTTCAATGTCTTTCCTGCATGATAGAGTGAATCTTAAATTTTTTCTGTAAGATAAACACTCAAGGAGGGCAACAATGTAAGAAAAGAATGCAGCTAAGAAGCCAGATCCTAATTTATTTATAACTCTTTATATTTTCTTGACTGTGGGTAGCACTTCTCTGATTGATACTAACTGATAATTTTACCCTTTCCATTTAGACATGAGAAGGGGTAATGCAAACACTGAACTCAAAGCCTGATCAGATAGTGGAACAATTTGCTTAATGAGCTAATTATGGCCTTACTATGACCTTCCTGGAAAGCTGATCTGTGTTTATAAAGGATGCACAGACGTGTCCTGATGGATGCAATGAACCGAACTAAACATCTCAGGACTTCCAACTCTGCCCAAATTTGTCCACTCAGACTATGTGTGCATGTACTTGTGTGTGTGTGTACGTGTGTTCTCTCCACCAGGACTGTCTCATCAGACACCCTGTTTTTACAACCAGTAGAAGTGCTGTGCTAACCTCCATCTCCACACTGCCCATGTTTCATTGCATCCCTCACTTCATTCAACATGGAATAATTAGTCTTGGGAGCTGCCATGAAACCAGTTTTTGCTTCTTTTCAATGAGACCCAAGGTTGCCACGTGGTTTCTTGCCATGAGCACCTCAGTTGGATGTCGTGGCTCATTCAGGAGAGGCACAGTATTCTCCATGGAAGTAGTACCACATGCAGCATATAGCTGAGGCCCTCCAAAGCACACCTTAGGAGTTTCCAGGTTTGTGTTAGCCCCTGTTCAGTATTTGTGATGTGTGTTGGAGGTGTTGACTTCTGCACCTTCACACAATTATTTCACTCGGTGCTTACATAAGGAATGATTTTCATCTCTGTTGAGTTGCATAGTGAATGCAAACCATGCTGCAAAGAAGAGGGAAAACATATCAAAAAATGAAAAAAGGCATCTGGGTATATCTAGTGTGGACAAACAAACAATTGAAAAAGGAGTCTATCATTTTATTGACTGCCCTCCCTAGTGAGAGTATTCTCTTCTGATCTAAATTCCTTAGAACTGGGTTGTTAAAAAGGCTTTGAGAAGTTGAATCCATAGGGATCTTATTAATGCTGAGCAATTTTACTTTAGTATGAAGAACCACAATAAACTTAGAGACAATCTATAGTTATATTTGTGATACGGTAGTTCTCTATCATCTCATTAGTTCAAAATGACTGGGGTTTATTTCCTTTTATTTAACAGTTTGTGTATACATTTCTTGTTTAAGTGTTTGAATGCAACCCTGTGAAATAGACTGTGTGTCACAGATGCTGTGTGGAGCACAGAGACCTAGAAGTTAGAACCCAAGTATACCGGAATAACAGGATTAAACTCATGGACAGGCTGAGAATATTAAAGAGAAAGAGGAAATCACTAATTTCAAAAAATGACAGCAGCTTAAAAACAATCTCCCTTTCAGTGGGGTTTGTTTGCTGTGATTTGCATTTCTTGTGGCTTTATGAATATAAACCATTGACTGCAAATATCTGCCAATTAGGGAAGTTCTGAGGTGTAAGTTCACTTAGGCAGAATTCCTCATGGACATGTCCTTCTGTTAAAAAAGAGGTTCCTGTCTATGCCAAAAGATACTACAGCCAAAATAAGCATGATATTTTCTGATGATTAATGATGGCATTTATATGTTTATATATATATATGTGTGTGTGTGTGCGTGCATATACTGATACACATATTCCTCAAAACACCTCAGATATAATAAAATCAGAAAAAAAAATTCAAGCTTCTGAAACACTATAATCTGTTAATAGGTGTTAAAGTTTGAAGTTCGTTTTGAATTTTCGTTCTTTTTTCTTTTGTGCCCCCCAAGGTAACATCATGTGTGACATTCACAAGACAACTGAAATACCTCTCGCTCATCTCCATGAGTGTGTGACCTCAAAGGAAAAGAAATCCTTACTAAAGTTCTGCTCCAGGCCACACAGCTCTGTGATACTTGATAATCTTGATGGGTTATCTATCAGGTTCCAACAGACCTGCAGTAAATCCTTTGGCTTCTGTACCTGATGCAGACCTAGGGCTGGGAAGCTGGGCAGGAACACATGGTCTGATCAAATCTGCCTGTGACACCTCAGGACACAGCTGAAGCTTGGGGAGAGCAGGAGCTCCTCTCACAGAGGGTCTCATATCCCTGTAGAGGAGCCAGCCTCAGGCTGCAGTCTTTTTTCCATCCCATGGTTTAGTATTTCCTGTGTGATTCAGAGCTTCAGCTTCCCCCCTCACCCTCCATTCTGCACACAGACCCTCATATATTGCCTGCAAGGTCTACCCAGTACTAAGCTCTTGCTCCCAGCATTTTATTCCTTTTAATGGACAAATACAAAATGTTACTAGGACAAAGCTCTTTGTCCCTTTTTCCATGCTGGTAGAGGTGTTGGACTGAAGCAGAACATTCAGGATGGCAGGTGACAAAGGGTGACACTGCAGAGGGCCACAGGAATATGGGTGTTCTGAAACTGCGAGTGCAGCAGCCACAGCAAACTGGGCTGTAACCAGCAGCTTGGGCACAGCTAAGAGGGAACAGAACTGCAGCTGGGACTATTCTTCTGTTTCACACCCAACAGCCAGAGGTATTTCAAGCAGGAAGGAGTTGGGATTTTTGCTCCTAGCTGAATTCCAAAGCCATTCATTCATGGAGCCTGACTTCTTCCCCTACCTCTGCTGCTGTTACTATTTTTATAAGATATGACTTCTGGAACAATCTTCTGATTAAACAAAAAAATACACAAAAAAAAAGTGAGAAAATTTTGTTTCCTGATTTAGGCAGCTGCTCTCAGGGGAAGCTGATGTGTTCTGGACTTCCCCTAACCCAGGCAGCTCCCTGAAGTGTCCCAGTGAACTTCCCCTCAGAGCTCTGTATAAGCACTGATGAGAAACAGGTCTGCAGCTGACTCAGCACAGACACAGCCTGAATTTATTCTCCACGAGTGCTTTCTTGACTCTCCAAGGAGCCCAGACTGGCTTAGCTTTTAACTTTGTTCCTTCTTCTAAATACCTGCCGCTCGCAGGAACGAATCCAGCTTTGCAAGTGTGGATCTGTGGCCTCAGGAGGGATGAGGGATCAAACACATCCTTTTCCTTGGCATTTTCCACCGTGTAGGTGGTTTCCTGCTCAGCAGCAGAGGTGTAGCATCACCCTGGAGAGGTGCTGAGCATGGAATAGGAAGGAAGCCTTGATAGCTTGATACCTTGGTTCAAGGTAAGATTTTTTTGTGGAGCAATAATGCCTTTTCCTGGGGTCTCAATTAAGTGTTCTGATTCTGTTTGTGAAAGAGTTAGAAATCTTTGGAAAAAAACCCAAACCAAACCAAAACCACAGTGCACCTTACATCTTGCCAGCATTTGGTGCAATCAAAGCCTGGAAAAGAAAAATCCAAGGCTGTGAAAATTACTCCATTATTACAACATTGTAGTTGCAGTTTCTAAAAGTTATGTTGCCCTGTTGCTATGACAACTACTTCTAAATCTCCCCATTACCAGATGGATCATGTTAAAAAAAAAAAAAAAACTTATAGAAAGGAGTACACCATTAATTTTCTCCTTTTTTATTTCTGGATATTATGCAAAGTGTTATAAATATTTATAAGTATTTAAATTAATCAACAATACCTATGAAACTGATTATTCTATTAGCAGAAGCATTCAGGTACAGGGACTGAACAGGAAGAATCAGTCTGTGAACGAGGGTGGGACCAGAAGAGCACGGAGGAGGGAAAAATACTTCTTTTAGTGTTTCCACAGTGATAAGTGATGTTTGGTTAATAACTTAAAATCCAGAAGTTTTTCCTCCTACAAGGAAAGCAATTTCCCTACTGTTATTTTCCTTCTATTGTACTGTGCAGGCATCCTCTCTAGATTGCCTTGAAAAAATGGTGGATTTGCTGTTAGAAAGAATAAACATAATTGGAAAAGGAGAGTATTTGCAAATGATATGAATAAAAATAATAATATGAATATATTATATTGCATTTTATAAAATTGGAAAATTTAAATAGGGCATCCAAAATCCACCATGAGCTAAGTAAATGGTATTTTATACATTTGCAGATGACCAAATCTTAGATAGATATTAGATGATGTAATGATTGGGTGCCATCCGTCTGCCCAGATAAGTATTTAGGACTAATGTGCAAAATTTATACCATAAGACTAATTTATTACACCTAATCATGGTATCTACAACCTAAGCAGGACTTGACCTACAGCCATTTTAGTCAGTGGACAGACTTCCAGCAAACTATTGGAGCAATTATTGGCAATTTCCCCACCTCAGGCTCTCTGAAGAATGTGGGTCAAAAGCAGTGTTTTCTACCACTGTTACGTATTTTTAGATCTCTTATCACTTTTCCCTTTAAATATGTAATTGAAGGCTGAACTTTCGTATCTACCAAGCCTCATCTGAGACTTCCAGATATCTCTTCTGGTCATTTGATAAAGGTTTGAATTATTTGATAAACACACTAGTCATTTGATAAGTGCCCTCTGGTACTCCAGGCTCAGGAACTGGCTGCTTCTGTCCCTGCTGCTTTCCACGAGGTTTTGCTTATCCAGGCATGAAACACTTTCTCACCCATTTATGAGGAATAGCTTGTTCACAGAATACCATAAAATCTTTACATCTCGGATCACATCTGGCAACAGCCCAGCTTTTCCCTGCATTTCCCTTTCCAGACCACTATGATACAGTTGTCCTGTTATTTAATGTTCTCTTCCTTAAAGTAGTTCATGATCAACCCTGTCTCTAAAACCCAGGAGGAGCAGATAATCCTGTACCTGAAGTGCAACAGTTGTGGGAAGGTTCCTGGACTCTCTGCATCTCTGTACTACATTAAGACTCCTATTTCAATAAAATATAATGCAGTTCAGAGGAGGTTAAGAGGATGAATTTCAAATGAAAAAATGATTTCCACATCAAAGAATTCTCTTTACACAAAACCCTATTTAAAATGCATCTAAGTGTAGCTGGTGTTTAGTTATTGTGCTGCAAAGAATTTATATGCAGCCTATCAATTAGAAGCTCTGTCTGCAAGTATCTATATGTGATTGATACTGTGCTTGAAGAGGTAGAAAAGTTATGAGAGTTTAATACATGTCATCTGCAGTCACAAGTCTATTGTCCCTGTTTAGTAGATGGTATATATTTTCAGCTGACTTCCAGAATAAAATGCAGTTATTGGTTTGTGTCAAATCAATAAAGACTTAATTATAATAAATGCAAAATAATTATAAAAAAATGTAGCAGGAAATAAGCATTTGATAAAAAATACCTAAGCTCTAAAAATGTACAGGGAAAAGTTTAAGGGAATGGGGGACAAATAAAAAATATAAGTTCATAGAATCATGGGATGCTTTGGGTTGGAAGGGGCCTTAAATGTCATCTAGTTCCAACTCCCCTAACATGGGTAGGGACACCTTCCACTAGACCAGGTTTCTCAGGGATGGGATATCCACAGCTTCTCTGAGCAACCTGTTCCGGCTTCTCAGCACCTTCTGAGTAAAGAATTTCTTCCTAACATCTAATTTAAATCTCTCCTCCTTAAATCCATTTCCCTTTGTCCTGTCACTATCCATTCACCTAAAAATTCTTCCCAAAACACCCAAGAAACCTTCTTTTCAAATACTTTCTTATAGTGAAACCCCTTTGATTGTTCACTGTTTCTCTGTAATGAGCATTTTACATTTGTACAAACAGAATCAAGTAGATCTGTTTAAACTACTTATGGAGCTCTCTCAGGTTCTGTTGTGCGACATCCCACAATAGTTCCAAAGCATAGCAAATTCCATACAATTAACGATGATGTTTAGAAAGGAAATAGTTCTTCCTTTCTTCCTTTCTTCCTTAGTTCTACTACTAAGGAAGTGTGAGGGTTTTTTGTTTTGTTTTGGGTTTTAATTGCTTTTTTTTCCTATTTATTTTTGAAAAGACCAAAAATATTCAAAATGAGGCATTATAAACCATGTATCTCTTTTGACCTTCACCCTGAAATTGGATCTGAGTGAGGCTCTCTGTCCTTCAGCTCTGTCTTAGTAAAACAAGCAGCACCAAAAAGCAGGCTGAAGCAGGAGGCCCAGGAGCATCCAGACATCATTAACTCTTGCCACGCTCCTGAGCAGCATTTTCATCTGGATGAAATAGTGCTTTCACTTCCCATGGTTCAAAGGATGGCATCACAGAAGGACTGCTCTGAACAGGAGTGGGAAAGGCTACCTTCTCTCAGAGGTTGTCAGTTTAACCTTTACCCTTAGAGACTGGTTTGTTTTATTTCATAGTATGGACATCCTATTCTTAGAGAATCCCATCAATTGTTTTGAATTTCAATGGGATTTTCAAGCTTAGAATAAAACCTCACATCTACCAAGAGGAGTGTACCTTATAATTGTGATATTTTATAAGAGTGAGAAAGAACTATTTAAAAATACAGTGTCAACCTGGCCAGCACTGCTCTTAGGGAAAAGGATATGTTTGCTGCTGTTGCTATAGGACTGAATTAACTTGCAGGGAATGAGATCCCTGTCTGTTCCCAGCTGTGATCTTGCATGTGTTTGACAGCAGGGCTTGTGCAGCCAGGACACTCTGTCTATACTTTCCAGAATGAGTCTGATTTCCAAAGTGCTTTCCATATCTGATATTCACATGTCTTTGCTAAATTCATTGATTGGCACCAGCTGAGGCTGCCTGAAAGTTCATCACCCCTCACAGTTGCCAGAACAACATGACAGGAATGGCTGAGATTGGAAAGGACTGCAGGGGGTTGTCTAGTCCTGACATCCCTGCTCAAAGCAGGGACGAGTAACCTCATTGCTCAAGGCTGTGCCCAGTTCTTTCTGGGTGTCTGCAAGGATGGAGACTCCACAACCACTCTGGGCAACTTACTGCAGTTTTTGATGAACCTCACAGTAAAAAAAAGATTCTGCTTATGTTAAAATTGAATTTCCTGCATTATAAATTGTGTCCATTGCCTCTTTTTCTAGCTCTGGGCCCCACTGAGAACACTCTCACTCTGTCTTGTTTATTCCCTCTCATTATTTACTGTTAAAATCCCCTCTGAATTCTCTCTTCAGGCTGATCAGCCTCAGCTCTCTCAGTCCTTCCTCATATGAGGAATACTCCAAGTCTTTGTTCACCTTTGCAGGTCCTTTAGAAATGCAGTGTTCCTTCCCAGATGGCTCTTTCCTGAGGGCAGTGAATAGGTAGAAAAGACAGGGGTGTCCTCAGGGAAACACATCCACCATCTTTTCAAGTAGGTGTTCCCTCAGGGCATAGACTACCTTGAGATCCTCCAAATACCAAAGAAAGGAGCATGTGAGCCAAGCCAGTGAGAATGCTCTGGCAGCCAAGTGTTGTGGACCAGCTATAAAATTGGCCCAAGCCTTTCCTAAGGAACCTGTTCTACATGGAAAAAAAAAAAAAAAGAAGAAGAATCAATATTTGTCAGCAATTTTTTTTCTGTCATATTTTTTATTGTACCTTGGGCTTCTTATAAAGCCAATGTGGATCCTTTGGAGAATCCCAGTTCTTATTCATAGAATCATAGAGTCATAGGATGGTTTGTGTTAGAAAGGGAGCTTAAAGATCCTCTTGTTCCAAGCCCCTTCCACGGGTAAGGACACCTTCCACTGGACGAGTTTGCTCCAAGCCCTGACCAACCTGGGCTTGAACACTTCCAGGGATGGGGCAGCCAAAACTTCCCTGGGCAACCTGTGCCAGGACCTCACCACCCTCACAGTAAAGATTTGAGATGCAAAAAAATAAATAAGAAAATAGCAAAATCAGGTGGTTGATCTTAAGCAGAGACACATTCTTGGCACATTCAGCCATTTCCTCTTATTGTTTCCTTTGATGAGGAAGAGGGTTCTCCTCCCTGAAGTTCAGGTGAATCAGCACACCAAAATGACACACATGGATGCTGAAGGCATGGATTTCATTGGGACTGTACATATGCATACATTTAAGAGCACAGGTCATCTCTCCTTTGACCAAAGTATTACAGGCTAGAAGAGGAAAGCAAAAGCGGTTCTTTTATACTATATTTTTTAAGGTCAGTTTCTTGTACATTCTTAACATTCACTTTTAATAACTATTCTTCCTTTATTATACACATCCAAATTCTTACCTATGATCCTTTCAGACAAGCACTTTGATCTTTCCTGCCCTCTCTGAAAAACAGACCATCTTGCACCTCTGGTTCCTTGGCAATGTGAGGGAGCAGCTTTAGGACCAGATCCTGAGTTTATTCTCCCCCAGGTAGCCCCACATATTTCAAATAGGCAACACTTGTAAAAAAATAAAAGCTTGGGGAACAAAGACGCAGATTATGAGGTTTAAAGCTGGCAGAGAAACAGGAGGAATTGTAGAGCCACATACTCGAAAGCTTCAGGAACTTACAGGTTTGAGGAGATGACACCACCCCCACGATTTCCTTATCTACCTTTCTTTTAAGTGGGAGCTGCAAATCTCCAGAAATTTGTGGGGTTTTTTGGGTATGTTGGATTTCTTTTCACGTGTTTGGCTTATCAGCTGGCCTTCTTCTGGCAAGCAACTAACAAATGCATGATCAATAACAAGCAGGAGAAACAATAAGTTGCAGATAGTGGCTGGAATGTAGGACAAATGGGTTCTCTGTCAGAAATTTGTTGTGCATCTTTAAACAAGGATCTTTACTTCTCTTCAGTTAATATTGCTTTACAAAGTTACATAGTCCAGGGAGTGACTCAGGGGCCACAAACACAAAAAGATTCGGATGACCAAAATATGCAATTGCACCTTTTGGGTATCTGGCACAGACTCGAGATCCCTGAAGGATTGTCTAAGCATGAACCCCCTGAGCTGGGAGACATATAAAACATGTCAATACGAATGTTAAACACAGATCTCCTTGTGAAAACATGCTCTCCTCCACCTCTTAGGCACCAGTCAGGATTGAAGGGGGATACCTCTCTCCCGTAAAGCCAGGAATTCCCTCTGAGGACAGGCAAACATGACTGTCTGTTCTGTTCTGTTTTGTTTGACAGCCTTCGGCAGAGCTGTGATATTGGAGGTGGTGTCACCAGCTAGATTTGAGGGAACAGAGAGTTCATCCAGAGTACTGAGGACATGCTCCTTTCCTTAGCCTCAGGGAATTACCAGGAAAGTACTGCAAATATCAACTGGCAACTGTGATAAGAAGGTGACAAAATCTTATGATTTTTTTTTTCTTTTAGATCCAACAGACCAATGTTTATATTATGTATTAAGGAAGAACCCTGGAAAAAAGTCATCCAAACCCTCCCTATCCAACCAAGCAAAGATCCAGTGCATGAGGCTACAAAGCCATCTTATATTCTTTCCTTACTCTCTCTCTCCCTTCTCCTGAAAACTGTTTTGTATAAAACAGTGCAGCTTCACCAGAAAACATGGATCATAATTCCAGCCCAGGCCCTTGACCTTAAAATCACAGACTGAAATAGGGTTTTCTCAAAAGCAGTTATTATCCCTCAGGAAAGTAAAAAATAAAAATCGTTTGAATTGAGTAATTTTAAATATTTTAGATACTCGCAACTTTTAATTAGGTTGTTTTTGTGGAACAACTTACAAAAGTATCTCTTAATGTCTTCTAATAAAAGCAGAGCAGATGAGAGACTCATCTGCTTCCCTTAAATCTTCTTTGAATGATGGATGTTGACCGAAGGTCTCATCTAGGAGAACAAGCTTCCAACTGAACATTGTACTCCCTGAAAGCATTACTTCAGAGCATTGATTTTTAACTCATGGTATCTCTTCAGAAAGATAATTATAACCACATAATTAAATATATTCTGCACTGGAACATGATGTTTGACATTTTTATACATCTGAGTATGCATAGATCTCTTTTTAAAGAGAGAAATAGTCATTTCATTGGGTTTTTCCTTGAATATCCTTCAGTTTGAGATCATATTGTGAGAAAGCCCTACAATATCAGAAAGACATTTGAAAAACAACCCAAAATCCGGACATGGAAGGGCTGTGTAATTCTGCTGTGCAGTCAACAGAAGAGATTTATGAAGTTCAGAAATATTTTAACCTTGCAACAGAAATGAAAGGTTCTTCATCTCTTTTGTTACATTACAGAGAAATTTTGTTTTAAGCAGAGGTAAAATACATTGATAAGCAGCCCCTACAGCAGAAAATACTACAGTTTATTTATACAAGAGAAGAGTCAAGAAAGATAATAAACCCATAGTAATCTGAGACATGGAAAAATGAAGTGGTGTCTCTGAAGTCTCAGAGGAATTCCTGTTGCAATTATGGAGAGAAACCACACATTTTGTATTGTGGTATCTTAATGCAGACATTTTCAATGGGCCAGGAGTGCCCATTTCTGCTAAACACCTATAAGGAAGCAATGTGACTCATCTGTTGACACATTAAGGAAAGACAAAAATAGGTCAAATGGTTTCCTAACACTGAAACCAGTTTGATGACCTGTGTTTCAAGGTGATCTCTTCCCAAAGGCTCCTCCTTCTGCATTTCAGGAGGGTCTGAGGCAGGAAGGAGTGTATGACAACTGTGTCAAGGGATTGGAACACGAAATTGTGTGGATTTTTTTCTGAAAAAGCAGGAAAGAGATCTCAAGTTGCATTATTCTTGCCTCCTTTTTTTTTTTTTTTAATAACTATTTAAATACTGCTAAGCATTCTCACAGACATAAACACCAGTGTGAACTGCCAAGCCACAGCAGCAGAAGCTCATGTCATTTAACTCATCTGAGACATCCTAAATGAAAACCTAGAGTTCTACATCATCACTGGGGCTTATGTAGAATAACCGGGCACGCCTAAATTAAGTATTAATATTTCCTCTCTGACTGCACAAGAGCTGCAGATTCATGATTTCTAATTTATGTTTAGCAGCTAGATGACTGAAAACAGATTGGGTCAATATCTCACCTCATTTTTACTGTGAGAAAAGAAGCAGAATTCTGAATAAGGTAACTGTTTCCTCTCCCGTTATCACATCTTTCGTGTTGCTGGAAGAAGAACAAAGCTCAGTTCTAAAATTTCAGGATGGAATTGGAAGAACTGAAAAAATCTTTAAGAACAGAAAAGTACCAAAGAACTACCAAGTAAGTGCATCACCCATTTTACTGCCTCTATAGAAGCTAAATATGTCCAAGGGGACATTGTTTTTCTGTTCTTTTCAATGTTGTCCCCTTCCTTTTGCCAAGTAAAGGGGTATATTGGCAGTCAAAGGCATTAGTCTATTCAGCACTACCCTTACCAAATGTTCCAGTCTTCATGTGAATTTATGTTGCTGACATTTGTTGTGTTTTCCTTAAGACAGCTCTCTAAGTTTATAAAGACCTGAAATACAAGAAAAAGTTCATTTTATGATACTAAGTCGTATGGTGTTTATGATACTTGCTTTACATTGCTCCACTTTCTAAAACCTCACAGAGTAAGATTTCAGCCATCAATGCAGTAAGGTTGTAATCACAATTAAAATATTCAGCCATTTCAATATCCTTATATTGTCAAGAGATTAACTTATAGGGAGTTGATTACCAAACTTCATAAGGAACCCCAAAGAAACAAATGATGTCTTCAAGAACTGGTAAGCGAGAAGATCCATGGCTTGAAACACCCCAACATATCTAAGATACTCACAATCAAGCTTAAAAGTAATACAGAATCACAGGATGGTTTGGGTTAGAAGGGACTTTAAAGATCATCTTGTTCTGCTATCCCTGCCATGGACAGAGACACCTTCCACTAGCCCAGGTTGCACCAAGTCCCATCCAACCTGGCCTTGGACACTTCCAGGGATGGGGCAGCCACAGCTTCTCTGGGCAGCCTGTGTCAGGGCCTCACCACCCTCACAGACAAGATATTTTTTAAATATCCAATCTTAATCTGCCCTCTTAAACTAATGAGGCTTCCAACATGATCCATAAAGGAGTTATGGCAGTAAAAGACGAAAGCAGGGAATATTTTCTTATTTCTCTTCTGCCCCTGAAGGAAAGTTCCATCTGCAAACTTCAGTACTGTTCTCCTAATCTCTTGGTTTATGCATCCTCTCAGCTCTTTTAAGGAAAGAAGCAATGACCAAGGTACAAAGAATGAAGGATCCTCAAACTGAAGCCAAAAAGAAACAAAGAGCCACCTACCAATCTTCCATATTTATCATTACTAAAACTTCAGCAGCAAAGACAAGACAGGCAAAGGTATGAGGATTACCCCCTTAAAAAAATTTCCGAAATTAGTACAATGTTGTCTGATTTTAATGGGATTCTGAAAAAAAATATTTATAGTTTTAAACAGGATCAGCTTCTCTCACTAAATTAAAGTGGTTTTGCATATATATTTACACAGGAAAGAAATTAAACTTTTTTAAATGAGAAATATTTACATTCTTTCTATTCAATATATTGTGTATCTCAAGAGAGGTTTTTTGCAAGATGTCTGCGTAGCAAATGGATTTACATGCTTTCTTTTATTTCATGATATTTGTTTAGATACATATCTTTTTCAGTGTACATACTTTTTTCTCCCTCATTTAAAACTGCTTAGGTTATCCCTAATTTAAAAAAAAAAAACAAAACCAAACAAACCAACAAAACCAGGACATATCTAGCCAGGAGCCATCTGGCCCTTTTCACAAATGTATGGAGTATGAATTATTTGTGCCTAAAATTGAATTTTTTTTCACTTTGAATACCACACCTTTAGCTTTAATTAGAAATCAGTATTCATCCTAGTAGGGAATTAAATATGAAAGCTGTGTGTGTTTGAGAGAGAACGACATGAAAATATGGCAACTGATGAAAACCATTTTCATATTTACTTTAATTTTTCCTTGCTCATTTTATTTCTTCTTTAATAAGACAAGGATTTAGTAGTACTGTGATTGTTCTGCTTCACCTTCGTTATCCTGCTTTTTAACATAGGTTGGAGGATCCATATTGAAGGAACTGTCTCCTAGGAAATTTCCAACTGCTTCTTGCATGTTTTCCAATCCCACTGTTGCCTCATGAAAAGGCCCTGATTTGTCAAATTTTTAAGGTAACAATCATGGTTTCTTTGATTTGATCTTTCTCTTTGATTTCTGTCCTTTAATTCCAATATTTATTACACCAAGACTGATTCAGTTAACCAAGCAATTGCAAGGTGACCTTGTTTTCACAACTCACATTATCCAGCAGGGCAAATTATCACAAAAGTTAAAAAACAAAAAACAAAACAAAACAAAACAAACTATATTCTCTTAAAACTGCACTGAACTGCACAACAGGACTAATGATCTTACTTGAGATTTTGCCTCTAAAAAATATTATTGTTCAAATTGGGTAATACACTTTTTGTTAAATTATTTTTAGGAAAACACAGAACTCACACAAGGAAATTATGGAAAATAGATAAAAAACCCTGTTGACAATAAAGTAACATCCATAGCTAATGAAAATTTTGAAAAAATTGTAGCTAACAAATGAAAAAATCTAATAAATCCCAAACTTTTAGACACCATTCTGTCAATAAAATTTTTAAAAAGTGACAACAAAAATATGCAAAATAAATAATTATTATTTGACCTTGAAGGTAATGTAAAGGAGTTTTTCATTCCTTGTATTTGCTAAAATAGAATTCATAAAGCTTGAATAATGCAGACAGTGGGGTGTGACTGAAAAACAGATCATCCCACAGGAGGAAAGAGGATAGGACTGGGAAGGGACTTTAGTACACTGACTGTCTAGTAGGTGATTTCACAGAATTTGTAAAGTATGTGACTGTTTATAAATTAGATTATTGTAATCTGAGTCACCACTTTCAAGTTGATTATATTATCTTTCCAGGAGTTTATTATTTTGCTGAGCAGTCTAACTTAGAATCACAGAATCACAGAATGGTTTGGGTTGGAAGGGACCTTAAAGACCATCCAGTCCCACCCCCGGCCATGGGCAGGGACATCTTCCACTATCCCAGGTGGCTCCAAGTCCTGTTCGACCTGGCCTTGGACACTTCCAGGGATGGGGCAGCCACAGCTTCTCTGGGCAACCTGTGTCAGGGCCTCACCACCCTCACAGGGAAGAATTTCTTTCTAATATCCCATCTAACCCTGTCCTCTGTCAGTTTGAAGCCATTCCTCCTCATTGTATCACTCCAATCCTTGTGAAAAGTCCCTCTCCAACTTTCTTGGAGCTCCTTTAGGTACTGGGAGGTACTGGAAGATCTTCCTGAAGCCTTCTCTTCTCCAGGTTGAACAGCTCCAATTCTATCAGGCTGTCAAAACACTCTCAGCCTGATCAAACACTTGAATATAGACTGGTAGTGTGAGAGACTGAGATTTGATACTTGTAGAATTGACTGTACCACTACAATTTCAAATGCAAAACTAAAAAAATATGCTTATACTATAAAAAAAAATTAAACAACCAGATTGTAGAATTATACTACATACTGATAGTCCTCAGGTTGAAATCCAAAATAAAGTTAACTCTTACTGTGCCTTTGAAAGGTTTTATGAAATTTAAACAATGCCTTAAAGGTTGTAAAATGCTGATGGAGTATCAAAAATGATGTATCTCTGGAGTGACTCCCAAAATAAGATATTATTATTTTTTTTTTTTCCTTGTGGTTGCCTTCTAATCCCCCCAAAAGACACAGAGAACTGCCAGGGATCTCAAATGCCAAGATGCTCATCCTTACAAGGCTTAGCACATTCTGAAGGACATGCCCTACCTTCATCTCAGACATCTCTGTGTTCCTGTAACATGGAAAAAATAGTGAGAGACCTTCAGGGTCATTTAAAATAGAGAAAATCATGTTCCTGAAAGTGCACTACATTAAATAAAATCCATTTTATTTCATTTTATTTCAACCCATTTCTGTTCATCTAAACTAATATTTTTTGTTTACTTTTGTGCAAGGTTATTTGAAGTCAATATGTGACAGCTGTTATGAAGTCCTGTTCTGTAGTTATGACCAAAACTGAGGTTTGGCAGTCATAAAAAGGAACAGTTTACATTATATTAATACAAATTTAAGTGCTTTATCCAAAGTGCCTTCTGAAAACAGTCTGCATTTCACACTAAGGACTGAGGTAATTTCTATGAGCTTCTGCATTCTGCCTCAAAAATCCCTGAAACTGCAGTCTAACCTTCTTTCCTTTTGAACATACTGTGCATCTAAAAAAATTGATGTTGTCTTCCTCCAAAACAAATCGTATTGAAAAATCCTAGAAGACTACAGCATGTTTTTACATGGAATTGTAGAACATCCTGAGTTGGAAGGGACTCACAGGGATCATCAAGTCCAACTCCTGGCCCTGCACAGGACAACCCCAAGGATCACACTCACACTGAGAGCAGGCACATAGCCTTGACAACTCCCTCTTCCATCTCCGGTTCAGTTTATTTCAATAAAAAATGGGTTTGCAAAAATCATTTTCTTCATGTGAAACCTGTAATTCCAGCCTTGCATTGCTTACCTACAGCAGGTGGTCTTTAATGGCTAGAAAGCATTAGAATACCTGGAGTTTTGAGCAAAATAAGTGTCTTTCTCTTGGATTTGTTGCTTAGATAAGTTTTTGATGGAATTTATTTATGGGTAGAAATGCAGAAGTATGTCACATTCCCCTGCAGATGATTCAACCCATCAGGCTTTGATTAAAAGCTTTGGGAATTTGCAGGTGTTCAATTAGGCACCAGAGGGAGCCCATATTATTTCATAAACAGAATAACAACAGAGTAAAAAGAAGATGAGGGGAGAAAACCTTCAGGGTGACAGAGCAAGAGAATATCTGCATTTCACACAAACGCCCATGTTCCCCCTCTGCTCCTTGACAACCAGTCACCAGGAGTTTACTGTGCAGTGCAGGGGGGATTTATATTTTACAAAGTAAATTTTGAGGAGGATGAGCACAGACCCTCTTTTTCCTGAGCTGTGAATGTTCTTTTTTATTTGCTGATGTACTAAAGGATGCTGGCAAGGAATCCGCTTTGCTAATATATGGTAATAAAGGTCAGATGCTGGGACAGCAAAATCCCAGTTATCACTGAGCCACTTTTGTGACACCAAATACGTCTGGATAATCAAACATAATGGAAAGGAGCATGAGATTAGACAGCTTATCTATTAATCTGCTATAAGAGGATGTTAGGATAATGCAAGATTTTACAAACAGAGTTTTCCCTGGGATTTCTTCTCATGGAAATATCTCCTATGATCTGGGAAATAGAACTTTCTGTGCATTGCAAGGAGGATTTTGTTTCTTCCTATACCAAGCTGTAACTCTCTCAGCTTCTGCTTTCCTTCCTCACCTTATAAAACCCAAAAAATATTTTACTGAAAGTGGTATTTTTTGTGAGTGTGCTGTTCCTCTAACAAATCACTGGTTCTATTTGGATATTTTCCCAAGTTATTTACCAGGGAAACAATCTCAAATGTACCTCATTTCATTCAGCAGTATTTGCTGTTAATATTCTCTGTAGAGAATTCTCTGTTTTGCAAATAAAGTGAAGGAGAAAAAAAGAAAGAGAATATAGTACATCTAAGTTTCATTTATGAGACTACCGTAATAAAATAACTATGCTTTGGAATTCACTAGAAGTTTTTATCTCATGTGGTGTGGTAGACATTCCAGTCAGCCTTTGAGGGAATTCTGCCATTGTTACAACCTATATGAATTTTCCTACATTCATATTTTTATTCTCCTGCAAACAGCTACAAATGATCACAGTATTTCAGAAGTCTTTGTTTTTTAGGAATGATTCATTGCTAGTTGAGCTGCCTTCCTGCCTAAAAGAAGTTTTGCCCTCTCTGTGCCTTCATCCTTTAATTGCAAGGCAATTAAATTCCCCACTGTTTGCAGTATCTGTGTCCAGAATGAGTCATCTTATCACATCACCTTTTATTATTTTTTTTTTTTATTAGCTGTGTGCTTAGCAAGATGTAGCTTAATATTTCTGTCCCCATGGAGCCGGAGCTTCCTTCCTTAATTGTTATTTTTCTAACCTTTATACCTTAGCTGATCAGGGCTTTCTTGCATCATTGCATGAAAAATAAAATAAAATAGAATAAAACTTCTGCTTCTCACCATAATACCATAATTTTGGGATGTATCCAATAGCATCACATGTAAAAGATAAAGTGTGTCACTGATAAGCACAGATTTTAAGAAAAAAATATTCCTTCTTCCACAACACTGGTACAGAATATTCAGTATTTAATTTTAGATAGGATGTCAATCATGTGAGGAAACATTATTACGTATTAAGAAGGAACTGATCTGAAATTGTTTTAGTGTGATGTGTAACCCCAGCTACAGGTGCTGTCACAGTGACCATGAACTGGCTTTATCCAAGGGGGTTTTAGAACACAGCTTTATAACCTGCACAAAGCTGAAACCACGTGGTTCATGTGGCAACTTGAACAGGCAGAGACTTTGTTTATGGTTCTCATGGTGTCTTTGCAACTTGATCAGTCTCTGCTGTGCTTTGACACCAGGTTTTACTGACAGACCTGATACCAGAGGTGTCAGCAGGTTGATCAAGCAATTTGGTTTCCTCCTGTGGTCTGCATTCTGTGTCCTTGTGTGAAAGGTGGGACACCAGGATGTTAGAAGGACTTACATTGCCCTTATCCAAGCCAAGGCCTTTCCTTGGTGTTTGGTGAAGAGAAAATCCCCTTCTGCTAGACTCAAATGCCTGCATTCAAATATTTTTGGCAGCACCAAAGAAGAGTCATGGGTAGAAAAGAGCTTCTCTTGTTTAGGTCAGTCATGCATCAGGAAAACCCTATACAGTCTGCAGTGTCAGGATTAATAGATTTCCTTAAGAGTCTCCTGCCCTGTTTACTCTGCAATGAGATGCTCAGGGCAAAACTATATATGTTTTCTTAAATTTTTTTGGATACTAAAGGTCATGATCTACCTGTGTTCCTTGCAACTGTACTGAACAGGGACATTGTTGTTGAAAGAATAAACTCCCTACAGGAGCCCTCACTTTTGCCTAAGTTTTCTATAATCTTTGTTTTAATATATTTATTTGAAAGCTAAATATTCTTGAGCAGCATATCAGTTGATGTATGTGAAATCTCTTTATTTATATACAATGCAGATACACAGTAAGGACAAACCTATCCCTGAAGTACTCTCAGCCCATTTTGAGAAGAGCTGTTTGGAAGAGCAGTCAAATGAAGTGACATTCCAATAGTGACATGAAAGTGTAGAGGTAGAGGTAGAAATAAACCCCAGATTTTCTTTTCTTAATTGTGTCTGCATTGGGTCATATCATAATTTCTGAGTGATCCCTGACCTCTGAAATATTTGCTTTTGCTGAGCTTTTCTTATATTACTCCGAGTTTTGCAAAATATAAAGGCATTGATTTCTCTAAGAACAGTTCAAAACAACTTTCAAGCCTCTTTTTTATTCCTATTCCACACACCACCAGATCCTAAGCTGCTCCCTCTTCCCACTAAAGCTGTGGAGAGGCAGGGAGAGAGAGAGAATTGTTAAATATATTATTTTTTTTCTTAAATCATGTAATTAATAGAGTTTGTACATTAAAAACTCAGCCAAACTTGCACTCCACAGTCCCATCAGTTAATGCAGTTTATGTATCTCCATTAGCATGTTTGCTCACTCAGCAACCTTCCACCATATTTCCCTTAGTATCAAGTATATTGCCAACCTTTGCCAGGATTCCACTGAATTAAGGTTATTAGCTGCCCTAGCTGTTTCTCCTAAATTTCTTTGGCTTTTGAGCCTCCTAATCAAATGCTTAAAAGCTATTTCACTGCAACCTTCTGTGATGGTGTTTGCTTCTTTTAAATACACTTTTTCTTTCCTGAGTAGTCAGCACATCTCCATCTCATGGCAATATAAACTCCTCAGAGTGTCAGTGGCCAAACTTTGCAGCACTTTGGAGGGTTCCACAGGACAATAAATTGAATATAACGGAGTCTGTGAACTCCTGTGACTCCTGGTTATATATATTATAATGAAGTGGAAGATGTGCTGATTATCACATAATACAGATGCATTATGTACAAAATAGGCACCAAGAGGAAAGAACGTGCTTTGGTTTTATCACTAGCTGTTATGAGAAGGAAAGGACCTGAGTATGGATAATTATAAACTGCAAATGTCATGCCTTCTCCCAGTCCTTCCATCATCCAGAAAAATCAGCACATTAAGAAGGAAGCAATGCCCTGGGTCTTGCCTATTAGCCTCACAAAATCAGGGAACAAAAATCTCAGAACTACTACCTGCAGTAAAAAACCTTTAATATCTCAGAAGTTAAGTTCTGATTTTAGTTCTCATGAGACTTAAGAAAAGAAGAAAAATAATTAATCTACTAAAGGATGAATATCCACTAGTGGTCAATAGCAGCTGCTTCAAAAGGAAATGCAAGAAATGAAAAACAAAGTTTAAGGGACTGAATCAAGCAAAGCATCTTTCTTGACATTGACAAGAAATACTCAGATTTCAATTAAACCACCTTTAACTAGTCCCAAAAGCTATAAACTTCATGGCTTTCCCATGCCATTTCTGTTTTCTTCATTTTACATCACTTTCTACATGTGTAAAACCATGAAGTGGTGAGTTCCAGAGAGAATGGCCACCTAGAGGCATCACTAAATCTGGGAAAAAAACCGCCAAACAATGTTCTTTGACTTCACTCTTCACCCCTGAATGAAATCCTTTACAGACAAGATGTTTATGAAGTGCATCCTTTTCTTATTCTGCTGTTCTAATTATTTCAGTTCCAGGAGGTGGAAATCCACATCTACCCAACTGTGCAGAACTCCTAGAAAAGATATGGATCACTTGCCTACTCATTTTCAGCTATTCCCACTGCCATGCTTTGTTTTTTCCTTCAATTTCTAAATATTTTCTTTCCTATCTTTGCCTTCTAATGTATTTAAAGAACCTTTTATGTTTACCTTAATATTCTTGAGCAGTGCTGCTTCATTATTCCCATTTGTACTCTCAATGCCCTCTTTATAGTCCCTTTGTTGCTTCACATAAAATTCTAACAATGCTGCATGTCTTTTCCTTTCTATAATTTTTAAAGCTCTGTTTTGCTTTCATTTAACTTAAAAGACATATCAGTCATCAACACTGAAATTTAATACTTTGTTCTACATAATGGCATATTCTCCTTCTAAGCTTGCTCTACCACCCCGAACATTCAGTTAATTTTGTCAATATTATCTCTTACTGCTAAGAACCGACTGTTTATATCATTTATTAGGAATTCCTGACTATGAGGTGGTGAGGCCCTGGCACAGTTTGCCCAGAGAAGCTGTAGCTACCCCATCCCTGGAAGTGTCCAAGGCCAGGTTGGAGCAACCTGGAATAGTGGAAGGTGTCCCTGCCCATGGCAGAGTGTTGGAACTAGGTGGTCTTCAAGGTCCCTTCCAAACCAAAGTATTCTGTGATTCTCTGATTTCATGGTTAAAGGCATTAAATGTTACCATTTAAAAGTTTAACCTGTGTTCCTATTCAAAATACCATCCAGGAATTGAAAATTGAAACTGTTGTTGTAGTTTTTGTTATTATTATGATTATTATTAATTATAATAATTATTAATGATTAATAATGATTTCTGACATAATCTCTGAGGGCCATTTCCTTTATCAAAACCTGTTCATGTGACATTATAGATTTTGTCCACTTTCTGGTATCTCTTGAACATAGTGGCTTTCCCCTTTTATCCTTTGATCCTTAGATGTTACAACTAATTTACAGTAAATTTGTCATCTGTTTTTACTGTGTTTTTAGATCTTTGAGAAGATCTTGCTGCCTTAGATTGAAGGGTGATGAATATTTTCTGTAATGTTACACAATATCCAATAAATCAGCCCAAACCCTTTCTTAAAATTCTCTGTCAGAGCTGTAGAAACCATGATTCAGTTATCTCCCTCTTTTCCTTTTCATTATTGTCCTAGAGAATTTAAGGAATATTGAATGTTGATTAAGGCACGATAAATCCATCAAAGCAGGTATTTCTATCAGAAATTATCAAAGAACTGACATTTCAATGGGCAAAACTCAGCATAATTTACACAGAAGCAGTATTGATAAATAGATTTACCCTGGCTGAAGGTGTAGTTCCAGGTTTGTAGTGTGGTTTGTCAGCAATGAAACACATTGCATTGCACACACACCTTTCTGGGTGTTTGGTTTATTTCTTCCGTAACTTCTGAGGCTGTTGACCAATTCCACCCAAATCTAATGAACAGTTTGCAAACAAAATGAAAAAATATACACCCTTTTTTTTTTTTTCTCCCTCTCAAATTAAGAAGTTGGATAGAGCAGAACCACGTTATTGATTCCTCTGGTAAGGATAAAATTGAGTTCAACCCTTATTAGACAACAGAGTATGTACTTTCACATGGGACATTATGACCAGCAAAAGTAAGATTTAGCTGAAATTAGAAGCTTACTGCGCAGGTTAGACAGAAAGTAATACAAAACCAGGCTTTATTAATCCTATACTTGGGATAAAATTTGCATAATTTGATGGTCATGTAATCATAGTATCCCTTGTCTTTGGGTATGTAAAGCTTAAAATTCTTAAATTCACATTTCAAAAAGTTACAGCTGCCACTGAATCTGTGAGTTGTCAGGTTCCTTGAATGCAGGCCCTGAGGACCCTGAATTGGGTGCTCACAAAATGAACAGAAATAAAATCTTCCAGGAACCAGCAACAGGACACGAGGGAAGGGCCTCAGGCTGTGCTGAGGGAGGTTCAGGAAAAATTTCTTCATGGAAAGTGTTGTTAAAGGGTTGTTAAACATTAGAAGGTTCTACCAGGGATGGTGAAGACCCCATCCCTGGAGGTGTTCAAAAAACAGCTAGATTTGGCACCCAGTGCTCTGCTCTAGTTGACAAGGTGAGGATCAGTCAAAGTTTGGTCTTGATGAACTTGGAGGTGTTTTCCAACCTAAAGCACTCTGTGATTCAGTAATTACAAGGTGCATTTTTGTCCTATTCTGGCTGGGAAATTATTTGCATATTTCATAACACATTTTCAACTAAGCTCTTCTGTAGCAATGTAGAAAATTATTTTTCCACACTTAAAGCATTTCCAGTGCTAATAAAGAAGAAAGCATATTTGATGAGAGAGTTTTGCAAAGAGTCATTGAGCACTCATCTCCAATTTGTGTTTTTGATGCTTTCCCACAGTGTTAGCAGAAGCCCTCAAACAAACTCTAAGAAGAAACACATTATTACAGCTTCATCCAAATGAAACCATGGCAATTTACAGGAGCCCCCTTCTGCACAGAATATATGCAAGGGAAAGAAGAGCAGGAACAAAATCAGAGTTCTGAGAACACCAGAAAAGAGTAAATAATACACACATTGCAAATGTGGTGGAGTTTTTCAAGACAAATTAATTAAAACCCGTTCCTTTTGGGAAAAACTGTTGCCTCGAAAATCTCTGTCCTAAATCAGGATGTGTTGTAGGACTTCTGTTTATTTTTTGCTGTTTCTTGAGGTACAGTTTTAACTGTGGTTCCTTTGCTATGATGTATCATATCAAGGTATTTCAGAGCAGTATGACATCACTCTATGTTAATTATGTAAATTGGAATCGAGCTGAAACAATGATAGCTTTGCTCTTAGTAGGACATTGTTAATTAGAAGTCTTACAGGAGGAGGAGTTGTTGTTCCTAAAGCTCTGGTAGAGAGAGAAAATGAGTCCTTGTCCTGACTACAGGGCACCCAATGTCTTGTGTGAGTGACTAATCTGGGATAATAAATACAACAAAGATGGTAAGAGAAAGTAAGTAGGAGGATGCAGATGGTAACATCTCACAATGCCTTGTGTCCAGAGTCTTTACAATACTATGGGGCAATTCCCTTTAATCACTTTAAAGATCACAGATCATTTAGGTTGGGAAAGACCTCTGAGATCACTGAGTCCAACCATTAACCTGATGCTACCATGTCCACCCCTAAACTATGTTTTTAAGTTCAGCATCTCTGTGACACCCAGTGAAAACCTGTGAAATAAAACCCTATAAACAGACCTTTTTTCAATAACTACACTAATACTAGCAAATGGGATAAGTATCCCATTTCCTCTCAGAGATACTTAGTTCAGCTTAGCACACACATTCATTGTCCTCACAATACTTTCACTTTTAGTGGCAAATTACTCTTCAGCAGTAAGATGCTTCCTTAGCACAACAGAAGTTGTTCTTCCTGTTTTCCAGACATCTAATATCTTCTGGTTTTTTTAACTTTTTTTTTTAAAATCTGTATGAGGGATTATTGTACTGGAATTACCTCTTCTGTTTTAGCACAAGTGGTAGGAAAAGGTCCTGGACTTCCCTGTTTCATTGCTTGCTGGCTGATAATTCCAGATTTACTTTCTTCCCTATGCTATATAGTGCAGAAAACAGTAGAGAGTGTATCTAGAGATTGTCTTGGTTGCACATCATCATGAATTCAGTGCAATAACTCACATCAATACTGAGTAGCTAAACTTACTGTAACTCCCTACCTACAGAAGGAGGACCTCTGCCTGGGAAGGGAGAAAAATAAAACAAAGCATTGTAGCTCACTTTATTTTCAGGTGTAATGGTGCTTGAAAAAGTATCCTGACTTCTAATTTTTTTTTGGTATTACATTCTGGGAGTTTCATTAGTATCTTGCCTAGTAAATAGAATTATTATAAGTGCAATGTATTACTACTACTCATGCAGCAGCCAGTACACAGTATGTTGGTTTTATTAAAATTCAAACCTAGATGGTTGCTGAGAGTTGGAAAGTACATTACTAATATAACTGAATTGATTTTGTTGAGCCCATTAAAGGTGAAAGCATTGGGCATAATTTGTCTAGATTTCAGAAAAAAAATCACATTTGATACTTCACCACACAACAGATCCATTTGTAAAACCAGACAGCATAATACAGACAGAGTAAACAATGCCCTGGAAAATAGACACAAAGGTCAGTTAAAGGAAAATACAAGGAACAAAATCTGATTCTGCTCAGGTTGCACAAAATGTAGTATTAAAATCACTCTTAGTGTTGTCTTTATTAAGGACTGTTTCAAAGTTTATTAATCTCAGTATAATATGCTTAGTTCTCCCCACTTTACTAAAGATCAGATGCTGGATTTGTGTACTAACCTTTCCAGGTCAGTGCTGGGAATGTACTTTCTATAAAATATGAAGGAGACATTATTTTGACCCACTAAATACACCCATCAGGAGTACCAGAATAAAGTTTATTCCATCTTGCCATTATTCAGCACAGAGGAAAGACAACGAATGAAACAGCATCTTTCCCAAATATTTTTTCAGGATCCAACAGTAAACTGGTAACTATAACTATCCAATAGGTATCCATGAAACACATCTGTACCTCTGGATCAGTTGCAAGCAGAACTGCTCAGGGTGCAGCTGACTGGTAGGAATATTTTCTGCCCAGTTTCATGACTATCCAGAGTAATTTGTAAACATGTAATGGTGTCTTATTAAGAAAGATTGTTAGAGACAAAATACATGTTAACTATAAAAAACCTAAATTAATATCTTTGGGAATAGGTAAAAAAGTGTTATATCATATTTTTGGGTTGTGCCCTGTGAATAAAGATCAGCCATCCTTGACCTACATGGCTGGTGAAAAACTAAGTGGGAGGATGAATTCTGATAGGGAGATAAGATGATGACAAAAGAAAGGAGTAGATTGAATAATGTGTCTAGGATTGTAACTAATTCAGAAATAAGTCATGGACTGAAGTGTAACCAAGCACTAGAATATAAATAGTTTGAGTAGAACAGTGGGAGTCTGGAGTGGAAGCAAAGTGACAGGGTCAGTCAGGGAAGGAAATACAAATGAACTCCAAAGCAGGAAAAATGAATGGAGAAAAGATAATTTCAGGGGGATTACAGGTCTGCAGAAATATAATAATGAGAAATGTAGTATCAACACCAGGAAAATGTAATATTTTTGGCCAACATTTTGTTGTGACAAAAAGTAAATTTTAAGTCAGATCTCAGTCCATCCGTGCAGGATCTAATGGACCCCTTAAATGCCTTATGATAAGAGACTATGTTTGTTTTTTGAGTCATCTCTGTATTTCATCTATGTTTCATGTCCTTGTGGTTTTCTTATTTTCAGTTTTTTAGAATGCTAGACTGGCGTCCAGAGATTTTTTGGCCCTGTTTTTTCAGTCAGAAATATTTCGACATGAGATGATGCAGCAGAAAGTTCTGGAGACATGATCTAGAAGTCTTCATAATGATGGAGGATACCTTCAGTCAGTCCGGTTACTTCTTTTCAATGTGTTTTTAAAAACCTCACATGTGATGACACTATAAAGCACATCAGTGGGCACAGAACTGTGTCAGATACTGCTCTGACACACCCTGATGGTTTCAGGACTGAGGTCTGTGTTTTAGTTGTCTTTATTTACATTAAAAAACCCAGGCTATCACGTGTTCTTATTCTGTCAGAATAGTTTCCTGGTAAATGTAGGAAACAGAGGGACAAAAGGGCAATAAAAAAATATTCTGTGATATTCAGGCACTCTGTATTAGGAGCTGGATCCAGAATGCATTGCCCTTGGATCTCAGACAATTGTGGAATTCTTTAAGGGAAAAAACACCGTGAAATCTTGTATATGTCCTACCATTAGCATTAACAATTTCCCTTCACTATGAAACAAGGCTCAATGAACTTTGTTCTCAAATGTGTAATTCAATTTTAGGAATTGAAATAAAGTTCAGAATGAAATTATGAATAGCAAAAGTATTTTGCCTGCTTGGGATGTTCTCTTCTCACCAAATTTTGGCTACCTTCCCATTCTCTAAAACCAGACATGTCAGAGGTCTTCAAGACAAAATAAATTGCTGTACTTTCAAGTTTACATGTACCTCACTTAGAAAATCACACTCTCTTACAAAGAATAAAGGCATTTGAATCATATCTTAAATCTTCCCCCTTGAGTGCCAGCACATTCCTCTGGTTTTGTAACATTTATGAAGTGCTTTGTAAGTTCACTTATAAACAGTATGTCCATAGCACATATGTGTTAACCACACACTGGGATACATCCACACCACAACAAGGCATCTCCCATCAGTCACAGGATGGAAAGTCAGATACATTTTCAATTTTGGAATGCTTCAAGAGCACATCACGCTTAAGAGTGGGGAGAAACCATAGAATTATAAATATCCTGAGTTGGATGGGGCCCTCAAGGATCATCCAGTCCAACTCCTGGCCCTACACAGGACAACCCCAAAAGTCACATCATGTATCTGAGAGAGTTTTCCAAAATATTGTGGTCCACACTGTGGGTCAGAGCACCATGGTTTTAATTTGTCAAGCTCCACAGCAGTTTGTAGGGTTTTTTAAACAAAATCTTCAGATTCAAACTGAGATGCTCAGAATCAATGGGGACTGGAGAGATCCTGCACATTGTAATCATCGTGTCATGACACACTAGGAAAAGATGGAGGATGTAATAGGTCTCTCTTCTTTGAGAGTTGGACATGTAATTAATGAAATGGAACTAGACAGGATGAGCAAAGAGGATCCTGATGGAGGTTGCAGGAACACCCCCAAAACAGAAAGAGTTGCCAGTCTTTTGAACATGTCTATATCCTCTCTTACCTCTCCAGGTTTTTGTTACTCTGCCTGATGTTTCAACCTTCACAGAAAAGCTGTTTCTACAGCTCCTCCTCTCAGAGCTTCCCTGACCATACTCCTACCGATGTCAAGGAACAGAACTGAAATGAGCATCAAGGGCAAATAAGGGCAAACAAAAGAAAAACAATCAGTTTGATAATATTTGTCCTTCTATAGATTCCACATAACACATAGATCTAACACCACAAATCTGGAGTGGATTTGTGTCTGCAAATATGTTAACTAAAAAAAAAAAAAAAAAATAAATAAATATTCTTTTGAAAGTTTCCTTTTAACATGGGATAGATTGTAAGCCCTGAAGTAGTAAATATATTCCCATCATAAAAATGGGCAAGCTTCACATAATTGATTTACACAGATGTACATTGCTGTAAATCTATCTTCTATGGACCCCATTGGCAATACCCCACCAAATATTATTGCCTTTCTCAGAAATTTCCAGAAAATAATCAAGTGTGGATAATTGTGACTTTTCAGAAGAATAAACCCTTAGCAACATGACTTAGAGTGGATATTTTTCACTATGTGAAAGTTTGTCTCAAGACTTTTTGTTTATTTGAACAAACACACAAACAGAGTGGATATTACTGGAAGAGTATCTTGATTTATGTTCCTTACCTTACTCTTTTTCTAGGATTACACAGACACAAAACCATCCATCTTTCATGAACATTAAAAAGAAAGGTTCAGTTCACAGTCAAGATATGTGAATTAAAAAAAGTGTTTATTAGTGGAATCAGACAGGTGTTCAAGATATTTCACAGAAGGTAATCAGGATACTGAGGGCTCATTCCTAGAGTGAAGAATCACAGAAGCACTTTTGTAACCATCCTGCCTTAACCTTCCTATGTGCTTGTAGCAGGATTTTCATTGCAGAATTAACATGATTTTAATTAATCTTTGCAGCCACATGCAAGTTCCCAATTAAAGGCATTACCTCCTATCCATATGGGCCTGGTTTTTGTGATGTCTGTTTTGCACATTGCCAAGAGAAAGGGAGGTTAAAGTAGGTTCTGAGCAGAAGTAAGTGAAGTCAACTCTGACAGCCAAGGGTGGGTTATCCTCTTGGCACTAAAAAAACACTGCAAACACATGGAATTCAACTGAAGCCTGGTAAAGCTTTTTAGCACAGATGTAGACCTGGTCTTACTGGTTCCAGACCTAACTTGAGTGTCTCCGTATTGTACTCTGAGGAATGGAAGGGATTTGCTAACTCCATCTACTACTGACCCTGACAGACCTGAGCTGGCTTTGCACATCTCCACGTGTTTTGTTTCACCTGAATCCCCCAGCTCCTGGTGCTCCTAAAGATTCATTAATGTTGCATTAATGTGACTGAGCTATTCCTTGACCTGAGCTGTCACCGTGAGTTACGGGACTCAAGCAGCGGGAGATTATCCCTGATGTTTTATCGGATGTTTGATGTTTTGGAAAGGGAGGAATTCCATTGCCCCACTCTGAAGGGGCTTTATGTTCTCCTACCTGGAGCCAGCTGTTGTATTTTGGTGTAGTTTCATTGAAGTCAGTGGAGTTATGTCAGAAAACCAGGTTACGAGGGAGAAGATTAAATGTGATGTATTTATTTCATATTACTCTTGATCTTTTCTTAACATATTATGTACTATTTCTACATTTACTTTGTTAAGAAAATGTATTTGAACCATTTTCCTTGGAAAAAAAAAATTAGAGGGATTCCCATAAATATATATGAAATTTCTTATACAGTTTCAGTTTGAAGAAAAATGAACAAAGGAACAAATAAATGTCACTGAATTCAATTAATGTCACATGGGTTTTCTCCCTTATTTGTTTTAAAACCCACTCATTTGTTTTAGTAAATTATTCTTGTTCAGAAAAATACTAACTATTGTATTTTTAATTTGGCATGGTATTGACTTGTACATACAGCTAGTTTTCCAAGGAAATAATCTATAATCTTGGAACAATATGCCTGTCCTATATGGCTTTTTTTAAAGCCGAAACACTAAATTAATACTTTTTGCTCAGAGGATTTTGGTTCACTATACACGATACCTGACGGAAAAATTAACAAACATTGAACCAATAAAATACAATAAACTTCTAAAAATCCTCCTGTAATTACTAGTCTTAGCCAGACTAAAGAAATACTCTGAAGCATGTAAATTGGCAGTTCTCCTTCAGTATTAACAGTCAAGAAAAAAATTGCTTTAAAAAGTCAATGTAAATATAAAATCAAAACATCAATGTAAATATAAAATTAAAATGTTAATGCAAACAGCAAACAGAAGAAAGGATTTTCTGTTTAAAAGGTTGGATTTCTTTGTGGTCTAGAGAAGTTCAAACCCTTAGTAGTGTAAAGGACCAATGTGGTCTTCCATCAGTGCTCAAAAATAATAAAAATTGCAACTCATCCAAGGGTTGGTTTAATATCATGTAGACAGTCTGACTACAACAAAGACTTCAGTACCACAAGACCTAAAAGGTGGATAAAAATTGAGTGTTGCTACTAATACACACCAGCAGGTTAACTTTATAATGCTTAATTGCATCCCCAATTGGAATTGTGTCAGAGAGAAAGGAGAGCAAGAAGAACAGAACCTCTGGGAATTCACATGAACTGACTGCCCCTTGTAGTTGAGGGAAATCTATTTGCAGAAACAAATTGACCTTGCCAGCTTGATAGAGACACAGATGTTAAATGATGTAACCAGGCTCCAAATCTGCTGAATCACATGTAGCTCTTGCAGCAGTGTAGAAAGTGGTGGAGGCTATTTTTTACCAGACAAAGGACATTTTTGCTGAAATAGAAGTGTCTTTATTGAGTGCTCAACAGACATCTAATGTAAATATTTGATTTATTAAGAGCCTATTTTTTAGTTCCATTACCTATTATCTGTTTCCAGTGCCATGTTCACATATTTTTTATATATATATATATATATATATATATATATATACACACATCTTCACTTTTCATGGAAACAAAAGAAGAATTACAGCTGCTGATCCTTACAAGTAAAAAAAAAAGAAAGCAGTAAAATAGTCCAACCTGTAGAAGGCATGAAACATGCAAAACACAGACCTAAACTATTTTTTAGCCTTTCATATTTTTAGAGGACTTTTCTTTCAAAATGAATAATTCTATTTAAAAGCTCCAAATTTCCCCACACCTGCAACAAAACTTACTTTGTGGGAAAAATTAACTCAAAACACCCAAAGAATATCTTTAGTATTTTTAGTGAACTAAGGTTACAGTAGTTTGCAAAGGTTTAGATGAACTGAAGGTGTGTCTAGACCAGTTTGTGGAAGAGAAATCCATTGACAATTGCCAAATACAAAGCCAGTGGTAGAATCTATGCAAGTACCTGGGCCTGGAAGGATATTCATGGAAATCTTGGTATAAACAGGTCCTGTTCCATCACTCTTCTCTGGGCATCTGGTCTTAGCCACTACTGCAAACAGGGTTCTGCTTCAGATGGGATTTTGTTCTGGAGCAATTCTGATGTTTCAGTGGCACCCAGACTAAGGAAACATCAGTTTTTACGCAGTGGTTTGTGCCGATCTAGAGAAAAGCACGTTCTATTAATGTGAGGTACGTTAAAAGTCATACCTTGAGTTTGACTCCAATATTTCACATATCCAAGCATTAATATGTATATCTTCTTGACTCCTGCAGCATGTCCTAGAACTTTGCAAATAAGGACTTTCTCAAAAAATTCCTTTTTTGAAGGTATCTTTATTCAACATTTCTTTCTGTTTCGGTACCAAAGACTGGTTTTGACTGAATGTAGAAAGGCAAAGAAAAACTCAGAAAAATCACAGATTTGAATGCCTGCTGCAGCATCCCAATTTCTCACTGGTTTTATGGAAGGTCCAAAATTAGGTCAGAAAACCAGGTTTTTTTTTAGATAGAGTCCAGAGACGAAAGTACTTATGTTCACTCACATCAGCTTCCACTGATTAAACCTTAAGGTTTAAAAACTGCACTAGTGTTTGTATTTTGATATTGGTTGAAGGAATTAAGTTCCAAATTATTAATACCATCAAGAAATATGATAATTCCTCATGCCTGCAGACACAAACCAAATGTCAGTGACTGGAATAGAGTTACAGTAATGTCTTCAAAGTAAGACCCCTCGAATTAGCTGGTTTGGGTACAGATATCAGCTTAGTTTTAGCTATGTGCAAACCAGTTCTGATTTAAAAACCCACCAAAACAAACTTCATGAAAAGGTAGAGGGTTGATTTCTCTTGTTGCACACTCATATCTTACCTATGCTGTTACTCTCACTCGAAATTCAAACAAGGTAGTTTAAGTGGCTGCAGAGCAGATGGAACTGAAGACAAAATTAGATACAAGCAACACAAGAAAACCACCAAATAATCTTCATTAGTGACAGTGAAATCAGGAGGGATACTATTTAACTATTGCTGAATATCTTTGGGGACTTTGTTGAAAAGTGTTCATGTGGATTTAAAGACAACTGTGTTAGGTAAATATTGGTACAACCTCTGACAAACTTCTACTGAATTATCTAGATATAGTAAAAAACAAAAGTGATCAAATCTCAGGCAGATCTCGCTATTTCTGGGAAGCCAATCAAATATATGCATCCCTCATTCTCCTTACAACTCATTGCTTCCTATATTTCAATATTGAATTTCTAAAAGAAAAATTAAAAAAGCATGTCAAAATGTAATGGCGTATATTTATAAGCCTCCTTTTTGTCAAGTGACTCAGAGCACCATAAAGACAATTAAATTCAAATTATAATCACACAGATTGTTACAAATGCATGCTATTAACTAATTAGAGAAAAAAAATCTAAACTCCAAAATTAGACTAAAATTAAACAAATGTGGCATCATTAAAAGCAAACAGTAAAGCAAAACAACAGGTTGTTTATCTTAGTGTGGTTCCAGAAAGTTAAAAGATACTTTCATTTATTTTTGTGATTTGTTTAACTTCTGGTTTTTGGGTTTTCTACCTTAGAAGACATAAAGCAGAATTTTCTGACATCTCAAAATCTCATGAAATATTTATATACCTGAAACTTATCCATGGATGGAATAGAGAATGCTGACCTTAGGCAGTTGGGCCTTCTACAACCTGTGCTAAAGAATAGCTTGAAAAATCCCCCTTCTTAACTAGGGAACAACTTAAAGTTGTCAGCAAGGAGGACACATTCCCTTCCAGAATTTGTGTGTGAAAATCAGGGCTGCCAGCAATTCCTCTCTCCCTTCAAGGCTGACTTCCTGAAATTTTTTTTTCCATCCATTCTCAGAAAAAAAAAAAAAAAAAAGATTTAGACTTCATTACTTCACTGTGCAGACTTCATAAATATTGAATTTTTTTCTATGGAGGTAATTTACTCTGCTTTCCAGTGAGTTCTCCTCTGAGAAAAGATTGATCTGAGTTTGGACTGTTTCCAGGAAAAGGTGAGAATGCAACCAAATCTTCTCTTCATTTTTACAGATGGCCACACTAATCAAGTTGTGTTATTTCAAAAGAAAATGTCTGGCCTTTCATATTGGGAAGATTTTGGCATTTCTGATTCGTGTTAGATAGACTCTGAGCGTGTTTATTGAAGTCAGGCCTCGGGGATTTAGGCAGGGAAGGAGACGCATTTCAGCTAACTGTAGACTGACAGTATCAGTTTCTAACTCTAAGCTGGTCATCTGGGATCTTTCCAGTGTCAGGGGAAGAAGTCAGAACTTTGAGTGATCATTTTATCTGATCTACTTAAGTTTCAGGTTAATTTTTTCTTTGAAAAAAAAATGAACCTGCTTAATTTTCTTTCTCAAAGGGCACCTCTGTTTATAAGGGGGTTTACCGGGCCCAAAAAACCATAATTAACTGACTTAATCCATGATCACTTCTGGAGTATTAAAAAATAAGTGTGAAAAATACAGCATCAAATGTTATCTATTATACCATTGATTCAAACCCAAGTCAATTAAACATTTACCATTTCTGATCAATATTTATCTTCCCTGACCTTAAATGTTTACATTGATGGAAATTATGTAATTGTTTCAGGTGATCCATTAACCATTTCATGATTCTCACTATGAACCACCAGAACACTTTTCCTCCAGTTCAACATAAATCTTCATAGATAAAATTTAAACCTCTTGTTTTTTAACTTATGGTCATGGAGTAGAGGCAATTTCCTGGTCTGCAGCGACCCTTCTGTGTGTTTCAGTACTGCTTCCATGACTTCCTTTGATCTTGTTTCTCACTTTATAACTGGAGACTTTCTTGTTAACAACCACAATTCAAAATATTTTGACTTTGTTAAAAATATCAAGAAAGAAGGAAAATATATTTTAAATGCTTTCACTGCTTGTAAATACTGAGGCTTTCAAAAAATTCTGTCTGGGATTTTTTTTCCCCTCTTAAATTAAACTGATTTAATTAATGCCAGTTTGACAGTCTGTTGTGGTTTAACCCCAACTGGCAGCTAAAGAACCACACAGCCCCTCGGTCATTCCCTCAGCCCCCCAGCCTGGTGGGATGGGGAGGAGAATCAGAAACAGGTCAAACTCATGGACTGAGGTAAGAACTCCTTAATAATTTAAATAAAGTAAAATATAATAATAGTAATACATTCATAGAATAGTTTGTGTTGGAAGAGACCTTTTTAAATATCATCTAGTCCAACCCCCTTGCAATGAAAAGGGACATAGAATCACAGAATAGTATGAAAGTTTGTGTTTGAAGGACCTTAAAGATCATCCAGTTCCAACCCCCTGCCACAGGCAGGGACACCTTCCACTATCTCAGGTTGCTCCAAGCCCTGTCCAACCTGGCCTTGGACACTTCCAGGGATGGAGCAGCCACAGCTTCTCTGGGCAACCTGTGCCAGGGCCTCCACACCCTCACAGTAATGAATTTCTGAATCTAACCCTGTCCTCTTTCAGTTTAAAGGCATCCCCCCTTTTCCTGTCACTACATGCCCTCATGAAAAATCTCTCTCCATCTTTCTTATAGACCCCCCCCTAAGTACCAAAACGAGGTCAAACCCCAGTGTTCTCTTCTCCAGGCTGAACAACCTCAGCTCTCCTAGCCTTTCCTCACAGCAGAAGTGTTCAAGTCCTTTAATCACCAAGGAGATGATCACACCTCTGATTTAGAGTAAGCACTGCTCAACAGCAACTAAAACATCAGTGTATTACCAACATTATTCTCATCCTAAATCCAAAACACAACGCTGTACCAGCTACTGAGAAGAAAATGAACAGTATCTCAGCTGAAAACAGGAAACAGTCCTCAAATATTTTACATATTGTTATTAGAAAGAATAAAGAGTCAGTAAACTGGTCCATAGAACAGTTGTTCATAGCAAAGTTTTGTTTGGTTTTCCTTAAATTAAAGAACAAACATGGAACAGCAACAAGCAGAAAGATTTGAAAGAAATTTCTATGTCTTTCACGTGAATGTGGCAATTGGGATAATATTTGGGCTTTTTTTGTCCCTTTTTTTTTTGCTGCTGCACATTGAAAGTCCTCAGAGATTGTTGCTCTGTAGCTATACCAAAATTTTTAAATACCAGATCCCAAATATCACCATGAGATTGGAAGAGGAAGGGAATCAGCTATATATTGTCAGATGTCTCTCAAACTCTACTAATTTTGGGTGAGACAGATGTAATTTTCTTCACAGTAGCTCCTCTAGTGCTATGTTTTGGATCTGTGACCAAGAAGACAGTGTTGATGTTTTACTCAAGCAGTGTTTGTAGCTCTGCTAAGCAGTTCTTGCACAATGTCATGGTATTTTCTGCTTCTCAGATTGCCCTGACAGCGAGGAAGTTGAGGGTGCTCAAGAGGCTGGCAGGGAGCACAGCCAGGACAGTTGAACCCAACTGACATCAAAAATAAGCAAGAAAAACTGGGGGAATAAGAAGGAATGGGAGGATTTTCAGAGTGAAGGTGAATTCCCAGGTAACCATTATGTGTGATGGTTACTTTCCTGGATGGTCACTTTACTGCTTTCCTGGAACAGGAACCTAAACACCTGTCAGACAATGGGAATTGGCCATTGAATTCCTTATTTTAGTTTACTTATTGAACTGTTTTTATCTCAATCAACAATTTTTTGCACTTTTACCCTTTTGAATATCTCTCCCATCCCACTGGAGGGGTGTAAGTGAGCAGCTCTGTGGGGCTGAGCTGCCTACAGGGGTTAACACAAAGTGATTCCTGAAGGGTGACAGGATCATTCCACAGTGATGCACTTTTGGTCCCATGGCCAGGCACAGATCCTTGCTAGGAATTGTGAAATTCCTCCATCACTTTTTTATTCATCCCATGATAATGAATATTGACCTAGATGAAAAATAAATAATAAAAAAAAAATAAAATATGGGTTTGTTTGCTAAAGTGGTTTAAGTAAATTTTTTTCCTGAAAACATGTACAGGATGAATAATGGTGGTCAAAATAACAATTTATTTGCTTTTTCAAGTATGCCCATTCCTTGGCAATCCTTCAAAATACCTTGTTTGAGACCAGTTCCCACCATTAGAATCACCTTTAATGTAAATCTTTTCTATTGTATAATTTCTTCCATCTGATATATCCTGGCATTCAAAAAAGTGTATGGAGACAGGAAGATGAGGGGAAGAGAAGTTGACATCTCCATTTTAAGTGCAACTGGCTTCAGGTAAACAACTTGTGCTTTCACCATTTCAAAATTAAACATATATTTCACATTAATGAGCAATCAGGTCAGAACAGGGAGAGATAGCTAAAGCCAAAAGACACAGAAAGGAAATATTTCAATAACAGTTCTTTTTCTTTTCCATTTTTTCCCTTTTTCTTCCTGGAAGAAACCGATTTTTTTTCCGAGCCTGAAATTACATGGTCATCTCGAAACCATCTCTCTTCTTTTTGCTGGAACACAGAGATTGCTGGTTACTTCTGTTCTATTTTTTTTTTTTCACCTTCTGTAAAACAGAAGGCTTGCAGCAGAACTATTTTGACAGAGACTAAAAAGCAAGCAGAGACAGCGCTGGTATACAAGTGCTTTAAAATCTCATGTACAGGGTATTGTATTACAGCTTAGTCATCTGCCTGGAAGGAAAACACAAGTCCTGTCTCTGTGATAAGATTCTCTCCAAAACAAGAAGAGAAACTAACTGCAATACAACCCTGAAGCATAAAGGGTTTGAGTCTGAATTAAAAACATCTTCACAACAAGGTATGAGCAAGAAGGAAGGAAGATCAAGGCACCTTGGTCTCAGGAAATGCATTCAAGGTAGTTGTCATAGGTTGAGCAAACGAGATCACTACTGTGCATCACCCAGATTCAAAACTGAAAATAGCCCAAAATGAAAAACAAATGAAAGGTCTTCATTTAACCGTCCATTAAGAACCCTCAGGTAAAACACCAGTGGTGAAGTTCACAGTGTAGTCAGTAGTAGGGAGGCCATAGGCTGAGGCTTAGTATTGGAAAAAAAGAGAGCCTCTTTGTTTTTCTCTTTGTGTAGTACATGATTTTAATGTGGATCGTGAATAGTGAAGATCATCCAGTCTTTTTGTCCCATCGTTATGAACAGAAATTATTATGGTTGTGCCTACCCTCAGCATTAGATCAAACCCTAGTCTAACAATCATTCACACTGGCACAGGGTGAGAGAAGGTCCTGTTTTATGGAATATCTCTTCTCTTGTGTGCCCAGTTTTCACCTGATAAACTCTGAGACATGATTATGATACAAATCCAGACAGCAATTCTTTCCATAATGTAGATGTAACCTGTAGTTACAGCTATCTGTGCTCAAAACAGGCTACAGGTTTGCTATCCCTGGGAGAAACAGGCACCTCCAGGAGATGAGTCAGTTTTTCCTAAAAAGAGACAGTCTTCAAAAGTTGATTTAGAAAACTAATTTTAGGCAGAATAAAAATTATGTAATGAATCATCACCCTGACCTCTCTCTTTCTTTCATATCTTCTCCTGCTCTTTATCACAGAGAAAACTGGCTTAGATCAACCCTTTTAGACAATTACACATGATCAAGGAGAATCCCAGCCCTTGGCTGGAAGGCTGCCTCTGTAGCACTTCAAAGCCTACAAGTATGAATACAACCAGCAATTTAGAGAATAAGGGGACACGTGGAGCTCTTTCCAGGGTGATATAATTCTTCCTGGGACTCTTCTTTGTTCCACTGGTGAAATAATTTGGTCATCTCTAAAACTATGTCCTTAATCCTGGACATGAATTCAGCTGTCCAGGCTGATGAGGCAGCCACCCACCAAACCCATCTACAGATTCTGCCCTGGGAATGCCAGAATCTGCAGTATGAGTGATTGACAATATAAAATAAGATAATTATTTATATTAGATAACTCTCCTATAATGTGTCATAATGTACTGCATAGATTTTGTATTTTCAGAACAAATATCCACTGATGTCAATGAATTGAATCATGTGAGAAAGGTTGTACAATTGGGATGACCCCTTGGAATCTGAACAGAAAATTAGAGACTCTCAGAGCCTCCTTAAATAGTTTAATAGAGAACAATATTCTCTTTTTAACAATTTATAGGATGTTAAAAAAGTAATTTTTTAAAGACTCTCATTTTCTTTTAAATTCTACAGGGTTTTTACAATCAAACATTTCTATGTTACTCGGTATTACCATTTCTTTAATTTATGTACAGATCTGTAAAAAATTATTGTTTTATTCAAACTAAATCCACCAGGTTTTTCCAGAAGGATCTACAGTTTCCTATTTTTGATGCATTTAATTTTGGAGAAGCCAGGGATTTTGTTTTCTTGCTTTAAAAACACACAAATCTGCTGTCATAAAATTCAAAGTGATCAACAAAGAGTTAAAATAATTCATAGGCTTCCTCACTCCCACATGGCTGGTAAGCAGTTTCTGATTCAGCTGTTGGTAGACTTGAAGCAAGAAATGTGCACACAGAAATTAATAGCATTATTTATAAAATAAGAAGTAAAAACAAACAAACAAAAAATCTCCATCACACTTGATACACCTGGGACAGCACAAGGTAAGCTGAGCACAGCACACTGTGCATCACAACTCTTACCTGAGATGAATGGCCAAAGCCTCTGGAAAGCATATGGCTTAAGCAAATTAAGAGAGTCTGGAACTGTTTACTAATGAGGAAAAACCAAGCAAACAAAACCAAATGTATTAGCCCATCACTAACTAAAGGGCACTGCATGACAGCAACAAAATAAACAGATAAATCAGTAAAATCCAATAATCCTGCCAAATAAATCACAGGCTCAGTGACAATTAAACGTAGCCTACTTTGACTCATAAGTAGCGTCACGTCCTCCCAGGCTAAAAAAAGACTTTGGAAAGCCTTCCATGCCATCATGTTAGTTTAAATCACCTGAAGTAGCAAACAATAGACGGTATTTAATATGAGAGGGAAAAGTAATTTGGCAAAAAGATCAAGGGTTGTCAAGGTTTGTTACTTTCTCATAGTTTCTCAAAAGACTAAGGCCAGGAAAGGCCACTGCAATTGAGTGATAAAGGGTCCTCACAGACTCTTCAGCCCTGGTGTGAGGGAAGCTCCTGTACAAAAGGCAGAATGACCCTGGTTTGGCAACTCCAGGCACTGGTCTGAGCTTTTCAGTGGATTCCTATCAACATTTCCATAATAAATGCCCCCCTATTTAGACCACCCACCAAGTTTAAACATGAAGATTCATGGCAAGGAACATGAAAGTATTATGTTTTAGGAATAATAATTTCATACTAGTATTACAAGTAAATTGACAGTCAAATCAAGCTGTGATGCTACAAGTTAGTCAAACAGCCATATTTGACATCATGTTACCTCACCTTCTGTCTGCAGGGCAGCATAAGGGTTCCTGTAAGTTAAGTAAATTCCTTTAAAAATCTTCTGGTTTATAAAACTCTTGATTATCTTGGACCAAGTGCCACAAGCAAATTTAAACCTTCAGAATACACCTTATTCTCATGTTCAAAGTAGAGCCACTGAACTCAGAGTTCAGAAAAACAGTAAAAATATTATGCCTCCATGCTGTGCCTAAGACAGCTTTTTACTACAGATGGGACGGAAGGCATCTTGTGAATATGGTATTTATACATTATTCTGATATTTTCTCTCTGATGTTTACAGAAAAAAAAAAAGGTTAATATTACTATGCCTGAGCTTGGAAACACGTCTTTATCATCTGAGGTGCTTACCTGTTTACCTTCAGCTGCCAGCTTTGAACTGTGCAATAGCAGGGCAAGAGTTCAGTTTTGTTTTCATTCAGGCACAAACATCTCTGTCAGCGTGGAACACAACACCCTTACTGCCTTAGCCCCTCCACCACGATATTTTTTGCATAGATTCTTTGAGAAATGCAAGTATGCCAGGGTATTCCTATCCTGCTACAGCACTGAAGTCATTTCCTGAGATATGGAGTAGCAGAGTTACGAAGTGCTATTGCTTTGATTTTGCAAAAATTTTGAAAAAAATGGTCGATCAGAAATTATGCCATTAGTTTCTGAACTGTTGTCTTGTTGAACAGATGTCTAAAGAACAATAAGGTCAAATTTCTTGCCAAGATATCATTTCCCAACTGAGATAAGCACAATAAAGATATTCTGTGAGGAAGAGTGCTTAAGAAAAATTAATAGACATTTCCAGAACGCAGTTGTATTTCTAAATAACCATGTCTGTGTCGTACAATACACCTCCAGAGTCCAAAGTAGATTCTGATATTTTTAATTCAGTGAGATGTTAAAAAGGCACGGAATTCTTTGCTGTGGTAAACCTTTTTTTACCACAGGCAGTTGAAATGAAATCTGAAATGATGGTTAAATTAAGACCCACAGAGACCCTGGTCTACAATGAAATTAATGTAATTGTAATACTGCCCATTAAGAAGAGAGAGAAATAAAAATGAAACAAACAATTAAAAAGAACACAGAAAATCTTTCCTGACAGAAAAAAAAAAAAAAAAAGTGGCCTGGGTAAATTTTTGTGAGTGATTCAGTTAGAAAGAAAATTAGCTAGAATTATGCATAGAGATACTTATACAGAAACAGAAGGGTTAGGAATCAGATGACTGACCTTGCACTGAAGTTTAACACCAATTTTAGAAATAACTACTGGTTATGAATGATGTCTTTTTATTTAGAGTGTGGGGTTTCCAGCAACAATTCAGTTCAAAAAGCAGAAATTAATGTTCTGATTGCTAAGAGCTTAGGAGTTGGTGCCAGGTCTCAGTACATGACTCCAAAGTTTTTCAAAGACTTGGGAGCCTGGGTTAGCAATCTCCTTCTGTGTTGGACACTCCTTAGCTCGTGAGACCTCAGGAGAACAACTAAGATTTTATACTGCATCTTCATGAATCACTTTTCTGGAAAAAGAAGTTCACTGTTGCTTTTAGTTATTGTTCCACCGCCTCAGAACTCTAAAGAGATAATTATTTGGACAGGGCTGAATTGCTCAGAAGGCACACATTGCTGAGCAGAAAGCAACTTGACTCTTTAGTTTTGGAAAGCTTGGTGAGAATAACTATCTAATTTACAGACACTGCAGAAAATGACTATAATAGATGATAGTCCCTGTTCAGAACGGAATGCATTACACAGCCAGATTAAAATACAGTTAATTGTACAGAATGAGGGGGGTGTAGGGGGACAGAAATAGGATGCAATTTACAACAGAGAAAACATGCTTTAGAGAGGCATCTCTAAAATACATCTCTAAATATAGAGTGATGATAGACAAGAAAACTAAACCCACAGATTTGAACATCTTTGTGGCTTGAAATCCATGTCCAAACCATACAGCTGGTGCTCATTTAGAACAGGAAATGCCATTTGTAAACTTTTAGTGCCATCTGATTTTAAGGGCCAAATCATCACAACTGAATTATAATAAAGTATGTAGCAGTTATTTCACTGTCTTTTATTAAGATTACAAGTTCAGAATAATAAAGGGTAGAAAAAAAATGGGAGAACTACAGAAGTAGTTAAACAGCAACCTCATACTTAGAGAAAATGGAGTGTATATAATGTAGACATTTGATCTTCACAAGACTTCTGTACACTAGGACAAATATCCATCTATCTCAATATTCTTCAGACTTACTGTCAATTAATATTTTGTCCAGGTTCTGTAAAACTCAAGGATGTGATAACTTGTCTAAAGCAGTGAACTCTTTCAGTACAAATGTCAGATCATGGGGTTTTTTTTGATTCTGGTCATGAAAATAATAACATAATTTCACAACACTGAAAGTTTCAATCTATTGCCAGCAGAAAATTAAGATTCCAAGAGTAACTATAAAAGGATTTTAAATGCAAAAGTAAACAGCTGCTTCAGTCACTAGATAATAGGGAACATTTTCATTAAGGCCATCAAAGAAACACCGGTACCCTGTATAATGAGGTGAAAACTAATCTAGAGTAATCAGAGCTAAAGGTCAGATAATGCAACAAGAAATCAAGAATTTAGTCACAGAAATACAGAACACAGCTCTCAGGGAATCTGAGAGCTGTTCATAACATCAACAATTTTTAATAATAAACCAAGAGTACCAAATTATCAGCTCAGTGGAATATTGATTTTGGGAACGTATTCTATACACAGAAGGAAATTTCACATCCAAGGTGTGTGAACACACACCTTCTTTGTAATCTGCAGCTGTTCATCAACTGATGTGGGTTTGAACATCTCCAAAACAAATCTCTGGAACATAAAAGTAGATTAATGTTACTACTGACATTGTCTGTACTGTGTTGGAGGGTAGAATAACCAGGTACACTAGCATATTTGGTATATCAAAGCCAGTCCTCATATAGCTGGATATCCACTTGGAAAAAAAATGCACAGAGAGAGATGAATTTCACAGCTCCCAGTGGTGGAAACAGGAAAGCTATCAGGCTCCCAAAGGACCAGAGGGAAAGAGATGAATGTGTCCTGATTGCACCAAATGAACAACCTGAATGTATCTTGAAATGAAGACACATTGAATGTTTGTTGTCAGACATTCTACACTAGAAGCATCACAGGACAAATAAAATGGAGACTTGATGCTGAGGAGGGACCAGAATCTGAAGACCCAGGCACCAGAAAAGCTACAAGAAGGGAAATTCTAATTGCCCAGAGAATATTGGTTGCCCTATCCCTGGAAGTGTTCAAGGCCAGGTTGGATGTGGCTCTGAGCAACCTGGGATAGTGGAAGGCATCCCTGCCCATGGCAGTGGGTTGGACCTGGGTGATCTTTAAGGTCCCTTCCAATCCAGGTCATTCTGCGATTCTGTGAAAAAAGTCTTTGCTGTGATGGTAGTTAAGGATTAAATTATCCCAAGGGGTTGCAGAATCTCTATCCCTGAAGATTTTCAGAATTTGACTGGATAAGGTTCTGAGCAAATTGGTATAACTTTGTTAGCCCTTGTCTGAAAAGGTGTTCACTGGAAGTCCTTTTTGCTTAAACCTTTCTATGATTGTATTGTATTAGCCTCTCCAGATTGGAATTGGAATTCTGACCCCAAAACACAGACTGCCTTTGTGTGTTTGCCTGCACAGAAGGAAAATTCTTTGAAACTAGACCAATTTTCTAGCATAGGAAATATTGTCCTGAAGAGAATAACAGGCTGAAACTCTATTCATAAAGTGTCTATTTCTCTCCATTGACTGCAGAAGTTACTAGCTAACTTGTAGATATTTCTTTGTGGATGTCTAAAATCAGATGAAATAAATCCCACTCCCTGAACATCCATGAACTCAGCACTTATTTCTGCAAATTGCCACTTGCAAAGGATCATACCATTCTCTTTCATCCTGTAAGATCAGTATTTTTCAAGTGCTTTTCTCTTCGATTCTGTCATAAAAATGAGAGGAAAACAGCCGTTCACTTTAATGACCAGCATAACATTACACTACTTTGAATCTAAAAGCACATTTTTCATTTAATCATCACCCATAAAGATATTTTTTTCTTACTTCATCTAGAAGAGTCAGGGAATTGTTAGGTTTTACTGTAAGTCTCCCGGCACCACATTTCATAAGAATAACATTAATTCTGGGACTTTTATTTGGATTAAGCAAAGATGTGGCATAGCAGTCCTAATTTGGGCAGTATTTAAGTTTCACCATGTTCAAATACAACTTTGTGAAAGTGAGACACATCACAAATTAATGCATACCTATGGATGTTACTTTACCATGTGCCTTATGATATGATTACAGTTGGTTTCCATCCCCTCTAAATTTGAAACAAATGAAAACGCAGCACAAATAGAATTATTTTTGTAGTCAAGAAGGCAAACGACATTGTGAATGAATGATATGTCATGTTCTGCAAGCACAACAGCTGCAATACAAAATATCTCAAACAGTGAACTCTTTCAATACAAATGTCAGGTCATGGGGTTTTTTTTGATTCTGGCCATGAAAATAATAACATAATTTCACAACACTGAAAATTTCAATCTATTGGCAGCAGTGGACGAGAACTTTGTGCCACTCCCACAGAATACTGTAGAATGTTTATGTTTAGATGTTGATGGAGAGAATTGACAGACATAATAGATTATGAGCCACTCCCTTCCCAAAAAAGTCATAGAGAAGACTTTGTAACGTCTACAATTTCCTTAGACTTGAATCTATATCACTGTTGGTGCTCGCTATGCATTCACAAAACTGAAAACTCCTGAAATGAGACAATAAAGAGTGAATAGAAAGATTGGAAGGCACTGCATTACTTTTCATTTTGCTGTGATCTCTCTTACAGATTCAGGTGGGGTGTTTCACCCTCCTCAGTCATCGAAGTTGTTCAGTTATCCTGATTCCTGATTTTGTATCTGTTTATCTAAATGCTTATCCAGATATTATTATTTTTTATGTTAGGGAGACTGTAGAAACGTTCTTTCAGGCAGATTACTGTATCTACAGACTTCTCAAAGATGCTCAAGCATAAGTGGTGAGGTCTTGGTTTTGTAGAAGAAGGAGCTGCCATCTTCTCTCATATTTTTATATCAAAATATTTTGGAGAGGTGATCTGGGTACTCTGTACAATAGCAACAGTGACTATCTTGTTCCTGCCTTTTCACAGTTTTAGTAAAGAACAGTAAAGTTTTATTTTTTTGCCCAACACTAACCACTAGATACATTCAAAGATACAAAGATAAACATTCAAACAAAGAACATTCGAAAGAATTACCACAGTTTTTACTGATTTTCAGAAAGAAGTGCTCTGCTGATGACTCTATGAGGATTCATGTGGGTACAGTCAAACACTAGGGCCCGAATTTTAAATGGGTATCATTTTTACTCCTTTTAGGAAAATATACCAATAATTACCAATAATAGTCTTCTGCAAATGTTAAATACCACTAGTAAAATACCTGAATTATGTTTACAGTTGTTAATCACTGGGAGAGAGAACATGTATGTTATCTTAAATTTTCCAGGACTAAAGAAAAGCATGTGATCAGAGCATAGAACTAAACTATAGCTGCTAACACTCCTTCTAGCTAAGAATTCTGCTGCAGTATGCAATCACAATTTTTTGGTTAAAACAACCATCTCTGTTCTGTTTGTTTGGGTGATAATCATCAGAAACATTGTCCTTAAGATGGTTTATAAAGTCTTACAATATTATTTTTTTCAGTTTGTTTCAGTTTAAATAAATAGAAGCAATAGTAAAGGAATACCTATAAAATATAGCAGAAGTAATACATATCTAATGCAAAGGTTCAGGCAAGGAATCTTTCTGAAGAAAAATGAATCCTTTCTGACCAGGTTGAGGTATTCTAATGCTCATATTGCCAGCTAGTCCAAGAATTCATAGACACAAGGGGTTACCTGATTCTTTTCCACACAAACATCTACACCCAAGCCATGAAGGTTGGACTTGGAGGTCTTTTCCAACCTTAATGATTCTGTGATTCTAAGCCAGGTTAAAAGGCTAACCTTGATACCTTTCCTGAATTGTTTGCACCCCTCTGCACTACCTTTTCAGTAAGGAGCAGGACACAATCTCCAGTTCCATAGATTTCACCCAATACTTCACTCTGACTGTAATATCTAATCTGTAATATCCCCTACACAAAGTTACCCCCACTGGCCTCCCCTCAATCCTGACCCCAAAGCACTCCATCAGTCTGTTGTCTCAGGTATACAAGAGCTGCACACACCTGAGCAGCTCTTTCTCATAGAGGGTACCACTGTAATCTTTGTCTTCCTTGCCTCTCTTTCCTGAAAACCTTTATCTATCCATTATCACAGATCTGCAGTTAAACAAGCATCCACTCCATCCTGACTAATCCTCTTCTAATGGCATCACAGTACTGCATCCACACAGAGGAGATCCAGTTTCTCCTCCATATTTCCCAATTTCTGTACAGACATTGCTGTGCCCTTCTTTGACCAGGTTTACCTTTCTCAAAACTTTTATTACTTTCCTCAAGCAATTACCACTATTCTATTCAATCCCAGGACTGCCAGAACTTTAATGCAAGATTGACTAGAACCTTTCCTCTTAAAGTACATTAAAAAAAAATATTTTGAGAGCAAAAACAAGTATAAGACTTTCTAAAGTGGATGAAACTCAAGAAGAAGCAGAATAGAAATGAAAATTATTAATTCCAACTGTGCACTGTGTGTTTGCAGGTGCAAATTTCTTTTTATCTGAGCTTGGTCTCAGTCCAATCTCTTTTCAATGGATTCTTAAATTGCAATAAAAGTCACTTCTGGTCACTAGGAAAAAAATGTTTTCTACTACACAAGGTCTGGTTATGTGTCAGTTCCACAGCACTTTCTGCCTCTGCTGTGCTATAGGTTATGTACCTCCTGCAAACCTCCTTCTCCTCTTCCTCCTCCTCCAAGCATAGCTTGTTGCTATCTGGGAAATGACAGTCCCAACTTTCCCCCAGAGGGCTCCCCACAAGGAATCATTCTAAAAAGGAGAAGGGAAATGGTTAAACCACCACCCTGTCACTCAGCCATACCCATTTAAAAGAGCACCACGTGCATCCAGTGACTGTGAACAAGTTAAACAGCTGTAAAACCTCTCATGGATACTTCAAAAAGAAACAGGTTTATTGTGTTATACCTTTCCTGACACATTTAGTGAACACCTGTGTGGAGGACTCCTGAAAATCTCTTATCCCTTACAGAACCACTGCAAAGCTACTTGCTTTTAATGGGATTCCAGTTGGCTAAAACTGAGGCTTACCCTGCCACTAACAGGGATTTACACTCTTGCAATGCATAGGAATTTACCTTGAGAACCTCTTTAAAAGAATAAATGTATTTAATTCTATATTTAATAATAATAGGTTGATTTGGTAGACATAGAGTGATAGTGACAGAACACAAAAAATCAGCAGCAAGGACCACCTAGATCAATTAGGCATTTTTTTATTTAATTTTTTTTTATTTATTTAAAAATGCACAGTTGAATTCATACCTTAATTCCTAGCTAAGCAGTACAACATCCTATTTCTCTTCAAACCCCTAAGGTCCTGGCCTGAAAAGCTTTGAGGATTGTACCCCAAACAGTACAGATAAGCCCTTAGCAGATATGCACATATCAGCAAACATCATCAGAACACAAGGATACTCTCTATTTTTAGAGAAGATAGAGACAATTTCACATGGAAACTGTATACAACTAAATCTGATTTAAATATACATCCCAAGAAAATATTGCTGGTGGAGATACCAGTGTAGATTCAGAATCATTGAAATCACATGGAGCTGGATCCACCTTTCAGGGGGATCACTCTCCAATTCTGCTTTCTGTTGTTTTCAGATCTGACACAGAAGATACTCGTCTTGTTTCTTAGATGAGTATCTTGAGATACAGATCCTCACTGAGCTGTTTCTACTGCAAGTAAAAGGTTGTAAAAGTCATATGTGTCTCCCCAGGGATTAAAACAAGGCAGATGTCATCCACCTTTCCACTACAACCACCTGTCTGCAACTATCTTTTCCTGTGTCTTTTCTGTTTCTCACTATTTTCCCTGGTGATGTCCAGAAACAGAAACACTTATTCAGGATAGATGAGGCATTTGAATGAGGTTCTGGAGCATTTCCTCTGTGAAACTGAATCAGAAATAAAAGCAACTTTTGGAAATATCGGTGAAATCAATACATGTTTTTCCACAGTGGTTTTGAATGGTATTTGTATTTAAGTCACTACTGTCCCAGGAAGTGCTGAGGCATTTAAAGCAGCCCCATCCTAGCACCTCATTCTACCTGTCAGTCATAATCACACTAAGTTTTGTGAGATAAACCCCTGATAAGATTTCTTGCTGTTTTTCATGCAAGACTGACTCGTGTCAGAGATGTTGCACCAATATACACAGACCACAGACTCACTGAAGCAACATAAGTAACTGCCAAAGCCAGATAACCAATTGCAAGGCAATAAAATCCTATAAGTGCCATTAGGTCTACAAGTTCCAAGCTGGTTTCCTGCAGTAAAGTACAGATGCTTAAATAAAAGTGAAAATACATCTGTTTAGATGCATTATTTGAACAGTGAAGCTTGTGTGTGAAGAGGGAAGCAATGTAGTGCTGAAACCAAAATTCCATAATGTACAGTTGTATTCAACCTCTCAGAATTTTGAGGTAAATATCCCTGAACATGTCTGTAATTCAAACATACCAAAAGAGGACTAATCATTGGTGCTATAGTTCACCAAAATTAGACAGAAGTAAAGCATATTATTAATTCCAAAAGCATCTACTAGATAAAAGCAACTAATAAAAGGGTCAGTAAAGAAAAGTCTGTATTGTATTTTTCCTTCCAGGTTTACTCTGTTCAGTAGCATGTTTGGGATTTTGGAGGCAACAAATTGTTCACAGTTTTTTTGGGGACGCAGAAAAGTTTTATTTTTCATTCATTTTCATTTTCTTACTAGGACTTTAGGTGAATCTGAGGCTTATTGGCCTCATTCTCTGCTGTTGCTAGTGGGCAGATACCAGCATGCCAATTTGATCACACTTTTATTGCCAAAATATGCTCCAACTTGGAGATTGACACACGGTTGACAAACCAAACAAATTCTGGTTACACTTGGTAACTTTGCTCTAGGGCTTATAAACTCAAAATGCTGATGGAAGGTAAGCTGAAGGTTAAGCAAATCTTTTGGATAAATTTTGACTTAAATGTGAGAGAGAGAAAGAAGGGACAAAAAAAAAAAAGGGTTGTCTTCTTAATGAAAACTGAGGAGGGAAACATTAAGGCCTTTGGATTTAAAATTTGTGCTTATAAGTACAGTGCTTAATGAATGTTTAGTTCACATTCTTGCCAAATTTGCACGGTGGGGTCTTTAGGGTGAACTATAATCTCCGGTGTTTATAAGTAATTATCATTCCCAATCCCTTTTCACCTAAAAAAAAAAAAAAAAAAAAAGTTGAGGGAATAACTCTCTAAATGACAGATGATTAAGGATAGACTTTAGAAGTCCTGGATCCTTTGCTGTGGTAATCTCTCATACACCAAATAACCTAAAGTTTTTCTCTTGCTACACCCTTAATTCCTCAGTTGACTCAGATCATCTGAGTTTTGAGCTCATGATTCATGCACTAATAATAAACTATTAATGGTATCTGTTATTTATCCCTCTTACAATAAGCCAGACTCAGGATCACAGCTCTGAGTCTCAGATGAATGAAACCCAAATCAAATAGACTCGCATGTAAAAAATCACAATTTCAGTACAATGGACAATAAAAGCTATCAGTTATCTTTTTGATGATTCCTTCTCTGTTATTATTTCTTTATCAGTTTTCTTGGTCTCCTGGTGAAAACAGTCCTCAGAGCAGTGGGGAAACACTGGGGGGAAAAAAACCTGGTTATCAATGTGTCAGTAATTCACCCTGGGTCAAGTAAAAATAACCAAAAGTGTAAAAGGTGAATATATTGAATCCCCAAAACTCAAGTCAGGAAATGCATAAATCCCTGCTTTGAGTGAGTATCACACTGACCATCTTTCATGGTTGTTTTTGTGATTCAGTTAATTGTTAACTTGTCAGCAGTCTGTTATGAAGGTGCTTATAAAATGCCTACTAAATTGAAGGAGGTGGAATCACCATGTTATAGATATATTCAAATCAATCTATTTACTTACCTTCTGAATTCCTCACATTTGAATACTGTACTCACTGAGAAGGAGTGGAAAATAAATATTTATGGAAATCCAGGACTTGCAAGAAAGCTATTTTTCTGAGAAATTAGTTTTGCTTCCTGTGTGAAAGTTTTGATGCTTTTAATGGTTTATTCAGCAAAACTCAAAACAGAATTTTGCACCTATATTTATACAATGATATTTGATACATGGAAATAATTGGCTATGAGATTAATTTTGGGACCTTAACAGCCTAGGCAGCTCATGGAGGCACAAGACTCAGAAGGGACACCAAGCTGTTGGCAGTACTTCCAGGAAACTCAGGACAAGATTCCTACTTTTCTGCGATGTCAGGGGGAGACTTAGAAGTCAAGATAGTAATGTAGAATTTATATGTTAAACTAGTAAGATGCACTTAAGCAGCACAGGTCACAGAATAACTCCAGAGTGACTCTGAGTGTAATAATGGGTGTAAGGAAAAGCCACAAGGATCCAAGGATGCTGTAGGAAGATGCTTGAGCAGCAGCTATGACAACCAGAGATGAGTTTAAATAAGATGATCTCACCTGTCAGTAAAACTCTTTCCCCTTGGACTTGGGAAGAAGAGGTGACAGGACAGGCAGAGACAGCAGAGAAAATGAATTAATTTGTCCTGGAATTGTGGGACTTATTCTATCAAAGAATGGGTAAAGTTGACAGTAATATCAATGCATTCAGGCTTAGATGAACTTGGAGATGTAATTTGAAACATCTGGACCAGTCCTCTCGCTGGTTTCTTGAAGAAATCTATTATTCCTGACAGTGGTATACAAAGCGATTATTTCCTTATGAATAAAGTTTCTACTTAAAACATAAAAAAACCCAAGAAAAAAGCAGAGCCAACAGTTGACCGTTCCAACTCTGTCAATGTCAGCGAGAAATCACCAGTGACATATCTCTTCTGTGGAAAATTAATTAATTCTATTTTTAGCTATTATGAATGTTTTTCACCTAATGATCCCTGCTCAGATTTGTCATCATCTTTTGTCATCAGGTTATTCTCTGTAACTGCATCACACTCTTGCAGGAAAGGATCAGAAATAAATATTATTTGCTAATTACAGTTTCAGATAATTTCTTGGCTTCAGGTAAACTCTTCAGACTCTTTCTGATTGACTTGGTACAGATTCACTTTCCTCACTTACTAAGAAAGCTGGCCCCAATGTTCTCTAGTCCAGGCCTTCTGCAGTATCCTCTGAGAAAGGATCCAATCCATTTGGACCTGGGATTTTTGGTCAGTTGGTCCTCTCTTTCAGCCAAGCTTGTTGGGTTTCAGGGCATGACATTCATGATATAGGAAGTATTTAAAGAAAATGGGAAGAGATGGATGGATGAATAGTATTGGCTTTTATTATGAGACTATTAACAGTGGAGGTAATTTAACTAGTCATTGACCTCCAGAATATCATCTGTATATTGGACAGTTCTATTCAAAGTACATTCATTCAAAGTTAATAGTAATGTATAAATTACACCTTAGCAAATGAAAAACCTCCACATCTTCCCTCAGTGAAATAAGAGTCAGTTTATACACTCACCAATAAAAGATTTTTGAGTATCACTCAGCTGCCTGTCCTTCAATTCTCAAGAATCCTCTTGAATTCTCAAGTCTAAGAAAGAAATAAATAAAAGAGAAAAACAGTTCTGCCTCAGTGGTTGTGGCTATCAGAACAGTTCAGAACAGAAATATTTCACACTAAAATCACAATTCTTCACTGTTATTTCCTCCTACATAAAAGTGGAAGTAGGATACACTTTGCAAGTGATTAGCTGCAGCAAATAGTATTAATCCCAGTTCAACTGAAGAGGGGGACATAGTTCCATTAGCCAAACTAGCAGAAATGGCATTTCATAGCCTCTGAGATAGTTCTAAGTGTTTGTGAAAACCAAAGTCAGTCAAACCCTAAACAGAACAGCTTGGGCTCACTCTGCCAAGCACACACATGCAGGGTTTATGTAGATAAATGTGTCACTTCTAGAATCCATGTTCCATGGGTGCTACAATGCTTCTCTACTCAGCAAGCACTGTGCAGCTTTCGGTCGGGTTTCTGATCAATTCAACATCAAAAAAAGATTGGTTAACATCTGTGATTTAAAACTCCTTCCTCATAAAATGAGATGTGTTGCATAATATAGATTTAATCTGTTTCAAGTTTATAGAAGATGTTTGCCCCAACCATAAAGAGCCATTACTAAACTTTAGGAACCTCTGTTGTCTCATGAAGGACTGGAACCAACACCAGAACACGTTTAGTCTCTACAGGAACAGCACTGGCCCTACAAAAAGAAGTTGCAGGTAGATGTGTTCAATATTACTATAGGACACAAAATTAAACGTAAAGTTTTTTTATTCCCAAATTGTCTTGTCTGTCAGTGCTTCACAGGGCTTGAGAAAGATACATTCCATTTTCCATCTGGATTACTCTCATGAGTTTGATTTCTGGTCATTTATAATCCAAGATATAATTTAATATGTCCACTAAGCGTCTGGTAATATAAATCTATTAGGACTGACCATCACGAGCTACAGTCCAGTATTTAGTGTTGAACAACCAAAGAAATGGAAGAAAAAAAATGGATTTCACACCTTAGGTTCTATTTCATGTTTCTTACTGCATTTTTCTTCTTCAGGATTTTAAGCAATAGAATTTATTACCAAAGCAGAATGAGATTCCTGCACGGTCAGCACGTTGGGTACTTTAGGAGAAGATCAGCTAACTCAAGATGACTTATGTTTTTCTCCTGCACTTCAGAGAATTTCAACTTTTTGTAGGTATCAGCTGGAAGTGAAAATGCTGAAAAACTTAAAGGAAGCAATTATTCACGATTTTACCTTCAGCCAAGTCAGTTAGTGTGGAGGACAACCAACAACTTGATAAGTGAGAGGTTTTAGAGGAGCTGGGCAACCAGATGGCTTCTATAAGGCATCTGTGGATATGTCTCACACATTCACAGTACAGGCTTGATGAGGAGGCATGTATGTTTGACATGTACAATAAAAGATTTTAATCAGAAAACTAATTAAATCTCACTGAACTTCTATGGGAAACTTATCCCTAGATTTTTATCATTTTTATCCCTTTTTTTGTCAGAGGGACAGAGTTTGCAGCATACTGAAGTAAGGGAGACTTCCACTATGCATTAATACAAAACTAATCCTTATTTATTCATAGCACAACAGACAATTTGTGATAGCAACAATTATGATTACCCTGGTCTCCCCATAAACTCTTTTGCAGCTTGTCTACCATCTCCAGCAAAGTTTGTCTTAAGCAAACATCATTTCTGCAAATTCAGAAACATTACAGACATTTTCTTTCCTGCATGTAGCCTCCTCTTCCCAAAGTTTAAAATACAGTCAGAAAAAGTATTTCTTATTAGAAACCTTGTCTAGTAGAGGTCTTTGAATTAGTTCTTACATCAAAATCTGTAAAGCTGAAAACATAATTTCTAAGAACATTTATAAGAAAGTTTGTGGAAACTTTACTGTTCATCAGCAAACAAATAGATTACAGCATAAAAAATTCTCATTTTTAAGTCAGAGTCCATCTTGAAAAAAGAACTTTTTGGGTATATTCTGGCTTTTCAGAGGTGAAAAATATCAGGATTTAATTACTTCTTACCAATTTGTTACATTTCTACTATAAAAAAGTGCATGGATATAAAAAAAGCATTGAGATCTTAAAACAGGTATTCTCACAGATTACGTTGGATTTAGAAAAAAAGATTTTTTTCTTTTTTCTCAAACAATGTCATTAAGAATAAAGAATATCTAGAGAAGCATTTAAGTCCTCTATGGTGTCACCTCAAAGATATCTCAAGTCCATCTGGAAATATTGCACTACTGTGAAATCTGAGCATAAGTTTATATAATTAGGTCATTACTTGACTTAAAAAGTTTAAAACCTGTGGAAAATGACAGTCAAAATTCACAGAACCATTCTTTCAGGTAATCTGTAGACAGTAGCACACATCTTGCATGGCTCTTTTTGCTCATTTTCTTTTCCCTTCAACTTACATGAACTGGAACAACAAATGGGTTTTCCTTAAAAAAGGAGATTGTGAGTGGATCCCTTTTTTCAGAACCTTGTTCTTCCTCTGAAGGTATTTTTGTAACCTCTTATAGTCAAGAAACACAATTTAGAGAAAAAGTTAAACAGATTAATAATGAAAGTCCATCTCATGATTATCCAAGGTTAGAAATACTGAGCACATAGGCTGAGATTTTCCACCACTGAAAATTCAGATTGTAAAATGATCTTTCCAGATGGTTACTACACATGTATGTTGGTCATTTGTATGTAATGACAACCCCGATTTGATTGTGATGACTCTGGAGCTAAAACAAAACCAACATATTTATTTACTGTATATAATGTAATCATCAAGACTGACATGTTTTCAGAAAAACTGATAACAGTTTAAGAAATCTATTCCATACGGTCAAAATGAATGGTATTTCTGTATGAATAAGAAAATATTGAAACTAAAGCATGGAATAGTCTCTGGGTATGGAGTACTAGAACACATGACAGATTTATCCAAGATCAAACCAGTGTAGAAGTTTGAAGTTTTGTGACTGCTCTTCACATGTAGCCTACACCTTTTATTTACAGCATCTACCTGAGAGATCTACTTTCACTGGTAACCTAATCTACTCTGTTCAATTCAGTGAATCTTAATTAATGATGCTCCGGGACCAAAATACAGCAAACTACTCTACAGTCAGTCAATTTAGGTAATACACAATATTTGTCATTTTCAAACCAGCACAGACAGTAGAGGCTGCACTGGGACACTTGTGTCAAACCAGAGTTAATATGGAGTCACAGTAAAGTCTGTGCTTCAAGCAGTCATAACCCCTTTCTATGGAGATACTAAGAGAGGAATGAAGCATCTAAGCTTCATCCTTTGGTGCATTTTTTAAAATATACTGGATCCTGTGACTTTAGTCTGAATCATTGCATATCTGTACAAGCAACTCAGCCATGTTACTCAATACATCTTTTTTTGACCTCTTAAAGTACGGTCCTGGTCATTTAGCTCTCCAGTTTACTTTTCTTCTACTTTTACTTCCATTTTGTGGCTACTTCAAATCTTTGCTCTGTATAACACAGGATCATAGAATCACAAAATGGTTTGGGTTGGGAGGTATCTTAAGGACAATCTAGTTTCAACCTCCCTGCGGTGGGCAGGGACACTTTCCACTAAGGCAGGTTGATGTGAAGTGTCTCCACTCTGCTGTGACATGGCAAAAAAAGTGATTTATCTATGGAAATATCCGTTTTTCTCCAAAGATCTTTTTGCTACACAGACATTGATCAGAGTCATGCCTTTAATTCTGTTTTATTGTGAGTACTAAAGGAGCTCACAGGGTTAGTACTGCACAAGAGACAAATCAGTCTGGTTTACTCATGGAAGTGATAGGATCTTCCCATATTGTGACTCAGAATCCACCTGGTTTTTTGTTTCTCATCACTGCTGTCCCTGTTCCAGAGTCCTGCTTTGCTCAACTTGCAGTTCTTTCTGGATCCTGCCCCAAACTTCATCACCTGTTTCTTAGCAGTTTGCTTTATCTTCTTACTCTTCAGGCTTAAAACTTCACCTTAAGCCACCCTGGAGTTGTGACAACTCCAGACTTTGAAATGTCTCTAGTCCTGCCATTCATAAACCTAAAAAGAGTTACTATTCAAAGAACAACTGTATCATGTCAATGGAAAATATTTAGTCCAGTCTTTTGCATTTACCAGAAAATTCTATTTATGGATTCCCAAACCTATCACAAGCACTGAAATTTGAAATATAGAGCATCAATAACAAAGTAGTGAAAGCCAAACACAATAAGAAAAATTACAACATAGGCCTTGATTTTCTTGTCAGATAAACTCCTTATTCAAATAAATAAATAATTACATTTTTAGTTTGAAACTGTATAACAAAAATATTTTTACGGTCAGGTTTTTTTATTGTATCTCTTGCTAAAATGACAATTAAAGGACATTTTTGGTCCAAAATTTTAAGTCAGGGTAGAATAATCAAGCAATTAGGTTTAAATGAAAAATTAGAGGATACAAAGGAGCTTATTTTCCTCTATTCCAAATTATAGGAAAATATAAAAGTCAACACTGGCAATGAAACCTTCCTACAATATTAAATCCTAATCCTTTTTCTGTTTCATCCTGGAGATCTTTTTTCACACAGGATTAAAAAGGAAAGACAATCAATTCAAATAAATGTCAGGATGGTTGACAATATTTAGTTTTTACACACTTTCACACATTATTTTCAATGCATTAATTTCACAGATGTTACTAAAGATGTTTTTTCCTGGTAGATAAGAAAACTTAAACGGCAGAAAACAGAATTATTTACTCAAAGTCATAAAAACTGATAGTGGTAGAGTCAAGAATAAAAGTCAGGTCTCCTGGTTGTTATTCTAATGCACAGGTGATTGAATTATGCTATTTCATCTCTCCTTAGTGGAGCTGCTGTTCCGCACATTGACCTCTGGAGCCAATAAAGATACAAGTGTGGCATTTGTTAATCTAAAGACCCTCTAGAGAGGAAGAAAATGTGGCTGCAGGTATTAGATAGAGGGCCAGTGAACACCCCACAAATAGACACTCAGGTCTTATGTGGAGTTATAGGAGCTTTTTTAGGTAAATCTGCCTGAGTTATTAACTTCATTAGTCACACAAAGAAGAAGATGCCCAAACTTCAAGAGTTTGAAGAATGTGCCTCCCTTGAGAAGGTTTGCCTTCAGATCTCCCATGTTATCTGATGTAGGTTTTATTTACTGCAAACAGAGAAGACTTGTGTAGCAAAAGCACAGGGCTATGACAATTTCAAAATAAAAATGTACTAATCAGGATACAACAAATGTTAGCTGGCCTTGAACACAAATATAAACATACTAGCATAGTGCAACCAACAACAACTCAGGTAGCCCGAGCCCCAGCCTGGCAGTAGGAGAAGTAGAAAAGGCCTCGGCACTGGGGAAACTGTGCTCAACCTTTCTCTTTATTTTCAAGTTTGAAGAAGAAAGGTACAAAAATATAAAACCATGTTGAGTATATGAAGAATATTTAACCCTATACTGACTATATATCTTAGCCTACCTCTATCCCAGACAAAACAACCCCTTGGGAAAGTACTAAGTAAAAATCTAAACCCCTACTAGTCTAAGGCCATACTAAGCCTGTTTCTACCCCAGTCAAAACCAGTCCTTGGAAAAGGGAAAAAAGGGAAAATCTCAACCCAGACTTAATCTAGGCCTACCATACTCTAACGCTACCCCAGAATAAAGTAGCACACTTGGAAAGCTGGTCACTGCCTACTCTGGGATCAGGGATTTGCCAGAACTGCCTTTCTGCAAAACACACAGGATTGCCCCTACCGTCTGGGCCTCCCCCTGAGTCTGACGAGTGGCACCGCAGCACCAGCACAGCTCCGGCCACTAGGTTTCCCATCAAATCTTTGGGCATTTCAATAAAGCTTTGGATACCGTTTCTCACGGGTTCCTTCGCGACCAAGTGTCCAGCACACAGCTGGAGAAACACAGCTTGCCGTGGCTGAGCGCTCGGCTCACGGTTCCGGCACAGACGGCACTGGGCACTGGGGGAACTTCACGCTGGTCACCTGGCACTAGTCGGTTTGCACGGGGCTCCTTCTTAGGCCCTGTGCTCTTCCACATCTTCATCAAAGACTTGCAGGCAGGACTGCAAGGGACACTGAGCAAGTTTGCAGGTGACACAAAAGCGGCAGGAGCTCTTGTCTCCCTCAGAGGCAGGCAGGCCCCGCTGAGAGGCCTCGACTCCAATCTTTAGGGGCTGAGCAATCAGCAAGCCGAGGAAGTTCAACAAGGGAAAGTGCTGCATTCTGCAGCTGGCACGGGGCAAACCTGCATGGAGGGACCTGCTGGGGAATGAGATCTTGGAAAGCTGGGGGTCCTGCTCCACAGCAGCAGCTGTGCAGCTATGAGCAGGTGGCTGATCTACTGCGCCTGCTGGTGGAGCTGCGAGAGGAGCTAGAAAGGTTCCAAAGTATGCAAGAGGAGGAGATGCACTGGGGGAGCCATGCTCTGGCCTCCTGGAGACAGTAGCAGTCATGGGAGAAAACAAAAGATCAAGGGTGTCCTGAACCCTGCTGCCAGCAGGTTGAAGGAAGTGGATGAAAGGAAAGGGTTGAATGGAGGCGTCCTGCTGGGGGTAGGAGGAGGCAAAGGCCCTCCTTCCCAGAGTCACCGACTGCTTGGGCTTGGAAGGCACCCTAAAAACCAGGGAGTTGCAACCCCCTGCCACGGGCGGGGACACCTTGCGCTCAACCAGCTCGCTCAGACACTGCACTCTTAAGGAGAAGGGAGCCCCTAAGATTTGGAAACGCTCGTGCTCCAGAGGAATGCCCAAAGTCCCAAGGTCCACGAAAAACTCCAAGTCGTTTAGAAGGAAATTCCATCCTTGGCATGGACGGTGGTCTGTTAGTGCCTGAGCTAGTGGAGAAGCACACAGCAGGGGGCTTTGGAAAAAGGGCTCGGGTGCAAGGGAAGAGAGAGGCAAGGGATGAATCCAAGAGCAGAGGTAGAGAAAGAGAGGAAAAAGAGAGAGCAGCCTATACTTCATTAAGGTAGTATGAGAAGAACAGGCCTTGGTGCTGTGCAAGCTCTGCTCAAGAATAATATTTCTCTTTTTTTTCAAAGCTTTAAGCAATAAGTCAACCTAAAGGATGCTGCTTGACTCTCCCTACAGCTGGATCTCATACATAAAGTATTTTTCTTTTTCTTTAAAACAACTAAAAGAACTGTGGTAAATGGCTTTGTACGTATGTAGTCCATCATAAAAGATTTCTGGAAAACTTCAAGTGATGGGTGAAATACAGGTTCATAACAGGTTTATGAGCTGGGAACATCAATCTTGTTAGCAGAACGCTTACTTATCTCACTAAGCTGTTCCTTGTTGTATAGAGACTTTCTGCAAATCTCTGCACTGCACTAAGCTCTGTCTAGTTATTTCATGATCCTGTGGTCTGAGTTATTGGTGTTTGAAAATGCATCCCTGCTCAAAGAGATGATGGAGTTCTGTTACAAAATCAGTAGTGGTTACTAAAGTACTAGACCAAGTTTAAGGTACATTTTTCCTATGCATTTAGGTTTTTCCCCTTTATATATCAAAAACAATTTAAAATAATTTTATCTGTGGAACTGTTTCAATGGTAGCTGAAGCCAATCTTCTCCTTTGACTTCCATAGTCTTAGGTTCAGTCTTTATATAGGAATTAACCCATTCCATCTTACAAGAGAGAGTAAATATTACTTGGACCATGAAAATAGATGATGCCCTTGACATTTACCTGATGAAAAAGTGTATTTTCTGTTTTTAAAAATTTCAGTTTAATTGTTTCTTGTTTCCGTTGTTCGCTTTCCACACAGACAAAACACATACTCATCACCTGTGCTTATCAGCTGGCAAAACTATATTTTCTTTTAACACATTGATTATGGTCATAAAGTGCCTTTATAAATATACATTAATGTAAGTGTTTACCACCTGTTTTATGCACTGTTTTTTCACTATAAAGATACTGTTCCATTAATAATATCTGCAACCTATGTTTTATTTTCAAATGTATAACAAAAGTCTGAAATAAACACATCAGTGCAATAAAAAAGGCATCCATTTGTCTTTGGTTCATTAACCACCTTTAAATTTGACCAGGTAATTCAATCAGTGATATCTCTTTTTCCTGTTGGAACCTTTGACTCACTGAGCAGTTTCTCTTTCTGTAGGTGTTTGATCCAGATGAGTCTCAGTGATTTAGAAGCTCAGTGACTTGATTTACAAAGAAGAAATAAGGTTTCCACTGAGTAGCCAGCAGAATTTACAGAAATATCTTAATAAATTGTATGTTAAACTCCTACTGAGAATCAGCAAACTTCCTGAAGAGGTAATGGCTATCACATGAAACCTGGAGAGGAAAAAAAAGAAATCCATCCATCCAGCTGTTCAAGAAAGGGACAAATCACTGCAATTTTTTGTGTTATTGCCATTCTATCTATCCATATCCCCAGTGACGTGCAATGAGATGTATTTGCACACCTTGATGGAAACAGGTTATGGCTATGTGTTCTTATTTTATTAAATTTCTTTATGAGGGAATAGTATTATGCAATGTTTCAGAGTGTATAAGGCGGAAAACATAATGTATTTTCCTTGGAGAATAGGATTTATGTGCTGCAAATATCTGATATGAAGGAATGGCTTTGTGAGGGATTACTGTCAATACTGCCAGTTTATGAATCAAAACCTATTCAGCAATCCTAAGCAGCTGGAAGCTGAACATCTGGGGCAAGAGTCAGCAGAAAATTTTGCTACCTCCAGATATTGTCTTTATAGGAGATCGGTTTATCAAGGTTGAAATATGGGCCAGCTGTGAAAAGCCAAATGGAGAAATAAACCTCTCTCAATGGAGCAAGGACAACAAAGCTGACACAAATGTAAGTATAGAATCTGCTCCTCAATTACTATTCCCTTTCCTTAAATAATATGCATAGGTAGACAGAGAGAAAAGGATTTTGCATGTATCCTCTATGGGATACACCAGTGTCCCATGGGCAAGAAGAAAGGAGGGAGAAATGGAAAACAATCTCCTCAGGCAATGGTCTGTAGCTATGGGTTTAGATCCTTCTCTAGTGCAGATTAAGAACTAGGATTTGGGGTAACTGCAGGTCACTGATGCCCTTTGGGTGACATCCAGCTTTGCTTGTGAAAGGAGTCTGGGATGGAGTGGGATTGGCAGGAGAAGATATTTTACTAGAAGTACAAAGTAATTTCTCCCCTGATTGCTAATGTACGCTCAGGAGTTCAGGGTTCTCTCCAGGCTGCCCAGGGATGTGCCTCTTTTCCTTCTCAAAAAACGTAGAACAAAGTACTTTCAAGCTTTTCTGTTGAATTTTATTTGCTTTCATTTAGACCTTTTAAAAAATGTATAACAGAGCTCTTAGCCAGTAATTAATTCTTCCTTTTACCATTAACAAATGAATGTGACAAAAGGCTGTGATTTTAATAACTGCTGAACACTGGGTAGGGCAGTGTGATGTCTGCAGAACCGGTATTAACTTCTGCAATCTGACCTGTTTTCCACTGTCATAACCATGGTATTATCAGGGTTATCTGCTAAACCAAGGATCTTTATTTTGGCCACATGGAACATGAGTTGATGAGCCTAAAACACTCAAACTGAGGTTTTTGCATACTAAATATCCACATTAGGCTAAAAATATTTTGGAAATTTTTAGCCAAAACAGCCACATGTTCTGAACACAACATAAGGGGAAAATACGTTTCTTTTCATAACATCATAAAATAAAATCATTAAGGTTTGAAAATGATCATTTTAGTCCAACCCTTGACTGAACACAACCATTCCAACTAAATGGTAGCATTAAGTGCCACATGCAGTCATTTCTTGAGCACTTCCAGGGATTGTGACTCCACTACCTCCCTGGACATCCTGTTGCAACGATTAACGATCCTGCCAGTGAAAAAAATTCTTCCTATTGTCCAACCTGAACTTCATCTGGACCACCCTGAGCCCATTTCTCATTGTCGTGTCACTGGTTGCCTGGGAGAAAAGGTCAACTCCGACCTTGCTACAACCTCCTTTCAGGCAGTTTCTGGGGAGTTTTAAGTCACAACTGGAGATTTCCTTTAAATCTTGCCTAGGTAGTAGAATAGTAAGAGAGGAGAATAATAAGAGATAACTGGGGTGCAGAAAAATTCCAAAATTATCCCATCTTACCACTCACTTATTATTTGAAAGCTGCCCTACTGAAGCATATCTCATCCTGAGGATATTGGGTGGAGGATAAATAGGCACCTGGACCTACATAGTGGAGGTAAAGCTCTTACCCTTACTGACCACTCCTGAGGGCATCAGTGTTTCTCTACATAATGCAATTTTTATTTTCATTTTTCTTAGTAGAAAACAGCTCTAGGAAAAATATAGGAACAAAACTCAAGACTGTGTTAATTCTAATATTCCCCAGCTTTTGTGCACTCTTGCTTTGCAGCCTTATTGCAGGAAATTAATGGAATTGTTCCTCAGTGTAATTATTTATTTGTAATAAGGTTGTGCAAGAGTTTATAAATTGTAATGTTAGTAAACAAAACTTAGATTCCCTGGCCTGGGAAAGTAGGCTTTTATATTAACAACTACATTTCGTTATGTCTTCAGGTTCATTAAGTCATTTTTCTTTACAGCCACTGCAACAGCAAATGGTTCTGTCGTTAAGCTCTTCATAGAAATTTACTATGATTTTATTGAAATAGAAAAGAGGCAATACTTTGAGACTTTGAAGAATTTTTTAATGCACTTCACTAATTTCTGCTTTATTTGAAAACTGCTCTTCAATATTAAGGCATCTTCCTCTGCCTAAAATAATTCCTGTTATTGCCACCTCCATATTCCCAGCCATAGAATGGGTCTGCTGGCTTGTCAGATTTAATCTCTCAAAAGCAACAAAGTTATCAAAATCTGTCAAAAATATATGTGCATTAACATCTGATGTAGCCCACGAAGATAAGGAATGGAGTGTGAAGAGTATGGCTGAATAGACTAATGAAATTTTAATGGAACTTCAGTTCTATTTATTGGATCTGTATTTGTCACAAAGTTTACTTTTTTTGTTGTTTCAAAAATTGTCAGTGTTCAGCAGAATTCTGACTGTCTGCCATGCCACCTAGTGCAATTCAACTACACAGCCCATGGCCTCTGCAATTTTGCCTTTCTGCAAAGAAAAAAAATGAACAAAGTTGCCCCATAATATGTGAGGAGAAAAAAACAAAACAAAACAAAACAAAACAAAAAAAACCTCAAAAACCCCAAAAAATCCAAACCAACCAACCAACCAGAACAATAGCAAAAAAAAAAAAAAAAAAAAAAAAAGACAAATACTGGAATTTTATGTTCTAGGAAGACCACAGTGAAGGTAAAAAATTAGGTTAATGTGGTCAATCAATTTTTGTTAGCATGACTCATTTCCAGTTGTGTTTCTCTTACACAGAAGGTTTCCAGCCATGGCTCATTATTTTATCCCAGACCTGGATGTTTCTGCCTCAATTAATTTCCTGTCTAAATCAGTGAGGAGTTCATAGGAAAGATAATAAAAATTGTAAACAGAAGACTTAGAATATCAGCAGCTCATGATCAAAAGGGTCTAGATTAGGTTCTGTACCAGACCACAGGAGGAAAACATTCCTCTATCAAGAATCCAACAATCAGTGCTTTGAATAAAATAAATAAGATCAACATCAATGCCCATATTGAATCATTAGGAACTGTTCTACTAACTTCTTTTATAAACTACAGCCTAAATAGTCACCTGCTTTGTTTCATGTTTTACAGTATCTTTACAGTAAAATAACATCAATTCTGTGTTTTACACTTGCAGATAAAGGGCAGAAAGACTAAGATTTTGCATTATATCATATAAGCACAGAAATTAATACCTTTCTGTACTGACATAAACTCTTACAATTGAAAATTTGGGTTTAGTATTTTCTTGAAAACAGTCAAAAGAACAAAATCTGTAGGTTTCTTAGTATCTTACCACCTCTGTCTGCCTAGAAATATCAATATTGAAATATTATAACACTTCTGGAGCTAATCCTCATCTGGAGAACTTTTACAAATGTTTCTAAGTGACTCTCCACATTCTGTGATACAAATTTGCACACATAAAGTCACATACTGTGTATCTTTGTACTTCAGGGCCTTTTGTCATTCTCTGATCTTAGTTTAGTTAAAAAGAAAAAAGATGAGAATGAAAGATTATTTGGATACTTTGTTCTTACAACTTCTATCCTGTACTACACTTTGCTTTTATTTGATTTATTCTATCCTATAAAAGCAAACAGTTTCAAAGAAGAAAAAAAAAAAAAAAAGGTCGAAAGAACAGAGATTCTAAAAAAAATTTATTTTCACACTGACCATAATCTGTTCCAAGTAAGCAGAATTTCAAAGAAGGAATTTTGTGCTATCAGATGGGAAAGAAAGGAGAGATTCAGTTCTCTTCACTGAAAGGGGGTTTTACATCAGAACACTGTAATTATTAATCTTACTGTTTTTCAATAATCAATGCCAAAAATAGCAATTATATAAATAGAAAAAGAATAATGAAAATGGTTAAAGAAAGTTTTTGTGACAAGAATTACATGGGACTTCCCTCTTGAAGGGTTACATCAGTTGTTTCATGAAGGCATCTTCTGCTGGCACTCCCTGAAATATGCATCTACAGCTTCCATGGGATTATTATGACTTCTTGGAGAAAAAAAAAAAAAAGTTGTTGCTGCTCCCACTACACTTTTCTGTGATCTTCATCCATGACTGGAGGTATCTGGGGTGCTTTTTCCAATGACAAGGGCACATCCGGGTGGGACAGACCAGACTTCCTAACAGAATTCATTTTATGAGAATAGGAATGTAGATCCCACACACAGCTGAGCCATAGGACCTCCAAAACTGTTTGACTTTCAGTGAGAGTGCTTCCCTCACCCCTCTGACCCTGGCCTCACTTAGTACCCCACTACTGAAACTGCGAAATACAAAGAACAAAGTACAGATTGGTGTACCTGAAATTTCATTTCCTCTTAGGCAGTCTCAGAAATAACACATGAAAACAAGTATAGAGCTTTCAGGAAATCATAATACATAAAACTGTTGCATGACAGAGGAGTAGATTTGAGGGAAGCTGATGTTTGCTCTGCTCTATCTTCGCCTTCCTCACACAACTGAGTTGGGAAGCAAATAAGTCAAGATTGGCCAATTCTAATCTACCCTCTCACAATCCCTGTAGATTCATTGAGGCAGCTATAAGGGAGAGAGGTTGAGAGACTTCTCTTAAAGCTCAAAACCAAAATATTTAAAACTTTTATAAAATGAGAGCTGTCTTTCAGTCTCAAAAGATCCAGGGTTACATCTGTCCTGTCTGAAATCAGAGGAGTTCAAGGAGATGCAGTATTTTGGCATGATTTATGTATTCAGCACAGACATATGTCTGAAAAACACTTTTCCAAACCAGCTTTGGACATTCTCCAAAGCCAGCTCCAGCAGAAATCAAGGTCTGACAGAGCCCAGAGCTTGTGGCTCAGAGACAATTGTCAGGAATGCATGGAGCCCAGGGACAAATAGCTAAGGAGTGTGCTCAGGATCAGTGTCCTTTATTGCTTACACCAAGCCAGCTACCTCAGTCCTTGGGCAGACAGCCCTCATTCTTAGGCAACACAAAAATTGGACAAAAAAGTTGAGTAGGACTCTTCCTTGGCTAAGGACAAGTGCTGACAGGGGCACTGCAATTTGGAAGACAAGAAAAAGATTTCTCCAGCACTGCATGTGTTTCAGAAAGCATTTCAGAAGTATGCTCAGCTTTATGTGTGGGTAAAGACAGGTTTTTCTTTGTTTGTAAGGTTTATGGGAAAGGTCAGTAAACCAGTATTTTTGTTTTTATTAATAAAAATTCGGGACTTCTTCCAGTATTTAAGTCCCTGCCACATGATGGTTTGAGTCTTGTTTCCTGACTCATTGTTTTCTGCCCTGGCTTCGACACTCTTCTCTTTCCACACCCCAAATAAGATGCTGAGACACCTCACACTTCTGGGTCCTGGGAAAAAAAGCAATCATCATTTTGGGCACACTTACGTGTTCATTGCAGGTCAAAACCACCTGGACTCAGTCATTTTTTAGGGACATGATGAAAGACAATATATTGCTCTGTACTGCTCTAGGGAGGACAGGCTGAGCCAGTGGAACCACATTCTCACTGCCCTTCTTTAAGCAGGATAGGAGGTGTGGACACCAGTGACTTAATGTAGAAGTCTCTGACCATGGAGGACTTCAAGTCTGGCTCAGTTCTCACATGCTTTCCCCATTTCTTATACTGAGATAATGAACTAAACCAATCCACTTTGGGGTGTCACTGCTGCAGGCAGAATGACCTCAAGCCATGGAATTTAACTGAATTTATTGCTAATCAAGACAAACATCTGATCACTGATTCCAGTAGTGAGAAAAAGAAGGACCCACAATTTTAAAAGAAAAGCTGAGATAAACATGTATCCTTAAAACTCCAGAGTTTCAGATTTCCTTAGTTTTGATGTAAGTTACATTCAACCTACAATAATTCCTCTAGTGAGGCAAGTCACACAGGAGGCTGAGGATATGTGTGACCCTCCCTTTGAGCTGCTCTTTGTCAGTTACTGATGTTCTGCCGTACACATGGTTTTCCTGTCACACTGTTCCTTAGTGTCCATGCCCCAGTGCATGACACCCATATCCACAGCCCCTCGATCTTTCCAGAGGGGATCCCAGTGGGTCCCAGTCTGTTCTCCATTAGGGATGTTGTGACCAGTATAAGACAGTTCATGGCTTCTTCCCACAAAGAGCACCCCTGCAGCCCCCAGGATGTTAACCTCGCCACTTGTGACATGTCACCTCTAGAAAGCTGAGGTGCTTCTCCATACTGGCTGAGAGCAGAGGTGCCCTGACTAAACAGGTGTCTCTCTTATAAACCTCAATTATGAGAATTAATTAGACTTATAGAACTTCTACAAATTACAAAACAGGCTCATAACAGACTTGAACTCACATTTTCCAAGTCCAGCACTAGTCCTATATTTTTTTCTCACATTATACATCTGCTCTCTGCAGAGAAGTCAAAGTAAACATTTTTAATCTGTTTTATTTTGCCGCTCTTATTAAATTAATAAGATCAGATTTAATTTATGAGAAGGTGGCATTTAAATATCATGTAACTTCAACATGCTTTCTGCTCTCAAGCTGTGATGCAATGGGATTGCTGTTATGAATATTAACCCCCTGTGCTATTTTTTGGCTCAGTTAATTTTCTTCATAGTAGTTGATATGAGACTGTGTTTTGATTTGTGCTGAAACAGTGCTAACAATATAGGCAAGTTTTCCTTATTGCTGAGCAGAACTTAGAGCCAAAACCTTTCCTGCTACTCATCCCACTCCATCAACCAGGGGTCTGGGGGTGCACAAGACATTTGAGAGGGGACACAGCAGGGACAGCTGACCCCATCTGACCCAAGGGATAACCCAGACCATATGGCATCATACTCAGTATATAAGGCCAGGGAATAAGAGGGAAAGGGGGACACTGATGGTGTTTGTCTTCCCAAGTCACCATTACTTTGATGAAGCCCTACATTCCTGGAGATGGCTGAACACCTGCCTGCCCATGGGAAGTGGGGAATTAATTCCTTGCTTTTCTTTGCTTACGTGCACGACTTTTGCTTTATCTATTAAACTGTCTTTATCTCAATCAACAAATTTTCTCACTTTTCTGATTTTCTCCCTCATCCCACCATGGGGGACTGATTGAGAGGTTATGTGGGTCTTACTTGCCAGCTGAGGTTAAACCATGACACTCCTATAGATATTATTTTATTATAGTTATATGTTTTAATAGTCCAGACAACAGAAGTAAGAAAAGCTATCTTGGTGCTATAAATTGCACAAATTAGCTGTAATGTTATATTTAGTATTGCATAAAATAGATGTGCTAGCTTCTTCATTGAGACAAGGAACATTTTCTCTGTCTGCTTAGTGGACAACAAATCATCAGCCCAGCACTGTGCTTTGTGTTCTTAAAATCCTCCTTTAATTAATTTTTTTTTAACTTGTCCTCTTTTGTGGACTCTTGTTGCAGACAACACACACACTCTTGTGATGAGTTAACCATGGTCAAGGGCCAAATTCCCACCCAGCTTCTGACCTATGTCCTCTTTGTCATCAGGACAGGGGAGAAAATACTACAAGAAAGCTCATGAGTTGAGATAAATACAAGGACATTATTAACAATCATTGAAAAAACAGGCTAAACTTGGGGAGCCTAATCAAACATTGGAATGCTCTGCCCAGGAAAGTGGTTGAGTCACCATCCCTGGAGGTATTTAAAAGACATGTAGATGTGGCACTTGTTGACATGGTTTAGTGATGGACTTGATGATCTTAAAGGTCCTTTCCGACCTAAATGATTCTACAATTCTATTCTGTTGCAAATTAAACTAGATTTGGGTAGTGAGAAACAAAAAAAACTACACCACCTTTCGTCTCCCAAATGAAAACATCACTCCAGCCCCACTTCAGGTATCAAAGGGGGAAATAGAGGGGGATAGTCAGTCCATGACAGCTTCTCTTGGCCTCTCACACTTTTATCCTGCTCCAGCACTGACTACCCCCAGGCTATAGTGTTCCAGGAAAAGATCTCCAGCACAGGCTCTCCATGGGCAGCAATTCCTTCAGGAAATATCTATATGCTCCAATGTGGGCGTTTCCACACTCTGCAAGGGAACATCTGCTCCACTGTGGAACACCTCTTCTGCCTTCCCTGACCTTGCTTCCTTCTGTTATTTCTCACTCTTTTCCCTCCTCTTCTGTCTGTCCAGTGTTTTCTACCCTTTTTTGGTTGAGTTTTCGCAGGAGGTTTTGTGTGGGTTTTGTTGTTTTTTAATGGTTGGTTGGTTTGGTGTGTTTTGGTTTTTTTTTTGGGGGGGGGGGAGGTTGGTTTGTGTTTTTTTGCTGTGTTTTGTTTTTTTGTTTGGTTTTAAATCACTTAGCACAATTGCTGCCACTGACCAATTTGGGAGCAGCCTGTGCTGTAAAGTGGACAGCTGCCTTGCTCTCCCCATGCTTCTCCAGCGGTGGCTTAGATAAGATAATTTGGGACTTATTAGTGGAACACTGCAAATTGTTGGATGTCACAACCTATGTGTTCCTATTTGATTTAGGGTCTTTGCTATCACGCAAAGGGGAAAAAAAAAGTGCTGTAATTTTGGTTATGAGGTCTGACATGGTCATTTGTGATGTGATGCTGTATTAGCACGATTTGATTTTATAGTGTGACAGTTATTTGAGATAAAAAACTGAATTAGTGTTAGGTTTTTAAAACTAGGGAAAATCATTGCTAGACTGTTAAATTTAACCTTCTGATAGCCTTGTGCTACAAACTTTCTTACTACCTAGCCTGCATTACATTATTATTTATCCCTTCAAGCCCTTTTACACCTTATTGAGTGAATTATGTTCCCGGTCGGAAACTAAATTGTGTGGGATATAATAAGGCTCCAGGTTTTTATTCTAATCAGTGCAAAAGTAATTTATAATTTACATTAGACACAAGAGGTTCAAAAATTTAGTAGCAATATATTGGAAATTTGCTATATACCATGCTAAATCCTTTTCCCCTCCTGTGTAGTATTTAAAACAATTTGGTCCTCAACGTTCTGTACTTAGGGCTGTATCTGTGCTGGGTGATGTAGTAATCTGTGAATTTGCAAAATTTTGTACAGTATTTTATTTTATCATCTTAAGAAACCCATTTTCTACCAACAAGGTAACAAAATCTGTTTCTTGGTATACAGACTAGCAAGGGTAAAATTTTGTTGTTGTTGTTGTTGTTGTTGTTGTTTTTTTAAATTTCATACTTCTGAATATAAAATGGGAAACTCAAAATTTGTGTGGTGTTTTACAAAGTTTTTATTTCCTGAAAGGCATTAGTAGGATTTTTTTTTTCTTTATCTCTTTCCATTTTATATATATATATATGCATACACTGGAAGTAATTCTTAATTTTCTGAGAGCTAAAGGACTGTCAGAAGATAAAAATGAAGCATTATAAAAGAAACAACTCTTGTCCAACAACTTTTATATGTGGTTCAAATAAAAGTAAGAAAAACCTGACATTTTAATTACCTAATATTTACCTGTATGCCTTCAAAAGCAGTGAAAGATTTGTTAGATGACCAAGTGACAAGGAATCTGAATTTTGAGAAATAATGTAACAAGAGGGTATATTGCTTGAGTTGACTTCCAAAGCCTCAAAAGATGAGGAAGATAATGCACAATTTGTCATCTGCTATGGTAGTTAAAGCTAAAGATGGATCAAGGGCATTGCCTTTGTTACAAAAAATGTTTATTACAATGTCAATTTGGGGGAAAAAAGCCTTTTGCTTGTGGAAATCTATGAAAAACAAAGAGTACATAGAATTTTCTCTGAAGGAAGACATTTTAAAAATTTTAAATTAGGTATTTTTAATTTAAACATGTATGAAGTATGTACTGTAATTGTAAATATGCTCTGTAAATATGTTCTATAAATATACTTAACACAAAATTGTGCTATTTACTATCTATATGAGACCAAACTTATAAGGAGATGTTGGATCCCTACAACCACTGCCTCAGTTTTCTTTTTTCTTTGGATACATGGAACATGATGTTTTAATATATCTTGATAGACTGGAATCTTTCCATACACTCTGCATAAATGTCTTCCTCATCACCAAAAGTGATGTGCAGCAGGTATGTTTATTCAACAAACTTCCTTATTGCAAAAAGTTAAATCTTGCCATAAATCTCTTCCCTGTATTCTCTGGAGCAATTTTGCATATCCTGCCCCTTTGTTATGTGGCCATAAAAAACGAATGCGGATTTATTAGAGAAGTGCTGTTTTTCTAAATCCTGACTATGGTCAGGACATTGTGGAGGCTCACTCTGAATATTTAAGCAAACATTCTGCCTAAATGATGTAATAGATACTGGCTTTCTGCTCATTCTGAATTGTACTCAGCTGTGGAATTAGCTGGGGGTTGTGTGTGTGAGTGTGTGCGTGCTTGCAAGGATGCAGAGTAGGTATTCCTGGAGGGAAAGGAAAGGAGGTTTTTTTACTCTGACCTGCAGTTGCTCCCACAGCCTTTCAGTAGTGCTGTTACTTCCACAGTCTTGGCCCCACAGCAAGTCTCCAGCCAGCACAGCTCCCTGTGCCAGATTTAGGCTGCTCACTGATTCCCTGTGCTATGAACAGGGTGAGTGGTTGTGCTGTGGCAAAAGTGTGGGGGCAGGAGATGATAATAAACCAAGAGATCTGCTTGGGCAGGCCAGAGGTCTCACCTTGTCATCTCACCTTTTGCATTCCCTACATACAACTCCACATCCATGTGCAGTCCTTAGGATCACCTGGATGAAGGGGCAAGAGGAAACCTGAGCTGTTCTCATTCATATCAGACCTGTGCTGTTTCTGTGAGTATCTGCAAAACATAGAAGTACAAGATTAGATTTGATTCCTTGACAGTGATTAATATTTCGTGGATGCCCCATCCCTGGAAGTGTTCAAGGTCTGGTTGGATGGGCCTTTGAGAAACCTGGTCTAGTGGAAGGTGTCCCTGCCCATGACAGGGGTGGGACTGGACAATTTTTAAGGTCCCTTCTGACCCCAAACCATTCTGTGACTCTGTGATTCAAGGAGAAAAGTTACTTTTAAGCCTTACTGTGGGTCAATGTCGTGGTTTAAGCAGAAATCAAGGCAGTCAACAATCAGGACAAAATTGTTTGTTGTTCTACAACTTGCTGAATTTAATCTCTTGCTGAATTTAATCTCTTGCTTCTGCTGGAGTTGAAGAACTGGATAGTTGTGATTCATCTGATGCTTTTCCAGGGTGGCATTTTAACTCCTTTTTAAAGATACAACCTTATTTCTTCAAAACTACTGCATTTCAGAAGCTATCAAAATCTGCCATATATTTGGATATTCAAATCCCATTTCCAAGGCTAGTCTGTTGTGGTTTGAGGCATTCTTTGCTCTCAGACATGATATACTGTCAGCACAGTCACCAGAGTGACTGAAAGCCACAGCACAATGATATAAATGTAATGTTTCTTCAGGCATGGAGTCTAATCGATTGCTGACTGGGAAAAGCATTGACATAACGTTGAAGAGCACCGTTGTAAGTTGGATATTTGAGGTTCAGATTCAACTACAATGCTCCAGGAGTTGAAGGTTCCACTGTAGGCTTTTATGCAAGGCAATGCAGTATTTTGAATTGCCTGTGTTCAAAATGTGTCTGTGGAGGGGAACGTAATTTGTCCCCTAAGCTTTTGACTGATAAAATTCCTCGAGGGGAAAGAATTACAGCTGAAGATTTCAGTGAGGAAACCTAGATACTGGGGACGTGGGACTTTAATTCAATATAAATCAAAGTTAATGGAGAAACATTATCTTCCTGAGTGGATATAGAATTACTGATGTATTCTGTTAACTCCAAAAGTTCAGCCTATTTGCTGCTGGTGTTACACATAGGTGTGTTATGGGCCAGGTTTAGCAGAGATAAGTTGCAGTTCTGCTTAACAGAAAACAGTGGCTCATATGTACCACTGTTGGTTTCTTAAACAAACACTGGTCGTTGCATTTCATCTACTTGTTGATTTTTTTCTTCTTTTTTTTTTTTTTAATCCCACAGAAGACTGTATTTCTGTGCAGGTTTCAGATTATTTTTTTTTAACTAACATTTCTATAACGAAGGGGTTGTGAAGTCTCAAAATGTTTTTGCCTTTCTGGGAAGGAACAGTTCAGCATACTCTTTTTCTAAATGTTGCAGCTTTTGCTTTCTTTCCGATAGTTTATTTATTTAATTAATTATTTTCTGGTACCAGGCTCCATCCTGCTTGCACAGAATAGATTGAAGGCAGGAGGTGGGGAAGGAATTTGAGCCAAGCAGTTATTGGAGCTGATCATCATTTGCTTTTTTCCGACAATATTTCGTTCTTCTTTCTAGAGGTGACAAAGCAAAAAATTCCTATGTATGTTCTATCTTTTAAAATACAAGTATAAGAAGGATATCTTCTTAAATGTTGGTGTGGTTAATTAATGCTAAATTGTGACACTTATAAGCCTCAGGCCTTGTATCTGTTCCTGGCTGTGGCAGGGGGACTGTCTCATTGTCTGACTTCATTAGACCATTGCACTACTAGTGCTTTTCTTTTTTTGCCTTGGGGAAAAACTCTGTCTTCCACCTTTTAGATAGGTTGTCAGGGCAGAAAATGTCTTTTTATTATTGTATGTGTGCAAATGGTGTATCTAACAGGACTGGGCTAGAATTTCAGATGAAATCTTGGATCCCAGCTAATCCTCCTTTAGAAGGAACATGCTTTTCATAAGGAGTTGGATTTTTTCAGAATAATTCAGATTTTTTCTATTTGTTTTTTGCAGATGTACCTGTAAAATCTTAATGTGTATTAGTATATGTTTTATTTTCTAGGTGTTTTTTCATAGAAAACCTTAATATACCCTGCAACTTGTAATCAGATTTTACACTATTATTGCTGTGTTGTTCTAAAATATCATTTCTAATAAAATATGAATGCTCATCTTGGTAATAATTTTCATTTTTCACAAGAAAACAAGGTACACTCATCATTGAAGTGGGCAGGTTTCAGTGAAAAATAGTTCAAAACTTGGCAACAGTGCAGGCTTTAGAGTTACTTTACTGTTCCAAGAGGTGCATGGATCAGCACAGGCACTCTTGGAAGCCTCCAAATATTATGGGTTCTATTAAATGTTTCATGATGTTATCTCAGTTACTGACTTGCTGTTTCTTGTCTTCTCGTGTAATTTTTGGTGCATAGTAGTTTCATCAAATTTACTTTGTTACTCTGCAGTGACTCAATAAACTGTATATTCCTGAGTGGATGTGGCACTTGGGGACACAGTTTGGTGGTGGCCTTGGCAGTGCTGGAGGAATGGCTGGACTTGATCTTAAAGGTCTTTTCCAACAGAAACAACTCTGCGATTCTAAGACCAGTGCTGAGATCTGGGAAGGAGGGATGGAAAAGTCATGGCTTCTCCTTACCAATCTGTACTGTAATTGTTTATTTTCTTAACAATAACTCTGCCAGGGCTGATGGATTAGGACTGACAGGCTCTCAAACAATCTATCCACCTCTATGCCCTTTCCACTGGAGTATCTGAGCCTAGTCCATTAAGTAAACAATGCCCATGTTCTCTCTACCTCACTTCCTACTCTATCCAATCTCCCAGGCTGGGGGAATGCTCTGCCCTTTCTAAATGAAAGGATATGAAGGAACTGCTGAACTTGCAGGAAATCGTGGTCAGGCTTTTCATTTGACTCTTTAATGGTGTGAGCTCAGAGGTTCCTTTTATTCCTTCCACCTTAGAAATTTTTGTTTGATCCACTTGCAACAGAAGTTCTCACTCCCACCAGCATGACCTGCCCTACACCAGGCAGCCATATCATAATTTCAGAAAAGCCCAGCTTCCCAGAAAAGTAGTCAGAATTGTTCCTTTAAAATGTTCTGACAATCAGCCCAGGATTCTGGCCAAGGTTCAGTAAGGAAGCAGCTGCACGGATCAGCATCAGGTGCACCTGGTTGTCTGTGTTCCTCCACTGACTAGACAGAATATGCTGAAAAAAAGCACAGTATCTTCAGGGCATGTAAATTTTTCCCCTTGTAGATAAAGTAGAACTGCTGAAAGGATTTTAAAGTGGCTACACTGGTCTTTGCTCTACCTGGAGAGGAATGACTGGCTACGCAGGTAGAAGAGCACCAAGCTCAGTGTTACAAATAAAGCATTTCTAATCAAATGAGACAAAGATGAGCTAAAGGACAGATGAAGGTGACAAAACTCCACAGAATTGTACAGTGGGAAGAGAGATATCTTGACCTGAAAAATTAGCTTGTGGAAGATTCAGAGCACATATACCACTGCAGTCCATGGAGATGTTACGAATTCTGATTTCTTAAAGAGTTTTGGACAGACTGTAAATGACACAGGCCTAAAAGGGCTTGTGAAAACCTGGTTTATTTCCACATACTCAAATTATGAGAATAGGAAGGAAAGCATGAATTCCCCAGAATGAAATGAAGTCATTTGAAGTATTAGAGCTTGAATGTACACGTACATTCCTGAAGTGAACTTTATTGTTGTTAAATAGTTCTTAATAATCCTTCTTCTTGTGAATACTTTCATTCACCAGCAAGTGACAGTTAAACTAGATGTGAATGGTGCAACCAAGACAAACCCCAGTAGTGAAGCATTGTTTTTTCCTGCCTATGTATAATTTATTTGGGTGTTTCAGGTTCAGCCACAGCTCTTAAACAACTAAAAGAAGAACAAAGGTTGTACCAATACAGCAGCAAAATTTCTGAAGGATTTGTCTGGTCCACTGCAACGTGAGCAGAAAAACTTAGTATTGCATTCAGTTGTATGTCTGAAATGTCACTTTAACGACCATAAATATAAAATAAAAACCTAAGAACGTCGCTTTGCAAGGGTTTACTCTTCTGGTATTCAGTGTAAGTAATTGGTATTCCTGCTTGCCATCAATCATCCTTTCGATGGGCTAAGCATGGCTAACAAATTAGTTGCTTGTTGCTTATTTGGCTGATATTTTACTGCTGTGTCAGACTCTATTTGAATATTTAAACAGCAGTTTTTTCCAGGTACTATGTTTTTCTCTCTGGATGGTGCTATAATTAGAATGTACCTTTTGTTTCGTGCAGTTTTCATAATTGTCTGAAGCTCACAGTATTAGTTAATTTGCCTTGTTTGGGTTTTATGTTGGCTGGTTGAATCTTTAATACTGAATTTGTGAGAAGCACGGGCCAAGTTATCAAGTTACCTAGAGAACACCAGCATCTTAATCTCTTAAGATCTGATATAAAGTGAGGTATAGACCGTGTACTCAGGAGTGTGAAATCTGAACAGACAAGATGAGACATGGACTCTCAGAGTAGAAGTGACTGAAGTGAGAATAGAGCAGAAATAGTACAATTACTTACCTTCCTATGAGAGGAGAAAGTGGATGAAAGCTGTCTCTTTGAGCTGTTTAAAAAATAAATTAAAAAAAAAAAGTGCTACAACCGAGGGATACTTGCATGTGTATGGATGGACAGGGTGGTAGTGAGTGATTCTAAAGAATTGAGTTTTCTTAGTGGATTTTTGGCACCAATAATTCTTAAATCATGTTTTAGTCATGAAATGACAAAGGCACTCAAGGAACAGCCTTTTACTGGTGTAGGTATCAGTAAAGGGTTTAGTCTTCTCACATTCTGTGAATGCAGATGGTTTTACAATGCTGAGTCTATGTACCCCCTGGATAAATTGAAGAGTTGTGCTTTGGGTTTTGGGTGTTTTGAGGGTCTTTTTATTTAAGGGCCTGTAAAGTACTTCATTTGAGCACATACACTCTTGTAGCTGCAGAAGAGTCCAAGGAATGCTATAAGAAAGATGGGAATACATGTCACAGGACTTAGCTCTTTGATCTTTGATTCATCCAAATCTGTCTCCAGGGCCAAATCACTTCATCCAGATGCAAAGTGCTGCCACTGACTGTATATAAGTGATGGGAATGCATTTACTCAGGGAGGAAATCTGTGTTTTGGAGGTTAAAAATTGAAAATATCCATACAAACCTAGTGTCTCCTACCATATTTCTCTTCTTTTTATATAAAAAAATAGTCATTTTAGTTAAGTTTTGTTTTGATTTTGGTATTTTATGTGCTCAGATCTTCAGAACAAATCTCCTTATTTTGGGTATTCAGCATCAGTGTTGTGTCCCTGGCACTGCTGTACAGTTATGGAGTAGTTTACCTATGAATTTGTATGTGAAAGGCCCATGAGCTGAGTTAAAAAGGAGGGAAGAGTAACATCCACAGCTGACTGAAAGGCAGTCCCATATTTGAGGGCTACAGTTTCCTAGTAGCTTGGTTATTTGTGCAGTGGGAAGAATGACAGACTTGGGGGGTTTGAAAGCTTATTTCCATTCCCATTAGAAGTAATCTGCCAGTATGAAGTCTTTATGATTGTGATTTCTTTTTCAGAGGGAAAAATTAAATTATTTGAGATTGACTGAAACATTGTGATAGGTGTAGGTGTAGGTAAATCCTAAATATCCCTCTTTATACTCTAATCTTAACAACTAAAAAATAAATTCAAAACAAAAATTGAAGTGTTTTGCTTCTGGGAATTTGAAAGGGTTCTAATGCATTTAAATGTTACCTGGTTTTTATTTTAAAACAGATTTTTGCTGAAATTGGCACTGATTTGGAAAGCCCATGTTTATTAGAGCTTTTTTTGTGATAAAAAGTGATTCACTCACAATTATTTTTTTTTCCTCAACCAGCTTTACATGGAAATTTCTTGATGCTGGATTAGGTGTAGATATCCTTTCTAGAGAGTTTACAGAATATATGTAAGCTGTGATAAGACCTGGCAGCTGTATTTCAGCTATAATGTGGTAGAAGATGTTTAAGTGAAACAGAACAAGGTAGGACTATCTCAAGAGCCTGAATTCAAGGGAATGTAAGGGACATGAGCACAGTGAAATGCTAAGACTGTTACCAGAATAATTACAGCTCCTGACCTGTGAGTCTTGCTCATAGACAGTCTTGAGAAGTAAGTTGAGTTTTCATAGGGTTTTTTGTTTATTTGTTTTGTTGTGTTTTTTTTTCAGTAGAGGGAGATCAGAAGAGAAAGAAAATCCATCCAGACTGCATGAGACAGAAGCCTGCCATCCACCTTTAAAAACAAAACAAAACAATGCCAAAAAATAACTTGAGGTGACTTATGACTTTCCTGTTGTTAAGAAGCCACAACTGTGACCATGTGCAATTTATAAATGTATTTAAATTGCAGCTCAAACTTTATGAAATTGATTTACATGTAAATAGCATTATTAAGAATTTAAACAACTAAGAAAAGAATTGTATTCAATATTAGAGATGCTCTTGTGTTTAAAAAAACCCCACGTTATTTTGGGCATATTGAAAAGGAAAAGTTGACCACTAACTTTCAGCAATATTTGTCTCCAGTTTATCTAATCAAAATCCAGTAAAGCAATGCTGAATATGGCTACATGTGATTTTATTCACTTGTCTTTACAGTAAGATTTACAATGCATAGAAATCCTTATCTGGTTGAGTAGGAAATACCTGTGTATCTAAATTGAACTTCATAACACCACAGAAAATGAGTACAAGCGGAGATAAAGAAATATAATTTCTTCAGTGACAGAGAGAAGACAATGTGTTAAATGTTATTAACATGAGTAAGCATAAAATTGTACAAGGTACATATGTGTATTTCAAAAAAACCAAAAAAAACAAAGAGACTTAGGTGTTTCCCAAAGCTAGAAATTTAAATAATCTGCAGAAAATATTAATTGTCCTGCTCACTTCTTGGATACCAGTTAAACAGCTGACAGGGAGGTGGCAGAATAATCTGTTAGAGAACACATTTGTTGGGAATACACACCCAGTTTTTAATAAAACTGGATCACAGTGAAGCCAACAACGTAAGGATGACGGTGTCATAAAAGCACCACAAAGTAGGAAAATGATTCTGTGGTGTAGGAGTTAAACTGTTCCCTTGTGAGTGTGACAGTGTGCTGTCTGGTTTCTGTTCCAGGGTAATCTGTCCAAGTGTTAAATGCTCGGGGGGGAGGAAAACCTGAGACTTGAAATCTGTAACATTTTCTTCCAGTGCAAATGTATGAACCAAAGAGAGGTGCAGAACTGCTGAGGCTGGGAGAAGCCTCTTGAGGTTGTGTAGTTCCAACCTTCCTTCTCAATGCAAGGTCACCCAGAACAAGATGCTCAGGGCCACAAGAAGCTGAATTTCGAGCATCTCAAAGGATGAAGACTACACGAAATCTCTGGGCAAACGTGTTCCAGTCACTCTCACAGTAGAAAGTGTGTGGTATTTTTCTCATGTTTGAACTTTCAACCAAGTCTTCCAGTGACACCTACAGAAACTGCATTGACATTAAAAGCCAAAAATTTTCCTTGTGACAATATTTGGAAAGGTCTCTCCTTTCCTCTTGTACACCATGGCATGTACAGACAGGAACCAACTGTACTGTGGATGTATCAGTGAGATTGTTCACTTACCACAGTGACTAAGATAACTGAGAAATTAGTCAAGATACAAATGAGGCCTTTCTCATTGCTAAATTAATAAATTTTTACATCTGGGCTGAACTTGTTCAGCCAAAAATGCTATGCAGAAAGCTGCAAATTCAAATTGATGAAGAAATAACACAACTTTCTTGTCAGTGCTAACAAGCACTTTCCATTAGAAAATTTGACCTTAAGAAAATCTGAGATAAATTGAACTATTTAACTTAATCACATCTTGACTGCAAGGTTTTCAGCTTTATTAATCTAACTTTTTAATTTTATAAAGCTTCTCTTGGTCCTCAAACTTCTAGGAGATACTAGTACAACAAAAAACTCAGGTATTTTTACAAGTACACAAACTTTTCTTTACTTTTATTTTAAAATACCTATCTTATTTGCTTTAAAGTCCTGTTATAATACTGATCAATTTGAAGAATCACTTGATATTTTGGACAAATTGGTCAGTATCACTGCTCAGGATTGTGGTGATGCCTGTTTATCTCAGTCAACAGGGGATGGAAAGGTCTGTATGTTGCTGACTAATGAATAATAATTTAGATGGTAGGGATGTTAGGATGTTCTGTGCAAAAAATATTTTGTTTATTTAAATGATTTGCTGCTATTTGCTAAGGCAACAGCCAGACCTAAAGGTCAAGAAGTTGAGGCATTCAGCAGGGACTATGGAGAGTAAACCAAGCCATCAAAACCAGAGATTGCTTGCTTGTGAAGAAAACAAAAATATGGAAGAAGTGGGATCCTGGCTTGGAAAGGTAAGTTAATTAAATGCAGTTAAAGGTAGATTAAAATCCCTTTTGTTTCTAGATTTGTATTATTCCTTCTTCAAATGACTGTGATCATTATGAATAAACACCTGGTGGTTACCCCTGGCACTGGGTCTTAGCTGAAGTGCCTCATGATAAACCACATTCTGATGCATGGAAAACAGAAATACAGGGCTCTGATTCTCTACTTATGCTATGCAAAGCAATATATTTCATGGGAAAAGCCCAGAAACACAAATGTGATATGAATTTTGTGCCTGACTAGTTGATTCAAACAATGCTTTAGTGGCTGCTGCACACTTTGTACAGCCTTAGTATCCTGCAATTGCACAATGAGAGCTCTATCCAAATTCAGTCTATTTCTAACATCAGCAGTAAGTTTAGTATCACGGGAAAATTACTAGAGGCAGTTTAGCTACAGGGGATAAACTTAGTCCTGACACTTCTTTGTTGTTCACCGTGGTCTAACATATTGCCCTGCAGCTTTCCTGTTTCTAAAAGAGGAAAGCCCTATGGCTGTATCGGGTGTCAGGGGTCACTTAACAGCAGACCATTAGCAGGGAATGCTTTTGTGACCTATAAGTTCTCTGGGTTTACATCTAGATTATCATCAGCTCCTGAAGTGGCTATTAAAAACTATTACTTGGTTGTGACTGATTGAAGCACAACTTCACCTGTACTTTCACTGTACTGGGGGTCTGTACACGTGTAGGGTGTAGCTGGTGAATTTCTGTTTAATAACCATGGTCTTTATCCTTCATATTTAAATGAAATCCCTCCCACTACACACTGAAACAAGAATGTTTAAATAGCCAGGAAATTTCCATGGAAAAGTACCTACCTGATAATGTAGCCAGAATTACAAGGACCCTGTTGTGGTTTAACCCAGCAGGCAGCTAAACACAGGACAGTTGATCTCTCACTCATCCACAGAGGGATGGGAGAGAGAATGGGAATATGGTAAAGCTTGTGAATAGTGATAAAGACAATTTAATAGGAAAAAAAAAAGAAAGGGAAAGTAATGATAAAAGAATATACAAAACAACTCGTAGGATCACAAAACTAGTGACAGAACAAGGTGCAACAGCTTTAACTGGAAGAGGGTAAGTTTACATATTAGGAACAAATTCTTCCCTTTGAGGGAGGTGAGGCCCTGGCACTGGTTGCCCAGAGAAGCTGTGGATGCCCTGTCCCTGGAAATGTTCAAGGCCAGGTTGGATGAGCCTTGGAGCAACCTGGAATAGTGGAAGGTGTCCCTGCCATGGCAGGAGTTTGGAATAAGATGGTCTTGAGGGTCCTTCCAACCCAAACCATTCTGTGATACACAGTGCACTTGCTCACCACCCACTGCCCAGCCAGTCCCTGAGCAGTGACTGCCACACCCAGCCAACTTTATACATCTCCTCTCCTGTCTATCCAAGCAGTTCAATCCTGTTTTAACTATTTGTGGATTAGCCAGAAGCTGCAATTCCCAGGATATCTGAACAAACGGAATCAGTTTGTTTACCCTGTCTAGGCTACTTTAATTTCCTGCTAAATTTTTGTGACTCAGGCCTCATCCTTTCCTTGACTCCTGGCTCATTGACAAAACACAGCATCTCATTGAAGGCTTAAAATAAATATTGCAATCCCTATTACCAAGTACAGCTTTCACCACTCAAGCTGTTCCTCCTGTGTTGGTTCCTGCAGATATTTTTTAGCAACCTTCTAAATGGATGTTACCCCTGATCTTCACTTTCTGTCTGAACATGCATCTTCTTCTTTTTGTCTGCTGTTAAGTGACCCTTGACATCTGATAGAACCATTACCATTCCACTTTTTGATACCCAATACTTGCCACTGGAGAATAAAATCATCAAGTCTCCTATGAAACACCTTTCCCTGAGATACAGTCCCTGAGACAACTGAATATAGGCTGCTTTCACAGGGAGGCACAAGAAAACCTTTGGAAAGATACTGTAAAATGACCTGCTCACAGAGGGGATTTCTGCTAAATCCCCATTAAAATTAGCTTAAGCCCCAAAGCATGTCAGTTTAATCTTCTTCAAGTCCTGTCATCTCTTTTTAATATTTATAACTGGGCATTTAAATGGGTAACAGGAATACTCAATCATTTTTTAATCCAGTTAAACCTAACAATATCTTGTCAAAAAGAGTTCCACAACAGAGCATTCCATTGCAAACTATTCACTTTTAATCAATTCTAAAATTGGCCATATGAGACCTTTTTTGTTTGCAAAGGTTTTGGATTATGGATGAACTTGGAGCAATGCCTGATATGAAAAAAAAAATGAGCAAGTTGAGTTCTGAATCAACATCTGGAAAACTGTGGCTACCCTTTTTTGCATCAACATTTGCTCTTTCTGCATGCTTATTTCAGCTCATGTTTTCTGTCTCTCTTGGCTCCTTCATCAACAATGAGAATCTTTCAAGAAGGGCAAAAAAGAAGAAAGAGGGGAATGCTAGAAAGGAACCTATAAGTAGGCAAGAGGGGAGAGGAGTTAAAAGGCACGCACTCACCTCTTACTCTGAAAAAGAAAGGTCAAACAGAAGAATATATCTATTTTTTCTGTTTATACCAGTCTTGTTCCTGAGGGTGTAGTTATCTTGTAAATCCATCACCTCTGAGCTACAAAAGGAATAGGAAACTACAGTTAACATAGTAAACCCCATCTAAAGAGTATGAAAGAAGCTTCACGTTTCAAAAGTGTCAAGACAATTTGGGAAAAACTACTGAATCTTGTATAGGGCTGTAGAAGGGAGGAGGGCAGTAGAGGCAGTGCATCTCTTTTTGTGGCAGTGTTGAGTATAATTCTGCAGAGGAACAAGACTGTGGTCAAAGACCTCTAGGACAGAGTGCTGTTTTCTCTAGGCCAGGGTTATGCCTGCTTCAAGATTAGACTTACATTAATGCCAAATATTCTTTTAAGATTTATAGAATATAAAGAGCACAATTTGAAGCTATAGTGATTGCATTACTGTGTTCTGTCTTCAGGTAGTATTTCAGTGAGGATATGCCTTGGGATATACCTTGGTGTGATACTTTTCTTGTTGAAGCTACATCATTCCATGCTTGTGTTTGAATGCACATATTTAATTTTCAAAGGTAAAGCCAGGTCTCTGCCTGTGATTCCGTGTATTTATGTTTCTTAGAGCTCACTTTTTAATTGACTCTTTAGATAACTTTTCATGTCCATAGAATATGTGTCCTAAGTACAGAGTTAAGTGAGCTTACTTTATTGAGTTCCTGACCAAGGATGTGTAGATGTCTAGAGGATGGGTGTCACAAAGGGATGGGTGGGTATGTATGTGTATAGGTAATTATATAAATCTGTGTGTGTTTGTTTGAATAGTGTTAATTCTTTAGGTATCCTATAGGATAGCCATTCATTTCTTATTGGAAATTAACTCATGACATAATTATTGCCTGATTGTATAAACTCTAGTTCTTCATACATGAGAGGATGATAGAAACTTTGAAAGCATGTTCTGCTGCACAAGTAGCAGTTATGGGTGTAAACCACGAGTTTGAAGCTTGGCTTTTCTTTTGCCTAAGTTTTCACACTATGCTCATACCTCTTACATCTGTCCTATAGTTTAAGCAACATAATTGACTTTGTGTACCTACTGACTTCTCTTTCCTTACAGACTAACATGCTGGAAATGGAGTATCATGTCTTGACACAGGTTTAAGTAATGATATAATAATATACACTTGTACCTGGAACAGAAGGTCGTAAGAACTCTGTCATTATTAGATGTCTACAGATGGTTTGGGACAACATGGAATGCTTTGGTTGACTTAAGTTGACCTGGTAGCATTAGCTAAAAATTGTAAGGTGGTTTGGCCTTGCAAAATAGGTGGAACAGCAACCACAGCTGACAAATAAAAAAATCTGTCAATCAAAATGGTTAAAGCATGTGAGTGATTTCCCTTAGGTAATGAAAAATAGATGAAGAGAGATTAGAAAAGCCATGGAGAGTACCACCATTTACACAGAAATTACAAATTATCAGAGAATGTCCTTGTGTGCATTTTGAACAAGTGTCATCAACAACCAAGCAAAGAGACTTCCAGTCCTTCACACCTGGTGCACATTACACAAACATATCACCATTTCCCAGGTTGGAAAGCGTCATGTGCCTAAAACCCTACAACCTCACATTTGTTCAGTGTTCAAGTGTTTTAGCAAATCTTTTGTTGATTCCTCTGTACTGACTTGATTAGTTTCATCCTTCCAAGGGTTACCCTTTTATTTTGCTTCTACCTTCCTTGGGCAAACCAGATATTAATTCTTACTGTTTTCATCCTGGTACTGATTAACTCTTTTTCTCAAAGAGCATTCAAGCATACTGTAGTGTGGCATAACACTGTCATATCTGCTTCTCCCTGCAGCATGTTTCCTATTCTATTTTATTTTAAATAGTCAAACTTCTCTATTTTATTATGAGTTTTGCATTTTTCTGTGCTATGTATATTCAAGGAATATAAAACCTAAAGAAAAATAATGTGGTTTGCTTTCATCCTGTGTTTTCCCCACTTTTCAGTTATCTGTGTAAATAAACAGTGAAATGATAGTAGTCTTGTAGCCATGGGAGAATTCAGGTTAGAAAAGAGCAAAGTTGCACAGAAACAGTTGTTCTTAAGACCTTTCAAGACAACTTTACTTAACTCTAACATAAGTAGAATACTTGATTGTGGTAGGCGAAGTGAGAAGTATGTAGCTAAACTGCATTATGAGAGGATGAGGTGGAAGTAATTTTAAATTAGTCCCCCTAAGTTCTGGAAATTGCTTGTTCAATTATATCCTATTGCTGATTATGGCACAATCTGTTTATTAAGTACTATGAAGTGCAAAGGGTTCTGCCATTATCCAGGTGCTTTCCGAACTCAAGGTTAATACTGAAATTTGCTCATTGATTTCCAGGGTCAAGTCTAAATACACTCTGGGCTGTTTTCAATGTATCTTTGAATTTTAATGTTGAGTTAATAGAATCTATTTTAAGGTTTACAACGGATTTCACACCTGACTTGGTCCCAGTTCTAGGTTTTTAAATGATTACCTTAAGAAACAACCATTGTGTCCCTCAAGAGCTGAATGAAGAGACTCTGTTTTACTCTGGGTTGTTCATAAAGATTTTACTGCTGTGCTCTGCAAGGCTTGAGCTCACATGTCCTTTTCCATGGGAGCATTGATAAGGTCTCTTTCTTGCACCATCTGTTAGAGATGGAATTAATGGTGACATAAGCTTTTTCTTGGAGAAGATGTGAAAGAAGATAAGTCTTGGAAGGAGACACTGTGCTGGAGCAGGGATACTTTGGATAGTAACTGTGGACTATGGCTTTAGCGGGAACAACTCTGAGGGACTATGGCTGACTTACACTAGAGTAGAAGAAAATAATTCAGTAGTGAAGAGTAGTGGAGGAAAATAAGTCAAGTGGGCAGTGGCAGAAAACAGCCATTGTGCACTGACCCAACCTCCTGAACTACCCATTACCACACAGAAGGGGTTAGACAGGACTGAGGGTAGCAGAGGGTAAAAAAATGAGGTGGAGACATAGAACAGAGGTGTTGTAGTGGAATCTGGGGAGAAGGTCTTTTTCTATATTGTCTTCATAATTGTAAATTGTTGTTGTTTTGTTTTGTTTTTTTTTCCCTAGGTACCAGGCTCAGTAATCAAAAGTCTCTGCTGTTTGGCAAGAAATTAAATTAAGTAAAACTCCCTCTTCAAGACTGTTTTGCTTCTGACATGTATAAGGAGTGTCTACACCTTTCTTTAGTTTTAACTGGAGTCCTATTAACTCCAGACTTTTTGTGTAATTGCAGGACAAGCTTGAATCCCAAAGCACTGATAATTTGTAGATATTTTTCTTTCTTCACTGCATCCCAGGATGTATTTTGGAGTCTCTCTGTCCCTATATAGATGTAATTTTCTATTTCTTATTGTGACACAACAAGAAAATTTGCAATGGATTCAGTTTTTGAATATTGTTTCCAAAAAGTCATACTTAGAGTTAGAGGGTTTGATACCTGTTCACCACCTCTTCAGTCCTCCCTTCCCAGTTTGCAGGCCTAGAAAATAGTATTTGAAATTAACTTTGCCTTGTTGTTGGCCAGATAATAATAACCCTTCCGAGACAGAACACAAAAAGCTCTTTTTCCCTTCAGTGTAGGAGGGGGGGATATGTGAACTTCTAAAGGGAGACAGCTGTTGCACAGGAGTGTGAATGAATTTCATTGTGATACAGGATTGCTCTCTTCCCCTTAAACTATTGATTGTTTTTTTGCTTGCTTTGAGTGCCAAAAGGGAGAACAGAGAACTGGTGCAGAACTGCAAAGAAACACTGCAAACTAAATAAATAACAACCTTGAGCATTTGTGAGCTGCTTCTGCAGTAAAACCCCGTAACCTCTGTCTAGTTGGTGATGTTGACCTTGGGTCTGCAACATCACCCAATAACTTTCAGCTGACTAGTGAAAAACATAAAGCTGGAATGTTTGGGCTTGCACTTCGAGAACTGATTTGTCTTCAAACAAATAACATTTCTAAGCTTTTGAATCTTTACCATTTCCATTGTATTTTCCTCAGTGTAGCCCTGATTCTGTGTAACCTTAAATATCTGGTCTGCAGGCTTTTGTTGCATATACCTCCAGTATAGTTGGCATGAAGAGCTTTCTTAAAAGCTGACTTTAATTTACTGATACTGCATTGCCCAGATCAATATTATTGCATTTGGAAGGTCTATCCTGCCATTAGATTTACCAACCAGAAAATGGGGACCACTAAAAGGCTTGACTTCAATTCACATTTCTTATAAATCTCCTATAAATGTGGATTATGAAGCAGCATTTTTTTGTTCTTTTGAAATACTGAGGAGATTCTCCAGTATTTCTCTGGGACCACTGTGTCATTTCCACATGTGATCCTTCAGGGTGGGATTAAGTAATTATGTGTGTTTTGCAGTGGTTTAAAGCTAATGCTTGTCACTTTATTCAGAAAAAGAGATCCAAGAGGTGCAATGGGACTGCCCAGGACTAAAGCAAGGAGAATCTGGCCTATGATATCTATTTATAGAGCTTGCTTTCTTCTCTTTGTATACTTAATTTTCTGAATACCATTAGCCAGTAAACATGTTAAAGAAATGGCCATCCTCTATTTATATGTTCCAATTTGCCGCTTTGGTCACAGAGGGCACATTCCCTGGCTGTTACTCAACATTAATGGCTGAATTAAAATAGGCAGTTGCCAAAACACACTTCTGAGACCTGCCTCTGATTGTCCATTAATCCAGGATAATCACTTTTACTTTTCTTCTTTACCTGCATTCTCAGGTCATGTTCCCCTTTGGCATTTCCTCTTTTTGTTGATTTCCTTTGACTGTAAAGTCACTAAACTTCATTCAGTGAAAGAGGACGACTCAGAGGAGAAATTTATGCAAGTCTGATATGTTGCACTTGTATGTACCACTTGCACAGTGGTAACTCTGACTCCTCTTCAATATAAAGGTTTGTATATGATGAACAAGCAGGTTTTGCTGCTGAATAGCAAAGTGATGGAGACATATTTCTACCTATAATAAAAACATTTTCAAACAAATGTTTTAAAGTGACACGAAAGCTTTTCATTATAATTTTATATATTCATCTCATAACTAGTAGAAATTGTTTTTTATACTGGTAGCTAACAATTTGCTGTGCTTAATATATTTGTATTTGCAATGAATACCTAGAGTCTTCCTTTTTCCCTTTATTGGCTTCTAAATTTGTTGGGGTGGGTTTTTTTGAGGAGAAGGGAGATAATAGTTAATGATGGATTTCTATGGATTTCTAAGTATCAAAGCATGACTGTGACATGCTAACTTCTAATACATATTCCCCATCTGCAGAACTAAAAGAGTTAGTAAGCTATAAAAAGCCAGTCTTGGCTGCCTTCAAATCCAGCAACCATCTACCTGGTGCTGCCTTTAAATCTATATACTGGAGTTTCCCAATAGGTCTGTAAATGTTTATATACATTCTGCAAACAGAAATACACAGCTCTAAGGTTAAAGGAATATCATTTGTAATTATGCCCTTTAGATTAGTATCATTTCTTTCCTAGAGTTATTGGACTCCAAGCACTTTTGTACCACACAGATTTATATATTTCCTTCATTATGAAAATTCCAATATAAATACCAGTACCTTCTTTTCTTTGGACCTTTTAGTCTGAAAGTTTTAGACATTCTATATGATATTAAATTACTTATTAGTAGAAATTAAAAATTTTCTCACTCGAATGAGTTAATTCTGCTGCTTTCCATTTAACTCAAACTGATCTGTCCTTTCCTTTAATTTTTTAAAATTAATTAATCATTCCAATGGCATAGCAATAGAACATTAAACTCATTAAAACGACTAATAATTCATCTTTGGTTACTTTAGGATTTTTTTGGTTTTGCTTGTTTGCTTGGTTTTTTATCTGGAACTGCAGTCCATAAAAGTTCAGCAACAACAAACTTCATCCAGCTCACCAAAAATGGTGCTGGGGCCTTGAGGTGTTCCCTTCTTTGCAGTCACTATTTTTCTATGTACCACAGTGATTCATGAATCGCAGTGACTGACAGAAAGGATAAATTTCAGGTTCTTTACCACTGTCTTTGGTAGACACATATATAGAACGTCTATCTCCATTTAGAAAAGATGCTGGGAAAAACATACTAAATACTTGTTTCTAATTAGAAAGAAGCTCAGTGTAGTAGCACAGTAGCAAGAAGACTGAACTTCTTGGCTTCTGGTACGTAGGATGGTAATTCAAAATACAAATTCTGCTACAGATTTTTCTTGGTTCACTCCCCAGTTTTGCATCTAAATTTGCCACGACTTTATAGACAGTGAACAAAACTTGAGTGGTGGAACAGGTCTCATGGAGCAACCCATCTAGGAGACAACTCACCAGTTCCCCTGTTGGTTATTTAGCCCCTCTCTGCAGTCAGTAGCTCTTACTGAGATGTGTGCAAACAGCGATTGTGCAGCTCATTGCAAAATCACGTTAGTTGAGCAGACAACTCCTGGAAGTTCTGGGGCCACCCAGAGTTAAAAATAAATGCAGCCAGACAAGCCAAATGATTGCTCAGGTTCTCTTGCTCCTGGGGTTTCTCTTGAGAACAGCTGCCTTCTCCGGCAAATTGTCTTTCATCAGCTGATTTGTGGCAACTGATGCTTCCATATTCTCACCTGCTGTTTATAATTTAGGGCTTCCCACTTAATCTTCCTTGGAGTGCTCTAACACAGAGTACTGACCTTGGTGTACATTTGGTTAGTACAAGAAGCTTAGGGAGCCTCTCTGCCAGATACCAGTTCTATCTGAACACTAGCAAAAGTGATTAAACACTGAACTGTCCTTTGCCTGTAGATGAGCTATGTACTTCATGCTTGTTACTCTTTTAATTCAGGTCTGATGAATTAGGTTTGATTTTCTTTATTGTTTTCATTTATTTTTTTCCTGGAGATGGTCTGCTTGTTGTGTCTGGTGGAAAATGAGGACATAACATTCATTTAAGTTTCCTGTAAAATTCATTTATAGGAACATCTAGATCTTTTTTAGTATGTACCACTTTTGCCCTTTGAATGGTGTTCTGAGTTGTTTAAATGTTTAAAGTTGTTTTATTGATCCACTAATAAAGGGGTTGTGGCTTTGTCCAGGAAAAACAATGTCTGTCAGCAGAACTTGTAGAGATAGAGAAACCAATGGCTTGTGGCTTTTGTCTTTTAAGTCTTAAAACATAATGATAGTCAGTATGATAACCACTCACTCCTAGGCTGGACAGTAAGTACTAGTTGTACTTTCTTTTACTTTTTTGTCCCTAATAACTTTTTTCTTTTCTTCAACTTTTCTAACAATTTATCAAGATTCCCATTCATAAGTCATTGAAGGAAGGGCACACTGATTGAAAATTTGATAAATTACTTCTTGTAATATGATTTAACTTTCAAAATGTTCTTCATTCCACCAGTGTTTCTCTCCTCACTTGTTCCATATGTTCACTTTCTGTCATCACCAGCTGTAAGAAATGGTTTTGGCTCTTGACTCCAAGATATGTCCATTTACAAGCACTGCCTTCTAGGTTGCACACTTGTTAAAATACAGTCTTCATTTTTACCTTTTCTCTGCCAGTCATGCTGTTCATTTACCTCTATGACTCAGACGTTGAATATTCCACTGGTTACTGTTTCTGAAATAGGAATCATAGGGTGTTTTATTATTATTCCTCTTCTGGTTTTATGGGTTTTTTTGTTGTTTTTTTTTTTTCAAATCTCACCTTTCTTCTAATGTTGGACACTATCAGTGAAAGAGTCTAGAACTCACCTTTGCTGTTGTGTAACATAGTCTGATTTTATGTTACTGTTCATGACACGTGTCAAAGGATTCAGAAAGCTAGCGACTATGAAAGAGCAGAGTTTTCACTTTGGCAGTAATTAATTTAGTCCAAAGAACTACTGTTATGGTTCTCAGGGCTGGATAAAGCTAAGTGTCTTTTCTTGGTCTCTGTTTTCTTGATATATTGACTCGGTCCATTTGGTACCTGAAACAGAGAAAAAAAGAAAATCTAACAATTGTTACTCATATTGAACACTGAAAATCATTCCACTTCTTTATAATAATTTATGATCCCTGTAAAGTCTGACATATACTTGTGCTGGTTTTGGCTGGAGTAATTTTCTTCCCAGTGGCTGGTGTGGGGCTGTGTTTTGGGTTTGTGCTGAACACAGGGTTGATGATATAGTGAAATTTTAGTTATTGCTGAGCAGGGTTTACACAGAGCCAAGGCCTTTTCCTGCTTTTTGTACTGCCTCAGTGGGAAGGATGTGGGGATGGTTTGCCAATGCATGGGAAATAGGGAGGAGACACAGACAGAATAGGTGACTCCAACTCCCCAGAGGGACATTTGAGACTATATGACATCCTGCTCATTATATATAGTGGGATGAAGAAGGAAGAAGGAGGGGAGTTGGGAGTGATGGTCTTCATCTTCCCAAGTAACTGTGACATGTGACGGGGCCTTGTTCTCCTGGGGATGGCTGAACACCTGCCTGCTCATGGGAAGAGGTGAATTAATTCCTGGTTTTACTTTGCTGTGTGCTTTTGCTTTCCCTATTAAACTGTCTTTATCTCAACCCATGAGTTTTCTGCTTTTACCCTTCCAGTTCTCTCCCGGGTCCCACTGATAGAAGAGTGAAGGAGTGGCTGTGTGGGCATTGGTTGAGGGCTGGGTTTAAACCAGGTCAAAAGTTTTCTCTGATGAGCAGGTCTGCTGCTGATGTGGATTTTTGAATTATCATCCTAACCTCATCATTAAACTTAAAACACGGATTCTATAATGTCCAGATTTAAGGGGAATTTCTTTTTTCCTCCTACTGCGATTGAGTCAAGAACCAAAATGTTAACTGCTCAGGAGTCTTGGGAAAAAGTCAAGAAAGAGAATCAAGACTCTGTAACCATCCAGATCATAGTATCTTAGTGTCACTTTTCTGTGTAAAAATTCATGTTTCCTCACAGTACTTGGTTTCTTAATGTTCTCACCCTCAACTCTCTCTCCTCTTATTGCAGCCCTGGGTGCATTCAAACATTGCTATATAATGGTTTTCCAAGTGCTTTGAGCTGAACAGAATGATGGAATTACCACACAATTAACCTGCATGCTGTGAATGAAGGCTTCTATCAATATAAATCAGTATTCCGTCTATGAAACTAATTCATGATATGGAACAGCATCCAACACTGAGCATTAGTACCATCAGCTTGTCTCAGAAATAACACAGGACCTGCTTATACAAAGAGATTGTCATATATTTGCTGACACTACCAGGGGTTATACTTTGTCCAAGTTTTAGGGAGCTTTGTTGGAGACATTTCTTTATGTTTCAGTGATGTAAGTACATGTTGTTGAAACCTGTGTCTAGTAATCTCAAACAGGTTTTGGATTCTTCAGCATAAAAAGGAAAATTTCTCTCTGAGAAAACTTTGAAGGGAATAATGATACATAACAGAAAGAGGTTGCCTGTGGGAATGAACAAAGGAGATGAGACTAATCAAGCAATAAAACAAAGCTGTTTGAAAAACAGTGATGGACTAAAAAGTTTTAATTTTTAGATGGTCATGGAATAAAAGTCCACTCTCCAGTAGAACTTTTCAATTTCTGAAGACTTACAGCAGTTACTCAGTGTGCCACAAATGGTTTTGTTGTTATTGGGTTGTAATTCTTAAAAATAAAAGCCCATACGTTTATTTCCATTTTTTCCCCAATATTCTGTAAAACGTATGCCTCTACATATAGTTGAATATCTTGTGGTGAATTACATTTTTTCCCAAAACTGAAGAGCTGGAGAGATGGAGCAAACTTCAAGATTACTCAGATGAAGGCAAAGAGAGGCATTAATATTGGAATAAAAAACCTGTTTGAAATGCAGATATTTGCTTAGACTGATGACTCCCCTGCATCTGATTTGGACCAGAGACTATATATTCAATTTTGAAAATTCAGTGAGCATCCTTATCACTAAGCTGTTGAATACTTTGAAATATGGGCCATAAATGGAACAAGTGTAAATGCTCCATCAGACAGCTTCAGATAAATAGCTGAATTGGATGCCTTTCTTCTTGTTCTGACAAGAAATCTCTGCTATTAAGGGTATTCTGTAGATGCCATGGAAGATTTTCTGGTGTCTCAGTGTTTGCAACACTCACCTGGGGTAGTGGAGATGGGTTCAAACCTTTGGAGTAAATAAAACTGAGGAGGGGCATTAATGTCCCCCAGGTTGTGGCAAATGCTTTAAGTGCCTTTTCTGAAATAGGCATTTATTTTACCCTTAGAAGACCTAAAATTTATCTCTCTGCAGACTGGGAGAATATTCACAGCCTAGGAAAAGCATTCATCATCACCTGGCCAGACATCTGAAAAGTCTGCCTTTGCATTCTGACCTGAAAAATATGATCTGAATAGTTGCTCTGGGTTGGAGTTTCCAAGCACAGTGAGCAAGGCTGATCCAAATGCCTTAAACTTCCATTTTAGGAATTTACTACTCTTTGTCTGGTGGGAGCCCAGTTAACCCTCTCTCTTTGGAATTTGCAGTATTAATAGTGTTGAGTCAGCTGTGGGGATGGTTAATGCCACAGGTGTCATTTTGTGTATCATAAGTGAACCTATAACACAAAAATTCAAAGGAGTGAGATCTTGTGCTAAAAAAAACCCAATTGTTTAATGTTGAATTCTTATCCTTTCATAAGAGAAATTTTCCTGAAGCAGGTTGGAAACAGGAAAGGATTTTCAGGGTGGCAAGAAGGAGACAAGCAAATAGCAAGTCAGTTCTTTTAACCACTATTGCAGAGTTTAATTGTCTTCTTCAGTGCTAAATATGTCAAGTGGCAGGCTTTCTCCAGCTTCCATTAGCTGCTTTTAAATAGTGTCATTAGCAGAAGGGGAGGTCAGGGAAAAAAAAAAACAAACCACAAGTAAAAGCTATCTTAGCTCAGAGCTCCAGATAAAAGCATGTTACAGATGAGAATCTATAGTATCCCTGGATTACTGAGCAAAGAAATGAACCAGGACAGAAGGAAGAATCCTGAGTCTTCTGTTAAGTGAATTTCTGTTTTAGAAACCAAATCTTCTTTCTCCATCTCTTTGTATAATGGCTGAGTTTACTCCCATTGTAAAACATCAGAAGGATGAAAATTCAGGTTTTTTTAAGGAGACTCAAATCTGTTACATACTGGAAAGGATTCTGATATTCTTTTAATTAAAACAAAGATGATTTTCTGGAATTTGGGGAGGGAAGTAAGAGTTAGACATATTCCAGTTAAAGTAGTTCAGAGAATTAGTTGAATTACTTACTGACAAAAGAGATGCAGGATGGAATCTGCCTTGTTAATGGGGTGGATTAGAATGTGAATGTACCAGTCTTCATAGGATAGAACAAATATAATCTAAAGCTAATGGAGACCTAAATTAAAAGTGCTTTAAAACTTGTCATGTTACTCAGTTGAAATCCAGCAAAATCAGGCTCTTAATGATAGGATAAGAAGTAAATATTAATGTATGTTTTCAGATCAAAACATTTTAAAACAAAAGATCAGTAGACAACTAAGTCAAAGCTACTTTTTAAATCGATCTAAGTCCAATTAAGATTACCTGGATTAGTCAGGGAAAAGGGAAGGAAAAAAGAAATCCCTATTGATGTACTCTTAAGCAGATGCAAATATGTTACTTTCTAGTTCAGTGGTTTTAAATCCAAAAAGGTTTTTTAGGTAATAACTTAACGTTCTGGTGTGTTCCAGAGGTACTGGTTTACACTGTACATTAGATTATTAGTACTGCTTTTATATGTTGTGTGAGTGGATGTCCTGTCTGCCTGTGTGCCTAGATTCCTTCTCCTTCCCCTTGTCCCCCCCTTCTGAGTTTATTGCCTTATTTCTGCCAATAGTGAAAGAGTGGGAATTTTTTTTTAAAAAAAAGTAATAAAAATTGTGTATTTGGCATGTTGTAAATTTTTTCTTAAGAGAATAAATAGTGGGGATTACTCAAGATCTATATTATAGCACCTGAGGCTTTTCCCTGTGTATTAGTACAGAACCTGCATTGGGGAGGGAAGAGGAGTGAGGAAGGATTTGGATGGAGATATGGTGAGTGTACTAACAGCAAGCAGGTCTTGCACAAGGATCATTCAGTATTGCCTCATTCACAGACAAGGAAGAAAAGCTTCACCATTTTTACAGCTTGTGCCCCTTTCTTCTGCAGTGACATGAGGTGGCAGTACTGTATCTTCAGCAGGTGTATCTTGGGGTTCAATTCAAAGGGTGCTACAATAGATGTCTTAAAATATTTTCCCTCTGTTCCTGTGAGACTCACCTGCCACTTGGAAGTATCCTGGGCAGTAATTAATCACTTATTTCCCAATGATTTTCATGTGTTTCGTTGCAGTGTCGCTGCACATATGGCATAAATTCTAATTCCTGATGAGCAATAGATGGGGAGATCACCTAGAAAGAGAGATAGTAGGAAGAGAAGGATTTTCTCTTTTTAGAGAAAATGTTCAGTTTATCCTTACTATTTTTATACACTGCTATGTAAATAGGAAATGTCTATTAAGATTGCAAAGACAAGAATTTAAAGTTGTGATAATATGGGTAGAAAAAAAGCCCTGTTGTTTAAGATCAGCCTGTAGCTTTCTTGCTGTGCATGCAAAGCTGTGCCATCTGATGTATATTTTGAAGTCCTATCTACAATAATCAGTTCCACTGCAGTTAGCACAAAAAAGAAAGCAAAAAAAATTCCCAAAATCCCCAAAAGTCAAGTCATCATCTATTTATTAGTTTGCACTGCAATAAATGGATAGGAGAGTTTGCCATGTAGATTTTGATGGAAGAGTGTTTAAAGAACAAGGACTCTTTTTTTGTATAGGAGGAGACAAAAAAGTGAATGGGATGTTTTAATTATTCTCATTATAAACATCTTCCTGTAAAAAGTAGAAGGCTGTTGGATATAAAATTTATATTTTCAATGTATATTATCAGTGAGGGAAATTCTCTCATTGCATCAATTCAGCCTGAGAAACAAAGCTTCTGAAAATGCTGGAGGCATGAGAATAAAACCATATTTATTGCTTTTGGTGTTACAGTTTTATCAGGACAAGAACAGGGAATTTGGAGAAAAATGAAATTATGTAAAAACTGCTTACTTATTGACACAAGAGTCTATATATTTCTATAATGAAAAAAGTTATTAAATAATAAAAAATATTCAATAGTAAAAATTTCTCTCTAGCACATTGAATGTAGTGCTGGGTATTTTTATGAAATTAATATAAAGTCTTTCCATCTTACATTTAACCAGTTATCTAGCATTGAAAATACAACTGGCTTTATATTGAAGCTAATTAATGTGGAGTTTGGGTCTGCTTTCCTGGAAGAAAAACAGACATACCTGTATGCTTCCTTTGCAATAATAACTTCTGGATTCCACCTATTTCAACCAAATTTAGTAGGGGAGCTCAAGATGTTCCTAAGAGAACTAAGCAGTCATGTAGCAGAGAGGTACCACGTTCATTGCCTTCACTTCAGTAGAGGAAATGTCATAAAACTATCTAAAAATTTATTAGAAATCAGGAAATGTGCTAGTGGAAGTCATTACTATCCCTATTAATGAGAAAAGCTTAAATTGGAGTTTACAGGCTACTAATTGTATTAAAATCTATTGCTGGAATGCGGAATTAGGAAAACAAGCTTCATAAATAGACCTTGATATTAACATATTTGAAAGAATGGGAATAATATTAAAAATAGCACCATATTGGTGGCTTAAAGAGGTTTTACCATGGAGCCAAGTAGTGAAATGCAAGAGATTAAAAGTTTTAATGTAGTTGCTTAACAAAGCTGTGTGTTTAGAGGAAAAGAGAAGCTTGACATTTGTATTTTATTTGGATACCTTATTCAGCATCCTGTTTCAGCCAAAAGCTGGTGTTTCAGGTGAATCAGAGGAATCAAACTATCAGTGATCCCTGCTTGCAGCCATTTTCTGGCTCAGGTTCTTCCAGAGAACACAGTGGCTTCTGTGTGAGCATCCAGCATCTGCAGCCTTCTTTGGAAGGGATTCCACAGGACAGGTGAATACACAAAAGTCAGCCTTCTGTTTTTTTTCTTCTTTACCATTTAGTTGAATCAACCTGTGGTCATTAGTTCTTCTCTGGAAGGAGCCAACATCATTCTTTCCCTCTTCATCTTCCCCTTGTCACTCACAATTTTATACCTTTTTTTCACTTACTACCTCATACTTTTCCAATATGAGATGGTGTAATAATGGCACCACATGTCTGATACACCCTCACTGTGCTTCTTTGTCTTTTTCCCAGTGATCTGGTGTTGTTCCTGGGGTGGCAGACCATACCCATGTAGCTTTTGACATAAAAGTTAGCTCAGGATTTATATAATGGCATAATGTTATCCCCTACCCCTTTTCTGATGATCTTATGCTTAATTTTCTTTGGACACTAAGCTTAAGTCCAAGAGCTCATTCTTATTCTAGAAAAAATATTTTTTGTATCAAAGTTGATTTTGATTTTCCTAAAAGTGTACTTTTTTGTAATATTATTTGAATCTATGTGGAGGAGGAATGGACAGGAGATATTTTTGTCCTCCAAAGGTACATTTACTACCAATGTAGTAATTATGGCTTAAAAAACACCCCGAAAATAAAATTTTTCTGATACTGTCAAAATGGTTTTTTTAAACTTATACTGTTACATTAATGGGCTAAGTTATATCTCATTCTGTATCAGAGAGCTGGGAATAGAATCCAAATTGATTGAAACAGTAAGATCTGATGGATTTAAACAGTAAGATCTAAAAATTACTTCCTCCAGCCCGAGGTATCACAGTAATAATGAGGTAAAGAAAATAGCTTTTATTTTGAAACTGAAAGAGTCAACACTTTGGTTTATTGTTTTTTTTCTGGGCTTGGTCATCTGGGTTTTTTGTTTGTTTGTTTGTTTGTTTCATTTTCAAAGCAATTTCTGTTAAGCTAAACCATCTTACTCTTTGGAACTGTGCACAAAGAAATCTAACAAATACACCAGTGTATTGCCTGTATGCATATCTTTTTGAGAAGTCACAGGAGAAAGCATAAAAATAACAAGTGAGAAAAGCCAAAGCACAAAAAGAGACACAGTCACCAAAGGACATCAAGAGTTACAAGTAAATTAGTACTAACAGAAAAGTTGGTAAACTGTCTAGGTAATATTCAGAAGAGGAACAAAAATAGCAGATCAATATGCTGGTTTGGCTGAAACATTTTCACCTTTTTTCCCTCATCTATCTTAATTCTAGGGGGAAAAAAAACCCCAAGACATCACTGGGCACTCTGTTACACAGAACCAGCCACTGAGAAACACACAGAATACATTAACATTTTCTAATTGTAATTTAGAGGCTTTTAAACGTCTGCACCCAGTAAACTTCACCCTATGTGCTTAAAAGGTGCCAATGATCCCTAAAAGCAGTTTAGGAAACAGATGAGGTGCCAGAGGATTGGCAAAGAGAGAATTTGCTGTTGATCTTTAAAAAGAGCAAGGGAGGGGAGGAAATGCTCAGAGTTGTGGGTTGATTAGCTCCAAGTTCCTTCTATAAAAAAAAAAAAAAGGGCAGAAAAATAAGTTATTCCTATAACTGCCGTGAAAACAAGGAGATGAATAATTATTATGGATTTAGGTCAATTGATCCTGTTTCCATCTACAGCACGTTAACAAGTACTAGAGACAAAGGAGTGTGTCAGAAACAGCAGTTCTGTGAGCAGGAGTTTTCACCCTTTAGTAAGTAATGACAACAATTTTAGTAAATCTTTCCACCTGACATTCTCAGGAGCAGCCCAGAGATCCATGCCCTGAATATAATTTGAAGTATGCTGAGGTGGATACAGAACTGTCTTGAAAAACATATGGAGAGTAGTTATCAGAGATTTATTACCAAAACAGAAGAATATATTAAGAAAAGTTTCTTGGAGTTGCTGGATTTGATACCAATCAATACTGGAGTCAGTTTTTTGGATGATAAATCAGAGCCTATGGTCATTAGATTTTCGGGGCTGCAGGTGCACTGAAAGAACAAGATTTCAAATTAATTTTGGCAGTTTTAACATACAATCTGAAAATCTTTAAAGGTTTCTATTAACTACAGAAAAATGCAAGGTTTTCCTTTGACACAGAAATAATGAGTCTAAAAAATCTGACAGAGGGAACAGTCAGAAACCCTGTAACACTTAATCCTGTGTGCCAGTGTTATGGTTTGGGGTGTAGTATTTAAAGAAGGACAGAGAACATTTGAGTTTGGGGAAGAATAAGGGTCTGTAAACCATTAACTATGAGGAGTGACAGAATGACCTGAGGCTGTTGTAATTCAAATGTGATTTTAATGAAATATATATAAAAAAATTGAGAATATAAAATCTTCAGCAGTACAGAAAAGGTGATTGTGGGATGATTATTCAACTTTTTCTTTTCATGTAATGAATAATTAACCTGCAGAAGTTTCAAAGGATGTTATGAAATCCAAAAAACATTAATAGGTTTGAAAAAAATACAAATCTTGAAAGTAGTGTCAGGAATCTCTGCACTGTAGTTGCTGAAGTTTTGGAGAATAGTGCAAGGGAGGTCTCTCTTTCCATAACGGTTTTTACAGGATTTTTCTAACCCATGTGTTACTGACAGCTACTGGAAAGAAAATATTACTATAGCTGGCTGTTTGGTCTGGTATAATTTGGCCTTCTAGATGTTTCTATGCTCTGAAAAGAGAGTTAGTGTGATGGGGTGCAGTAAGTGTAGTATCTCCTGTATGTGGACATATAAAAGAAGAATGTTTTCCTACTCATCAGGTTTTGCTTGCAAAGCAGTGACTTAACTTTTGGGACTAGGAAAACTTGTATTAGTCATTTGGAGGGGGAAGAGCCACTAAAAATGAAGGGCTGGTATAATGAACTGCTAGAAAATATTCAGCCTTGCTGCCAGCTTTGGAGACTTTTGAGAACATGTTGGAAGAATAACTGTCATGAAGAATTGCGGGTAGAACTGATACTGCTTTGGAGGAGGATAAGCAGCAAGATTTCTTGAGTCCCTTCAATCCTATCAATCTGTGATGAAACTCCCCTTCAGTCTCAGAGAAAAGAGATCATGGACAGTGTAATCAAACCCTCAAGATTTAGGGGATTTTCAGTGAGGTGATAACTGAGTGATGACTTGTCAAACCTGTCTCTGGTCGGCCAGTTGGCAGGAATATTGGCAAAGAGCTCAGTTTCCCTTTTGACACCAAAATGGATATCTGGATTTTCCCTAAGTGTGGAGTTGTTTGATACAAAGCTCTGTTCAATAATCTTAGTCTCAGGATGAGAGGTGTTTGAGGTTAAGCAGTTTTACAGTCAGATATGAAGCTGGTGTGTAACATCTTTATATTCTCCTTGAACTGTAAAAAGAATTAGGAGTTTTTCATTATCTCATATATTGGAGTGATTCATGTGGTAAGACTCTGCTCATAAATCCCTATTTTCTTCCAAAATGTGCATCTCACATAGATTAAATATTTAAAAAGAACTCCAAATAAAATTCTCTCCCTTTTTCTGAGGATTTCTTTTCTGCCTATACTTACATTTCAAGTGAGACAATGGCAAACAATAAGTAAGGTTGAAGATGGATGTCAATGTTACACACCTGTGTTAATAATTAGAGTACAAAGATATACATTTTATTTCATTATGGAATCTCATAGCATAGGAGCATCAGCAGGAGAATACTTCAGATTAGTTCTGTAGATTCTTAACTGTGTAAATGTGAATTTGCTGTTTGCTTTGAATTTTAATACCCCTGAAAGATTAAATAATATTTTTTTCCTTTTGGAAGGCAGAGATTTTATTCTAAAACCTGTAGAGAAAATAAACACTGAAATGCTCACCTAGGGCCTGCTTTAATCCACATGAAAGCTGAGGCAAAGGCTTTTGTTGTCTCTGCTAAAAGTTGGCTTATTGCATACAGTTTAGTAATTTTCACAGTCAATAAAGTGGGACTACTGTGATCCCTGGGAGGGGTTTGACATAAAGATGCAGCTCAGGAGAATGTCCTTCTGTTGGATTTTCACTTTTCTGCTGAGTTTGACTGTGTGGAACAGCCACTGATTTAGCTTCATGTCAGGTTTTACATCTCTCCTAAATCATGTTTTATCATTTGTTTGTATTTGTTTAAAATTTTGTGGATTTGAATCTTACCTACTACTGATAGTACCAGCACAGACTAGAAGGGCGTCAGGGTTGCTCAGTTTGTTACAAGACATTCAGAGCTGGATCTGTGATTTTAAAAAAAAAAAACAACCAACAAAGAAATAAAACCAAACAAACAGACAAAACCACACCAAAAAAACCACAACAACCAAAAGCCACAACCCCTCCTCACAAACAAACTAAAACCCAAACAAACAAAACCCGAAGCTTCTCAAAACCAAACACCTCTACACGCAGTCAGAAATAAACCCTCTGTTGGGTGCATCTCTCTGCACTATTTGCAAATATTCAGATGACTCATGCTTGATCTACCTATATATGTTAAGTTTTGGAATAAAAGTTCTCACACAAGAAATCCAGCAGGTCCTCCTCTTTCTACCACTACGTGTAAGGGGATTCTTAAGTAAAAAGTAATAATGACTTCAGAAAATTTTGTAGTAAGAATGATTCTGTATGCACCAGATAATTAGTTTGATATTTGAAGGGTGTGTTCTAGTCATTGCTATAATGTATTACCTGAAGCGGTGTATTTATCCCACAGGTTGCTCAGAAGCAGCTCACAGCCACAGCTCAGACAGCAGCTACACTACGTGGTCTCTGTGGGATCACAGTCTTATTTTCTAACAGACTGCACTTCACAGCACAGTGTGACTGAAAGTGCTGTTTCATTTAGGATTGAAGTTGTCAATCACATCTCCACTGCACAGGAATGATCACCAGATACAGTTCTTACCGATGGCCAGAATAATTAGGACTGAACACTTTACTGTGAACACTGTAAAAAAAGTAATGTCTCAAGGAAGTACACCAGCCTGCAGCAAACTCAGCAGAAGGTACCCTGATGCTAAATTTGAAATGCAGATGTAATCTGTAAAATTACATGACAGGAAAAAAAATATCTGAGCACAAAATGTTGTAACAGTTGAGAAAGCAAATGACTGGCCTATCTCTCAGTAGAATATTTCATAAGTCCCTGAATTTCCCAGGTCTTCAAAGAGCCAGACTAAAATGCTCCTCTGCTAAAATGATCTGTTTGTGCAGTATTAAAAATACTTGGAAAAAGTTTTGCAAGAACAGAGAGTGGCTTTCAGAAAATACCTGCAGTTCTTACATTTCCTCAAGGAACTGAATTCTGCAGGACTTCAAATCTTCATATACCCTTGTCTGGCCTGAAAGGGACAAACATATTTAGTTCACTAACATGAGCCACAGTTCTAGAAGGTGTAGGTTGTTTTCTATTCCCAAATTAAGCTGAAATAATAAAATGCAGGTTATACTGCACAGAGGTGCTCTGTTCCTTTACCTGACCCTTGAAAAAGTCAGTCCTTCATTAGCCCAGGAGAGAGGCAAGGGAGTTTTACTTTAAAAGAAAACTAATGATAAATTAGCAGTATTTTACCAAATCTTTGTCTACCTTGCTTCATCTGACCAATCAACCCTGCAGCAAAGAAGGCTCAGAGGAGATGGGCAAGGATGATGTGCCACAAAGCTCAAGGAATAATGCAGGATGGGGCTGACCACAGCTGTGGCAAAACTGACTTTATCTCAAAACAGAGGATCTGTGGCCATTAGTTTAAATCACCAGCTGTCAAAGCTGAGCAGATCAACTGGTGGTACAAATGTTTCTCCCTGATTTCATTAAAAGAATATTGATTTGTCCCTGAGTTAACCAGACCAGCATGTAGGGAGTCAATATGGGGCTCAGCCCAACATAAACTATAAAAATTGAACAACTAATAATTTATTTTTTTTTAAAAGAGCACTGAACTTAAGGTGACTTCGGGCCTGATGGATTAGGGATATCCAGTGTTGTGATGCCAAGTATATTTTAGAGGTTGGTAATGGCAACTATTCTGATATCTCAACTGAACTGTTATGCTTAGCAATATATAACAATTGCAACTCACACTTGAATAGTAGTTTTTTGGTATATTTTGTATCAATGTGCTAAATCAGAAATGTCATGTAACATTAACGGTCTTCTAATAAGTAAATTTTATATTAAGCATTTCATCCTCCATGTGTGGAAAAGAGCCTGGACAGAGTATTAAACTCTTAACCTTGCTAACAGTGAGTGTCATCAGGGGAGCCCAGTTTGTTTCCACAGGGTGCAACCTCTCATTTAACCACAGATGATATAGTTTTATGTAAGGGTTATATTGCTAAGTTCCTGTGGTTTGTGTTGCAGGTTTATAGATTAAATAAAAGAAGAAATTCTGTTAAAAATTGGCCACCAATGGTCTTTGTAAACATGTCATCTTAAAAATAAAAGCTATATAGTCTGTGTTTGCTTAAATTCACACTATTACTCTCTGAATACCTTCTTTGTCCTTGTGCTATTTTTCATGTAAACAAAAGACTAAATTTAACCAAACCAAACAAAAAACCACAAAAAACACAAACAAAAAAAACCCACAAAAAAGCACAAAAAACAAACCAAACAAAAAAAACAACAAAACAAAACAAACAAAAAAACCCACAAATAAACAAAAAAAAACCAAAAAACCCACAAAAAAACCCCAAAACAAAACAAAAAAACAAGTCAAACCAAACTAAACCAAAAACAAACAAACAAACAAACAAAAAAAACCCAAAAAACCCACAAAAAAACCCCAAAACAAAACAAAAAAACAAGTCAAACCAAACTAAACCAAAAACAAACAAACAAACAAAAAACCCCAACCAACCAACCCAAAAACCAAAACAAAAAGTCTTTTTACAAACTAGCATGTCAGGAACAGAGTAGGTAATATCCCACATGAGTGTGATATATCTGAGCCTGTTTAACTCATTAACAAGGAACTCCAATCTGTCACTCCTCAGTTGTGATACAGGGTTTGAATCATCCATGTACAGCAATATCTTTTCTTATATTTGAGCAGGTTCAAATGCTGCAGAGGGTCGTGTTGGCATTCACCATGTGACTTGCCAGAAGCCTTTAGTGCCAGAAAAATCCAATTGTAGGTCCCTCCAACTCACTTTTTCCCACCAGACGTTCTCCAGTCATTTAATAAACATCAATTTGTGGTGCAAACACTTTTTCTTTTCTGAGCATTTTCAGGAAAGAACGAGCTTTCTGATGGGAATGACTAATGATGGCAATTTGGAGACAGTTGTGTAATTGCTTTTTTTGAAATATTTTCACATTGGTTTCTTTGAGCATGGAATTACTATTGGCGTATTTTCTGCTTAATAAGTAATTCTTCAAGACGTTGCCTAACCAATTAAACAATCAGTTATGCATCTCCTGAGAGCAATAGTAGTATAACTAATGGAAACCTCCAGGTATGATGCTGAAAGTAGACTACTAAGTATTCTTTACTGCTCCCTCAAAATTGCTCAGGGTGGTGGATGCCTTTTTCCTTGCTAACAGGAGGACAAAATTATTTGATTTATTGTTATTCTTTCCTAAGCATAGCTAGTGAACATTCTTATACAGGAACATAATGGTTTAGAGACAGTGTCTTCAACACCTTTACTGCTCTTCACTGGACTCTCTCCAGTATGTCTGTGCCTCTCTTCTACTGGGGAGCCCAGAATTGGACCCAACACTTCAGTCATGTCCTCATCAGTGTTGAGTAAAGAGAGAGGGGTGACCTCCCTTAGACTGCTGACAACTGTGAGGGAAGCTTTTGGTATTGCTGCAGGCATTCTAACCTTAGTCAAAAGTTGTTTTCCAGGGGCAGTACATTGTTTAGGCATTCCCCAGCAACGCAATGTGTGCAGATACTTTTTTGTTTCCACGTAAGCAATCAGCCTCAGGGGAGCAGTTGGTTTTATCTGGTCACCTCTTGTGTGTCATTCCTCTCTTCTGTCAAAGAATAGAAATGCACAGTAGTGTTTAGGGTGAGAGTAATGTTTTTGTTCTACGAAAAATGTGTTAAAGTTTCAAAATTTCTGCACCTTAGGGAAAAAGTTACTCTTCATATTTTCATGGGCAGGTGGTGACTAGAGAAGAAGCCTTGTTTGTGTGAGAACCAGCTTCATTTCTTTGTGGTACTTGACTCAAAGAGGCTTTTACCTCTTCTTTGGATTGAGACTATGGGGTTAATGACTTTTATATTCCCACCTATTTCTCTCTCAGAGCAGAAATTTTGTTGTGGGATAAAAATATTCTCCAATCCAAAAGTTGTTTGTTTTTTTTGCTGTTTTGTTGTTTGTTTGTTTGTTTTACATCTCTTGTTTTATGAATTAGATCCCAATGGAAGCTTCAACCTTTTTTTCCGATGACCTCAACAGTGGTAAGAAAGGAACTGAAGTGAAACCTTAATCATCAAGCACTGACTCCCCTTCTATCTAGAAATGGCTCTTGTTTGCTTTATGAGCATCTGAATTCAATTGGACTGTGAGGAGCTGGATAAAGTTATAGGTGGTGCCATCATGAATAGATGAACCTCTTAGTCAACTAGATGAGATTTTTAAGAGAAAGAGCTAAACTTTGAATGATTAAATGAGAATTACAAATGACTGGTACTAAGATAACTATATCCAGAATACAGTTTAATGCTATGATCACCTAGGTAATGACATTAGAAATTTGGGTATGGATGTAACAAAAAAAATGCAAAAAAGTATTTATCACAGGGCTGATAATTTCAGTGAACATAGGGCCAGAGAAGGCTGGATAGAAGTATGGACACGGGAAAATGGAGGGTGGGAAGTACAAAGGGTGTTGTTGCATGTCAGCAAGCTGTTGGTCACTGCTTTTCTGTCTGAGCCCTGTGCCTGACCACCACAGCTTGCCCCAACTGCTTATTAAAGTAATAACTATTCCTAAGTATTTTTGGTGTGAATATGATTTTTGTCTTTGTGTGTGTCCTTTATGTGCTGTCACCTGCAGACTGGGCTAACCAGGAGGTTGGATACAGGATCTGGATGCCCAGTAACTGAATGCATCTTGGTGGGAACACTGCTATAGAGCTCACACCTGAGACTGCTGGAGTGACCTGAGTTTACATGTGGGTTTATGTTTTGATACCAAATTTCAAGCTGTTCTAGACAGTGAGGAGACCTCAATGGAAAGATCTGAGGTCTGAGATAGTAACTGGGAAAGGGGGCTGAGTCCACGGACCCTTGGTCCATGGGAACGTGGATAAACTTAAAAAGTCTGTGTTGGTGTTGTGGGCATCCATGAATGAGTGTGCATACTTGTTAAATGTGGAATTATTCGTTCTTAATGGATTAGAAAAGCTGAATGTATTAGCTTTGAATATGTAATATAGCTTTATTATTTACATGGAAAAATTTACTGTCCTTTTTCAGCGTGAATGGAATGGCAGTTCACTTGAAGAAATTTGTAGTACTATAATATTTGAGGATTTTAAATAGTATTTTCAGGTTTGATTTATTTGTTAAGTAAAATTTGTAATTTGTTTTTATTCAAGGTTAAATCATTTTGACTTGCTCAGCTGTCACTAAAACACATCTGATGATTTCCTTGCAGCTAAAAAGACTAATAATGGACAAACTGTTAAATCCACAAATTAATGAGTGCTGAGAGTTAAAACAGGTGTGTTATGGATACTACCAGATGTTTTAAATGGAACTTTGTTCAGAATTCCTATAAATTTCTCCTGGTATTAAATAGTAAACTGATTCTCATCTGTAACAATCTGACATGCTCAGATAACAGATGGCTTGGGAGGCCTTACAGGTTCTTTTTCCTCTGTAAGGAGCTGTTAAAAATGAAGTGTATCATCTATTATTTTTCTGTGCCCTTTTGTATCACTTTCTGACTAAACAGAAGAGTGATGTATTACAGGGCAGTTGCCCGCATTGTGACATTTCAGATGTGATTATCAAAATGCAGCACACTGAGGTTTGAGGTTTCTCAAATGAATGTGACAGGAGTTAGCATTTCACAAGTTCTTGATCTGTAATCTCAGCACTGCAGTAATTCAGTGGCTTGTCTGCATGCCACAGTGGAGTTCCCACAACTCCATGGCACAAATGTTAAAGTTCCTGATCTGTACAAATCCACAGGCTGCTATTGGTGACTTTCTCAAATTATTCTTAGATTGTTTGTTTTAAAGGTAGCAAACTTGGCCAGTTGAGGTTTTCATCTAAGCTGAAGTTCAACCAACTCCTTGTACCTAGTGCCCTGCAGCAGCTGCACCTTTGAACTATGAAAACTTTTATCAAAACCTGGATAATTTTATCAATCTCTATTTGCCAATTGGTCAGGCACAGCAACGTGGCAAAGGGAATTGTGTTGATTATCGAGAAAAGAGACTGGAAAGAACAGGAAACAATAGGATCACTGAAAAATCACTCAGGTTGGGACACAAGAAAGTAGAAAAACTCACTCACTTTGAGTATTACTCAGAAGAAAATTCTGTTACTGTCACTTTCCATCACTTCTCGAGGGAAGTTAAGACCAAAAACTACAGGGAGAGAAAATCCCTTACTTCTCAGATTATTCCTCTGTCTGGATGTATATTCGTATCTGACCTCCAGTTTATACAGACGTTCCTAACACAGATCTCATCCATCAGTAATGGAAAATAAAAGGAGTATCTTGTCTGCTTATACAAGTCAGATGCTCACAAGGCAAACCATGGGCTGTCTGTACATTCTTGCACAACATCAGCCTGAATCATGTATTGAACTGTGTCTCTGATTCTGCCACTGACAGAAACATCGCTTTCCTCCCTTGGAGCTGCTACTGATGTATCTCTCTCAGAGCTTTTTGGTTTTTTAGTTTCTCAAAATCTACATGTTTCTTGGCATTCCCAAATAACTATTTCACAGCTGTTTTGTGTCAGAGGTGTGAGGGGGTCTGAGGGAGATGACCAGTGACCCACAGTTTCAGTTGGTATCTCTTTATAATCCTTTATATACAGTGTTTTGTTTTCATGGGAGAGTGCTGTTCAAACAAAAATCTTTTTGCATAAAGCTATTTAATTTGAGTTTTGTTTTCATCTTCCAAGGAAGATGGACTTTCTTCTTCCATTTCAGCTTATTCAAGGGAGATTTTTGAGGCATATTAAGAGACAGAGTATTTAGTGCTGTTTAGTGGAGGGATTAGAGCACACAGGTGGTGAAAGTACCAAAAACTCCCCAAGATCAGCTGTGACTGTAAGTTAAAGTCCCCTCTGGGCTACTTAAATCTTTCATTTATCTTCCTTTGCTTCTTACAGGATGAAGACCTTTGCACTGAACTAACAGTGATATTATAATAATTGTTTTTGCCAACAGGGGAGGTCATTCTAAGAAGAGTCAGACACAAGTTGGTGCCAATTTCTTATGTCAAACTGAGTACCTTTTGTCTTTTAAGCTTTCCCTCATTTTAAGCCAGAAATGAGTCAGGACATACATAAAGATTGTCTATTGCTTCCAAGTGTCTTCAGTATTATAGCATGGTAAAAAATTATTTCAGATATCTTCTGCTGCTTGGGCTGTTTGTTTCTAGGAATAAAGCAAACTCTCTGATATCCAAAGAAGTCAGGAAGACACATTTTATTATTACTAAACAATTTGTAGCAAAGTAATGTTATAGATTTATATTTAAATAGAAATATTTTTTCTTCTCAATGATATATAAAATCTGTAAATAATGCATTAGAAGACCACAATAGAACTATTCAAAGTCATATGAAAATGTGGTTGTAAAATACAGAAGAGGAGAAACTGGCGATGGGAGCCCTTTGTGAATGTTCAGCTCTATTGTGAGTAACAGGTAGGTTTCTATTAGCACTGCAATCCAACACTAGTTTTATGGGGATACTAAGACTTCTGAGAGTGACTTAGAGAAACTAATGTGTGTCATTTAGAAAATCCTGACTACAACCGAAAAACAATGTTTGGAGAAGGTTTTCGTCTACTGAAAGCATAAAATAAGGGTAGGATAAGACAAATTGGTCATGTGTCCTCCCTTCCCTTAGGAACTACCTAATTCATTTTCTGTATTTTAACAGCCTGAGGAAATACAGTCTTTAACTTTATACTTTATTCTAAAGGCACCATCTACTGTACAGCTACTTTGACAATAAAATTATAGTTCTGCTTAGATGATGAAATCTTACAGAAATAGCAATTTTTTTTCAGCTTTTCAACATAAAATTACCTCTGGAAGTGGAATTGTGGAGGGTGTATGTGCTGTTGGAAGAATTGAAAGGACCTGAAACTTTTACCGTGAGGGAGAGGAGCATTAAGGGATCTTTTCTGACCCACCACTTTCTCTCCCATCATAACTCTTTCAATTAACTATATCCAAAACTACTGTGAACTGTCTTTTCCACAACCAGTATTTTAGAAAGAATGTGTGGGATTTTTTTCCTGGATTTTTCTGTTTTGTTGGTTGGTTTTGGTTGTTTTGGTTTTTTTTAGAAAACTGTTGTGTTAAAGAATTCAAAAATTTGCAGCATTAGAAAAAATCTTTACCAACCTTTGTTTTTAGATATAATAGCATAGTATATTAGGTCTACTAAAATGTACAAAGATCCTGCAGTGCACACATGAAAATCCAAATTTTTATGTCTTTAAATGTTCATACACACATATCATAATCTATTTGATTTCACAGTTCAGCAAACAGAGCATCCATTCTACCCCACTGCAAGAAACACATTAGCAGCTGGGGAATCCAGAATTCAAACCTCAGTGTTGTAAATTATTAAAGGAAGGTTGTTTGTGCATTTTGATGGGTTGAACCCATACATCTGCAAGTTCTGTCAAAATGAGTTATTCATGAAAAGTAGGCCAATATCTGCCCGGAATCCTGATTTCATCTGAAATCCTACGGTAAGCAAAATGATTTCCACTGTTGCTATATAATTTAAAAACTGGGGATTTTAGGCTGCATCATATTTTCTCTGTGTGTGAAAAAAAAAAAATCATTAGTAGAAAAAAATCTTTACGTGTTGCAAAAGCTCTGCTCCAACATGGGTAACAGATGATCATGAATTTCATGTTGATTCGTGAGGATTTTTGTACCTCTTTGTTAATTCCTACTTTATTTTGGATGCTGACAGTATTCATGCCAGCTGAGAACTTAGATTCTGTTCTTAGGTTATTATTCAGGTGGATGTTTTGGTGTTTCCAACATCAGGTTGTGCATTTACAATGCACTGCTTTGCAGTGTCCCATCACAGGCACCAGTGGCATCCTCGTTACTAGTCACAGAGATATGATTATATGTGCTTTGACTATTTTCTTTTTTTTAGTCATTATTTTCTAGCAATGAAAAGGGTACGAGGTGTCTTTATTGCAGTTTTTAATTGTTTTTCTACCTTCTTATTTAGCCTCTGTTTCACAAGCAACTTTTTACAAAATCTCATTTTTGTATGGAAGGGGAAAAAAAAAACCACAACTGAAAATGCAACATTACATAGATTTCTGGTTTTTAGTACACTTACAGAAGAAAATACAATCACCATAATCACAGCTGGTGTTAGTGCTGTTCACTGCATTGCAACAAGGTAAAGGCATTAAGGTGATGATGGTATAAGTGAAACATATGAGTCGGAACTGAGACACAGATCAGAATTTCCTTTCCAGATTGACATTTTAGCCACCAGAAACCAAACCAATGATGTCAATAAATGCAGTTCAGAGAGTACAAACCCTGGTGATAAATCAACTCACAGTTGGTTGAGGAGCTCACTGTGATAGACCTGCTGCTCACAAGATCTGATGATAATGGCAGCTTTGACACTGCAGGGTAGATTCCTGAATTTTGGTGAATGTTTTCCACGGTCTATAACAAGAGGAATAAGGCTTTCTCTGCATCCACCTGAAAACTGGTTCCTCCAGTTATGCCTCCTGTCTTTTCTCAGGTTTTGATAGAGGGAGAAGGGAAGAGGAGTTAAGGGGAAAACTCATGCTAAAGGGGAGCCAGACTGAATGCCACTATATGGCAAGGTGAATAAGTAAAACCCTTTAAAAGATTACAATTATCCAGGGCCCTTGGCATTTTCCTTCATCTTATGCAAAATTTAAGTCTGATGGAACAAGTTCCAGTGCAGAATTCAGAGAAATTACACTAAAGGCTTGGGAGGTGAGGTAGAATTTGCACCAGTATAAATGTCTGATTTTTACAAAAAATACTTTATTTGTTTTATTTTTCCTTATTCTTTCCTGATGTGGCATTCCTCCCCTATAATTTTTTCCCCTCATTCAGTGAAGTGATCCTTTGTAGTGGGAACTGACAAATGCATATTAGCCAAGTGAACCTGCAAGCAGGTTACTTTATGAAATTAATTATTTAGGGGAACTTGAGGTAGAAAGTCAGCCTAGTAAAATGATCAGGTAAATGAGCAATTTATTCCCCGGGAGAAGAAGTTTTAAAGTTTGGCTCTAAGAAAGTAAGCAGCTCTTCTCACAGTAGTAAAGAGTAAGGAATGTTACACCTTCAGCTAATAACTCTCTGAATATAAAAGCAGAAGTTAATGCATGGGAACTAGTGTAGATCACAGAGTGGTTTATTATATGCTTCTTTATTGCTGTAAATTAATATTAAAATATGAATGGGGTAGAGAGAAAAGGAACTGAAGTGTAGATGTGACCTGTCATTTTCATCTCTGCAAGAAAGGGAATTTCTTCCGCAATGCTTTTACCCTCATTAGAAAACATGATGTTAAGTGCATATATTCATATGGATGTGTATGATTTCCTCTTGAGAAATGTTTATAAATGACTGAATCCATGCACTGTGGGAGGAGGGCCATAAACATTAGTAACAGAGAACACAAATGCCTTCCAATGCAGCCGAGTGCTCCTTCCCACACTGCAGTTCTGCTCCCTGCAGAGGAGCTGTCAGTGGTTTGCTGGCAACGCTCTTGTTTCCTCTCAACATGCAGAAGCACAAACCCGTTGTCAACACAGCTTCTGAAGAGGATCAGTAGCCAAAATTACCCCCTTTCTTCTGTTTCTGATAGACAACTGAACATAGGTTGAGCCTCCTCTGTACTTGTGGAGTTCAGCATTTTCCTACAAACGGTATCCTCCCCTGTGAAAAATCCTTTAAACGGGGGCTTAAGGGCTTTCCTGCCTTTGCTGTAGAAAGAGCTGGCAGGATTCAGGCCCAAAGGGCATGCAGTGTATAAATGTCATGTATTAAGATGAAAGAAGAAAAAAAGCTCTGGATGACACTGTGAGGGAAACTGGTCTCTTCACCTTAATGCTGGCTTAGATCAGGTGAAGTTTGATGTTATGAAGCAGTTGTCTTAGGTTAACAGTACTGCCCTGTTTGAAAGGATTGACACTTAATCCTGCTGCTCACAAACCTAAGCTGTGCTGCTGCTGAGAGTCTTGTTTTGGAGCTAACATCGTGTAGGCAACAAACAGCACCAAATTCCCCCAGATCCAAGCCCTAAGGCTCATAGAACCTTTTTCTTCTGCTTTTTCAGTTGTGTAAGTGTTTGGGATAGCTAAACTGGCCCTGATCACCAGTGTGAAGTCCATCTTAATGTTAAATTATCTTTTGTGTCCAGTAGCAGTGTGGTAGCAGGGAATTAGCCCTGTGATCACAACAACCCAACCCATGTCTCTGGACAATGCAGTGACAGTCTCTCATGTGGTATGACACCAGATTGAAAAGTGCTGGAGCAAATGTCAAGTCCTGTTAGGTCAAATTATAACAAAGGTTTTGCTGGACTGTGTCATGTTCTGTTTGACCAAATGACATCTAGCAGAACTGTTATCTCTATTTCTTTGTCCTGCTTAGTCCATGTGCTAAGAGTATAAACAGCAGTGTCAGACATTGTTACTCCCAATAAGCATATTTGTCACCTGGTGAACTCAAAGAAAAGGTCTGTTCAGAAGGAATCTGTATTCTTTTTATGTAGTTGTGTCTTATGTGATGTTCAACAATCCGATTCTAACTGGAAGGCTACATTTGCTGAGATTCCTGTATCATATCCTCTTCCCATCCTAAAAGAGTGTCAAATGTCTGAACTCATGGGCTGTGTCTTATTCCTTGCTATGTTTTGGCAAAATAAATTTTAAAATAAAAAATTCAATGAAACTCCTAAACTTCTCTTCAATTATATTTACTACTATCACTTTCTGGCTCACATTTGGCTTCCAAACTTGAAAAAATAGCTTCAAACTGATGTCCAGACCCATCTAAGACATGACATTGAGGAACAAGAAAAACTAAAGAGGTCTGGTAACCAGAGGTTGCTCTTGGGTCTTTGAAACCTGCTATCTTACATGTGAAATGATTTTAAATAAAAAGTGTGTCCTGGTAAGAGGCAGGAGCTATCAGCTGATGGTGTTTTCTGGGAGGTGTCACAGCATTAGGATGGTTCAGCCTCAGAAGGGATCCCTCTCAAAAGGGGAACCTGTAGACATCATTAGATAACCATAGTACTTTACAAATGTCTTTCAACCATGATGTAATAGAATATGAAGTTCATCTGAAAAGGAAGTAGAAAAATGATGATGTGATAGTTGGAGTGTTCTAAAGTTGCATGAAAGGAGAGGCAAACAGAGGTCAACTCCTGAAAGTGGTCTCTGGCCTTAGACTTGGAAAAGATTAATAGTATCATATTTCAAAGTAACTACAGGGTGGGGTGAAAGAATTAAGATTAACTCTTAGTTAAATTTGTTCCATCTCACTGGGAACATGTAAGTGAAAATTTGTAGCAGATAGAGCCTTTCCCATCTTTTTAATTATAATGTTAGGGCTATATTGATTAGCTCCTAGCAGTTTAATAGCTGACCTGACTCCAAGCCAACAGTTACCACAGGATATTTTGTCACTGTGTATTTTCTCTTCCCCTGTTGTGAACATTTTAATAAAAGTGAACTGAATCCCACATAAAAAGCCACAATTTGAAGAGGGGAATGAGAAAGTAGTGTTTGAAGACTTGTCCTCCTGCATCAGATCAGAGTTTCCAGCAGCCTTAACCATGTAATCTCACGTCTGTCACAGTGGCCAACAGTCCTGCTCAGGGAGGAAACATAAGACAAGTATAACACAAACATGACATGCCTTTCAGCAGTGAGGAAGGTGGGGATTTGAAAGTTGGAGGCTGGCTGACCACGTCCCTGGGGAGCCTGTTCCAGTGTCCAACCACCTTCTGGTGGACGAAAAACCTCTTTCTAATATCCAGCCTAAATTTCCCTTGTGTCCTGTGACTGGTTCTCACAGAGATCAGTACCTACCCCTCCTCTTCCCCTCAGGAGGAAGCTGTAACTGCAGTGAGGTCTCCCCTCAGTCTCCTCCAGCTGAACTGACCAAGTACCCTCAACCACTCCTTGCATGGCTTCCCCTCTATACCCTTATTGATATGTATATAGATATGTATCCTTATAGATATGTTTCCTTATAAATATATATCCTTAGAGAGAGAGAGACTCAATGGATTTATTTTACCAACCACAGGAATTGCTCATTTAACTTGATATGTAGGCATCTGCCAGGGAGTTTGGATTTGGTGTTCAGTGGCACTGCCTGAAGTGCCTGGAAATCCAGGGATCACACTGACTTTGTCCAGGCTCTTGTTAGTGAAATGATTGTTCTTTCATTCTGCTCCCTTCAGTAAGAAATCTCAGTAACAATCTTGAGTGTAAAACTCCTTTTTTTACCTTCTCCCTCTGCCTACCGCTCACCAGTAAAAAATAAGACTTGACTATCCATGACTAACAAATAAAATTAAGGAAGCAAGTGCCACTTAATGATTTTATGAATGATTGCCTACCACTGCAATAAATAATTATCACTTTTGTGCTTTAGTGCAATTAATTATATATGTCAGCTTAAACAAGTGCACTCCCATAGCTACACATTGAGAAGCAGTGGTGGCTAAAAGGGCAGGGGTACCACATCCTTTTCCTATGATTTGTAGGTGGAATGTGCAGATTTGAATGCATTCATTGTACTCATCTCACCTTTCCTGAAACAGATGTCTGCTTAAATACATCCCCTTAAAACATCTAGAGACACTGAATATGAAAAACTCAATGCTGAAAATGTTGCCACCTGACTTCCTAGTGGAGAAATAAAATATGACCAAGTGTATGGGAATAGTGGGTGATTTAGATTGCTTCAGTCTTGGGACATAATCAGACAGAAAGACATGGTATCGTCAATGTTTAGGGCATTTAATATCAAATATTCAGAGAGGTATTTAATATCAAATATTGGAGAACTGAAATTGCAACCCTAATTACCAAACACACCCCATCAGTTTCTGTCACTCGCAGGACAAAAGTGAAAAGTTGGCAGAATTAGAACACTTTAGTACCCTGTTTAGTGACGGGGAATCTTTATGAATTTACCTCTGGAGAGTAAAAGACTTGTGACTTTTCCATTGCTACATCAGCTTCTGCCTTCTATTGCATACAAATATTTTCCTGATGCTTTATGATGAAGTGAACTGCTTTAGAAGTCGCCATCACTGTCATATGAGTAACAGTACTGAATGATTAAATCCTATTGTCTGCACTTTCTATAAAAGTCATTAAAGTGGAAAAGAGCTACCTTTAAATTGAAATTCTGTCTTCAAGGTCATTATCATTTTACCTCTTCTGCTTTGTCTGACACATACTGGTGTATACTCTAATAGTGTAAAAATATACCCAATTTTCAATTATGAAAACAAAGCAATACAATCTCTGTCAAGTCAGAAAGTGGGAAAATATCCATCAGTACATTGCTTTGACAGCCTTTAGCTTTCATATCAATGACCCATAAAGCTGTTCTCAAATTCTCTATTCCCTCTTTTTTTCCCTATATTATTGCTTGTTCATCATTCAGTTCTTACAACTGTGATGGTGAAGATCGGTCTGATTCTGTATCCTTCAGCAGAATAACCCCAAAACCATACTTTGAAGTGCAGGGAGGCATATGTCCTTTAAGCTCTAATTATTCACCTGTTCCTTAGATTCATTACCAATCCTGAATGCTGATTATAGTGATATCAATGAGATTTTAATAGGTTTGGTGGGTAATATCTGATTCAGCACTAAAATGGAAATGATCCTGTGTATTAGCTGGCATGCACCAGCAGCTGGGATTTTCTAGTATTAAATATAGGTTTAATAAGGTAAAGAAAAATAAAACATGCGAGTGCCCTCATACACCAAGTCTGTTTCTACAGAAAATTACTGGAGCATGTTCAGTGGAATTGGTCTGTCTGAGAGTGAGAAATCTCCTTTGTCAGTCTAGCAAAGTAATCAGTCAAGAACTGAAGTATCCTGGGTAGATTCTCTATACCACAGCACTGGCTGAATATAAATAGATAAAATATATGCCCAGTTTGCTTGTACCTAAAGGAATAGCCTGAGGGAACTCACTCTCACAAAACCCTTATCATCTTATCCTATCTCATAAAATGAAAGAAATGTCATGAGGGGAAGCTGAATTATCCAACTGGCAGGGTATTGGATAAGAACCCTGGAAAGTTGGAACTAAATTAATCTTATGCAAAGGGGAATCTAAACAACAGATGTCTCTGAAGTGACTGCCCTGATTGCTTCAAGGGAACAGCGACCTAAGACATCTACTTCAGGTGTGATTTTCTTCTTTCCATGTATTGATTATAAAGGATGTAGTAGCTTTAATTTAAACCATACATTTAGGCAATGAAGGAAAAGCAGGAAAGTCCTGCTTACCTGCTCTCACCAGCATTTTACAATTCTCCTTGTTTCTTCTCCACCTTTTGCTTGTCTTTAGAGTTGAAGCTCATTCAGAGCAGAGGAGATTGACTTCCCTTAAAAGACCCGTTGCAATGGATTGCAGCTTCTATTTTTATACCTGGAGGTTACTCTAATACAAAATGCAACAAAAGCCCATCTTCAAATTTATCTCAAGACTTAGTTTGTATATATGCCACATTGACACACCTATATATTGACACACATATATATGAAATAAAATTCTGTGTGCTTGCTAAGGTCAATGTTTTCTGCACAGGAAAATCTGACATTTAGTATCTCAACATACATACAAGAAAGCATAACCATTGGAGTGAGTTACAAGTGTTGCAAAAGATAAGTAATTGGTGAATAGCAAACAGGGACAGAATGCATGGAAGGTGCACATAAAATACCTGAACATTAGAGAAAATAAAAACTGGAATTATTGCTGGTGTAACTCTCTTTATTCTTCAAATCACGAGCATTCAATATCTTCCTAGAAATGACAAAATGTTCTTACCTGCATGGTTAAATGCTTAAAGAGTAATCCACAAAATGATAAAAAGCTTACTAAAGACTTTTAGTTAGGGATCTTTCCAAACACACAGTGTTTGACCTACCTTTCCTCCATCAGGGTTATTGGGAATTTTGCCATGATTTCAATGGCAATGGTCTTATACTTTTTGTATAAAAAGAAAGAGAATCAGAGCAATGCTGATAACTCAGAAATACTCCAGTGCTGAACTCACATGCATTTCAGCACAACTGAATTTCTAAATCAGTCTATGGAAATCACTGCCCAGAGTGATTGTTTCAGCCTATGCCCATGTTCTCTTCACCTTCCTGAGCACCCTTGGGTATGATCAGATCATAAACTCTGGAGCAGCTGAATTTCTCTTTAAATCCAGTCCTCTCTGTTTTGCATGTTAGGGTTACAGTAAGGAAATATATGACTTGCCATACTATAAACATCTCTATTTTCTTCTTCAATCAACATAGTTTGTCTTTCACTCTCAGACATTGTGGGTTTAATCATTTGGAATGGACTTAGAGTTAGAAGGAATGCTTGAATTTAGATCACTCCATTCTCATCTCTATGAAAAATGTGACACCAGGAAGGATAATTTCACCTCTGGTTGTGTTGGTTCCCCTAATCTGGCCAAAAACACAATAATGTTGATGTATCCCACAGAGATACTCTTTGGCATGCAAGAATAAGTTTATAGGAGGTTCACTGAGTGCAGATTTCATGAGACAGTAACTAGAGTGGTACCTGAGGGGTTTTTTTATTTATTTATTCTTGAATTTCAGTCTCAGGTAGCATGAGTATGTGAGAAAATGGAACTTGACTCTATGATAAAACTTCCTAATCATCATCACTGAAGTGACTATTTCCAAAATGTTTTGTTTTGGGGGTGGTTTTTTGGGGGTCTTTGGGGTTTGGGTTTGGGTTTTTTTGTTGTTTTTGGGGGTTTTTTTTAAAGAGATTTATTCATCTCTCATGATTGGGATTAATTTTTTTTTTTTTCCTGGAATGTGAGATGGTTGGGTTGTGCTGATTTTTTATTTGAATTTCTTCTGGAAGGTATGTTACTTTTAATATTCTATGTTAAAAAAGATGGTACACAGCAATTTTCTGCTATGATTTTCAACCATTCATAATATAGCTGAGCCTTATAACAGTTTTAACCAGCTGGTTATTTAGAATTCCATTTCACATTCAGCTACCAGAGTTAAAACAGAGATGAACAGGGTTATTTCTGGAGTGGCTGCAGAGCAGCTGAGATCACACCTGGCCCAGTCTGCAAAGGAATCTAAATACTCCCAGACATCAACCAGTTGTGGCTTCTTTCTGGTATTATGGCTTTTTACAGAGATGCTGCTCATATGAGGACCTGTTTCTGCTTAAATCAAGACCTGATTTACCTGTTCTCAGTGTCGAATTGGAACCATCACGGTGTTCACAAAATGCTTAGATTCTTTGAAGTCTGCACACATGGAAGGACTTTTCCTTTCAGTCGAGTGTATTGGTACTTGTTTATTGTCAGATTTATCTTTCGATTTTTGCAGTCTCCCTTCCCAGTTCCGTGTTATTATCACCTCTTTATGCTAATGCTCTCCCCAGCTGCCTGTATTATCACCCCTGCATTTATCTCCTTATCGTGTGTGATCTATGGTGTTCATTAGCTTCCTATTCTCAGATCACTTTTTGCCTTCTCAGCATGCAAGATGACCCTTTTATCACTCTGCTATGTTTCACAATCAGGCCAGATAAGGCTTCAAACTTCCTCACTATTCCTTAGCTTTTATTTTTGTGCTGCTTGTTTCCTCTTACCATTCATTTCTCTTCAACAAGGCTTGTTTTAATGCTTATTCAATTACCCCAGGTTTTTGCTAGTGCTCTATCAGTTGCCTTCATTGCCTGGGTAGTACATTATTGATTTTCATGGTTCAATATATCAGAGTATATAATTCCTAGCAAACTTCTTTCTCCATCAAGTTTATTTAATCCACCCTCTTCCCAGTCTCCTCTTCACCACCAGACTTCATATTCATGAGGCCAACAGTACATTAACTGCTTAACTCATTGATTCTTACATCTTACAAAGTGCTTCATCCATAATCTTGCTCATTCTGCCTGATTTCAGCCAACTTGCAATTCTTGCTCTGGATACGGTTACTTAGAGCACTTCTTTAATGTGTATTTTAGACAATTTATATGCCTGACTTGATACTTTTGCAGCCACTGCATAAGATGTTTTCAGCTCATTGGCTCCAAGGTACTTAAACTTCTATTTCCCAAAGCTCCTTTCAGGTTTTATGATTGCTCGTGTTAAATAATGAACTTTAAACAAAGAGGATGGTTGTTGTTGTTGTTTTATCCTAAAGATCTTTTCATTAACAATGGGACTTTGAGGGGCTGGGAGACCTGTAGACTTTTATACATGAATCCTTTTCAAAAAGAAACCTTCCTTGGTTCTATGTAAAACCCCCTCAGTCTTGTGGGGTTTTTGATAAGAGAACTGCTCAGCTATCTGTAAATTTAATCTTCCATATGAAGTTCCAACTGCCATGTGCGAAAAAAAAAATCTGGATATTGCGTAAACCCCCATAAACTATACAATATGATAAGAGAATAAATGGAAAAGAAGATGAATTAAAGACATTTTTTGATAAAGAGATCAATTATTGAGCCATGAAGTTTACATACTTCATGAGTTGTAGGGCTATAAGGAACAATCTCAGGAATGGATAGTACGGCTTTAGTTTTCCTGTTATTTTGAAAGAATCCCAAAGTAGTGGAAGCTTTTCAGTTCTGGATTATGCAGAAATATAATAAATAACACAGACTCCTGTTGGGACTTTATCTTTGAATAACTACCCTAAAATATATTTTGAATCTTTTTGTTTAAAGAGTTCTTTCATGTTTGATCATCCTCCTGGATTTGGAGAACTACTGTGATTATGGAAAGGACATGGTTGAGCCACTTCAGAATTTTGCTGAAGAAATAACTAAGTTTTACAGCAAAAGAGAGTCCAGCAGTGTAAAAAGTATTGACTAAATGGCTCAACATTGAAGATAATTCCTTTCAATTTCAAAATTGTGGCTCCACGTACATATGAAACAGCCCGGTCACAAATTGATTTCAATGTTTCTTATTCCTCTCACAAAGTACAATCAGAATAGAAGGAAAGTTTTTGGCTACAAAGCACATGTGAGGCTAAATCCTGCATAGTTAAGGCTGGACTATCTGATTATAGATATTTTTGTCATGTCCTATTTTCTGTACTGTGCTTTATACAGAGGCACTAACAGGGGTCAAGAGGGTGGTATGTAAGTTTGGTAGTCATTTGTTCATCTTCTCTTCCTGTCAGGCAGGTGATACATGGGGTTTTTTGGTCATCCTCATCATCAAACACCTGGAATATACTGCACTCGTCTGACAGGGAAATGTTTAATTCTTTTATCGTGATGATTAGGGGGGGATATTCAAAAATATTAGTTCATCAAAGGGGATAAAAAATTTGAGACCCTTGTTTTGATGTTAATAATGAAGCATAGCCAAGATGACTGAAAGCAGCAGCTCCCATTTAGAGGTGGATTACCACTGGGGAAGTAGGAATTGGAATCTTTCATCATTTATAAATATTGCCTTGACTTTTTGCTTAGAAGCACTTAGTTGGCACTCTTACAGGATGAACTTACAGGCTACCCTCAGACACAAGTGGTAGAGACCAGTCTAACCTTGAAGCTGTTCTAGTTCTCTGGTTCTGGAAACTCCTGTTTCAGGGTAACTAGCAGGTGAATAAAACCTGCTTTTGAAATTCACAGTATTTTTATCATCCAAGGAGGCAACAACCTGCATCTGAAGGAAACAGCTAAATCATCTCAGTCATTGCTCTTATTACTGCCATTACAGCTGAGATGATCTTCCAGCCATCGTAGATGATCTCATGAGCACTGTTGTCTAAAGGAAGGATAAAAGCAAACCTCATGTTTTTCAGGTCATGGCTGCTTTCCCCATTTGAAGTGTCATGAAAGGGCTGTGGTGTCACACAACAACCTTACTAATTTCTTCCCAGAAGGTCAAACATATGGAGAGAAGATGCATTCACATATGCATCACTCTGCAGTGGAAACTTAAGGTATTTTCTTCCCTTATTCATCTGGTGATGAGTAGCAACAGTAGTCTATTTTTTCAGAACTGTTTGCAAAACTTAGGATCTAACATAGGTATGTCAGTAGCTTTCACCATGCAGAGAGAATGTAAAACAAGACATCTGCTATTCTAAATCTTTGATTTTCCCATCAGCAACAGTCTTTCTGAAATTAAAGATGAAAGCTGAAGAAGGGAGGTGCTTTGTATAAATTGGGTTTTCTTTCCCCCCCATGAAATACATGCAAGCCATGGCTAACGAAGTGCATATTTGTATAGGGCTGAAAATCACTGCAAATTCCCATTTCACTCATCCAAATTATTTGATTTCTCACATTAGCCATGGATCAATAAGTACCTGTGGGACTGTTCTAGTAGACAAAGGTTCAAAAATCAAAACAGAAATTCAAATGTGTTTTGATCCCTCTTTTTTCTCCCAGCACATATATATATGTCCTTCAGAAGTGTCAGATGTACAACAGCATTAAAGAATGTCAGCTCATGTTACATATTTGATCATCAAATGTGTGAATAACAGGTCTACTTCTTATCACCACGTAAAATACATAAAGGACCAGATGGAAATCAATGGAAATTTGTCTTGACGGAAACTTTTATTTTTTTTTTATACAAATAGTTATAATAAAGACAATTTTTTACCTGAATGGATCTGTGGGATAATTCACAGGCTAATGTACAGGTCACACAGTATTAGAACCTGCTCCAGCTTTGCTGCCATATTGTTATTGAATACTCAATACTGTTGAGTATTGTTATTAGATTCTGAGATTCACAGCTCAGTTAAAGGAGATGTAGTTATATTATAGCCCCCTAGAGCTCTGACAACATATGCTAAGGAAGTGGGGAAAAATAACTCATTCTTTATACCCCATTCAGCCCTTAAGGTCTTTGAAACTTTCTAACTTCAAGATCAAGACTTTGTGCCTGTTGCCCTGTTGTTCTCTTTGATAGGAATCAATCCTCTGGGCAAGGATGTAGATCACAACTGGTGTTTTTTAGAGAAATACTCAATGGGGTGAGACCAAGCAACATTTTGTCCTTTGTCCTCAGTTACTGTGTTCCCTGCTCACCCTGTTCCTTGATGGTTGTTGTGCTGGTAGAGACACACAGAGAGATGTTGGAGCTCATTGTCTCACCTGTGGACATGGAGGCAAATGAACAGTTACATGCTGTATCAATACCACTAACAAAAGCAGATAAAAATTAAATTATTTGCCTTCAAACACACTGACATGAAGGTGAATTGTCATCCTGCAAATGGCTTCTCAAAATGATGTTGTGACACCAGCCAGCCTGTGTGATTTGACTCTTTTCCCTGCCTTTTTTTTTTCCTGCTGACTTTCCTAAACTTTTTTTTCCCCCAAGTCATATCACTGGTGACCCTGTTATATGTGGAGATTGTGTAATGCATGCTGTACACAAGATAAATTCATTTGGTATGTGACAAAGATATTGTAGAACAACACCCAACTGGGGTGTAATTTTTCTGGTGTACTCTTCTGAATTTTAACTCTGCTCCCGTGGAAGCACAGGGAATGCTTGCCTTTAGCATTAGAGAGGCTAGAACAGTTAAAAACAAGTGAGTTGATTTAATAATTAGGCACCTGATTTTTCCAAGTGTTCTGAATTCAATTTACAATTCTGTGTGGATGAAGAGAAAATGTGTGAATAACCATAAACTTTAAGGAAGGGTACTCATCAAAAAAAATTGAAAGCTAAACATGCATGAATGTATCTTACGAGTTTTGAATAGATATGTAAAATATATATCTTAAATATATAAATATATGAAAACATATCTTAACTTTTGAAAGTATAACTGTGTAATGTTGTAACACGTGCATAAAATGATACCACTTCATCACACCCACTTTTTTTTTATTTAAATAAATTACTGCTCTGTTTGAAAGGTCTATATAGCACAACTGTAAGTACATGTAAATTAGGTTCTTATATGCCATATAATATCTCTTATTTGGGCTTTTGAACAGGAAGTGATACACACAACATCCCAAGGATGAGGAGAAATATTTTTATCCCTTTTCTGCAGAAAACTGTCTGAGGTGTGGAACAACCAGGGACCAACTCTGAAGTGCTCCAAAAGAAAGTGCAGACCTGTAGACTGGTTTGGCTGTTTAGCTTCAAACATGTTTTCCATTTCCTAGGACTGAAAATTCAAACAACAGATAAAGGTTTTTTGTTTGTCTACAAAACTGCCTGTCCTGACAAGTTCGTTGACAGGTCTCACTGGATTTCCAAGGGAGATGGCACCTAAGTCCTGTGAGGTACTGGTACAACTTTACACGGTTTCACAACAAACTCTTTATAAAAGGGAGACCTGTCCTGGCAGCTGTTTTTGAGACATATAAAACCAAAAAAGGATCCCAAAGAGTTCAATATTTCCTGTTGGTTATTTCTATCTGACTTCCTTCAAATGGTAGAATATTTTTTTTCTTATTTCTGAGGGCACTGATTCTTCTCACACAATTTTTAGAGAGGAATCACCCTGAGGTCTGCTTTATTAGTTACCTCTTCTGTCTGGAATCAAGTTCCTGAAATGTAGATGTTATTACATGTGGCAGAGATAAAATGAATCTCACCCCATGAGATTCCCCACGATGTGCACAAACAGTCTGTGGAGAAGGAAGAAGGTGAGCTTTAGCCATTTCTCCCTCTGTGTCTTTTTTTCTTGTCTTCTCCATACCAGGGAGGCCTCTGAACACACTTCCTCTAAGTGATCAGGAGGTGTCTTCAATGCCTGATATCAAATTGGTATCCTTCAACTTACCACACAGAACAACTCAAAAGAACCATGTAGGATGTAAATTGATTTAGAAACAGAAACATGATCATGTTTCACAAAACTACAGCAAATCCAAGGATGTTTTGCTCCCTTTAAATTTTCCAAGTACCCTTGTGCTCTGGGATGTTGATCTCATATAACTCTTTAAAATAAGCCTCCTCACCCTTCCTCTGAGGAGCTTGATTTGTGTTTTAGAAAGAGGATTCACCCACTGTTACTCATTCACATCATCTCTCAGCCATCAGGTGATAAAGGGCTTCTGAGTGAGATGGACCCAGACATCCTTTGAACTGACAACAAGAGGTTAAAGGTTTCTCATCAACTTTAGGGGGATTGTTTGTAATACATCAGGGATTAATTAATACCTGTTCAGGCCTGGGAACACACACAGAACAAAAGGAATTCATCACACACAAATAAAACCAACGGGAATCTTGTTGACACTGCTCACTTATGTGACCCTTTAAGCTAACAGGTGTTTCATTTCACTGGGACCTAAAAATCAACACTGAATAGGATTCCCGGGGAGTTTTACATTCCTTGGTAGGTAACCAGATGACATGCTCACTATATGTCTAGTAAACCCATTTCCACACTACATTAGGAATTTATCAAAGCAAGTCGGATCACTTCTCTACAAAAATGAAGGAATCTTGAGAGAATTTTGTGTCTGTGTCTTTAGTTCTTCTTCTGTTTCTGGTTATGATTTATTATTTCCTTGAATTAATAATGAATTCAAAATTAGACTTCATCTATAGTTTTATATATATATATATAATTACATATATATATGTATGTAATTTCATTTTTTTGTAAAAAAATTACTCTGGAATCACTGTACCATAGAGCTCAACTAAATTGAAGCACTAAATTGCCATATATGTAATTCAAAGCCGTATACCACATCTCTCTGCAAGCTAATCTGAAATACCTTCAGATCATTGTTTGTCAGAAACAGAACTTTATCTCTTTACATTTTCTTCTGAAAACAGTACTATTCTGTACTACAGGAAACAGTGACAAAGGAAGATTTGTTATTCATATCTTAATAGATTTTAAGCTTTTTCAAAGTCTTGTAAATGACATTACTTCAAAATAGTAATTTCAGAAAGAAAGGAAAAGAAAGGTAACCTACATATGAGCTAGTGAATGTGCTTTTTATTGTGAGGTTTGCCAGCATTCATTGCAATTTCAAATACTTGGCTGTTTCCATAGTATTTTGCTGACTATTAAATTCCTGTGTTCATTTTAGTGTGCCTGTAAATGGATCCTTGATTTACCTGTAGTGACTGACAGAGGGTAGGTTTAGATTAAATAGAAGGAAAAAATTCTTCCCTGTGAGGGTGGGGAGGCCCTGGCACAGGTTGCCCAGAGAAGCTGTGGCTTCCCCATCCCTGAAAGTGTCCAAGGCCAGGTTGGACAAGACTTGGAGCAACCTGGAATAGTGGAAGGTGTCCCTGCCCGTGGCAACAGGTTGGAACAAAAGGATATTTAATGTCCCTTCCAACCCAAACCATTCCATGATTCTGCGAATAGTAAAATTGTCACAAACATTGCAAGTATCCTCCAAATCTCTAGTAGATTAGCATTTTATTATGTCTCTGTGGAAGGAAGAAAGGAAATGAAAGAAGGAAGGGAATGAGGAGAGCCTTAGAAGACAGAGCTTGTAGGTCCCCCTAGTGCAACAAATCCTTTAGATTTGGCATTGCTTCTCCCCTCCTGCCCTGCTTCAGTAGTGGCTTCCATTCCACACATTTAATATTTTGTGGTGTTTTGTGGGGTTTTTTTTAAGGATCTGAAATCACGTAAGAAGTGCTGTGTTTGCATAGCTGTCCTAAAAAGTGCTGATTTTACCTAATACTTTATAATATTTTATAAGGGGTTTTTAAACTAATCTAATAATTAGATTAGAAAAGTTTGCTAAATGAATTATTATAATCTCAGCAGGAGATGCATGCACTCTGAATTGTGCTCCATAGCAAGTAATGGATCTTATTTATTAGGGAAGACTATCCCTAGTTAACCCCATATCACTTATATGAAATTATAAATTATGTATGAATATATCAAAAAATGTGTATTACACTGTTGTTTGGCCTATGGTAGGATTTATATGACAGAAGTAGAGGGTACTGACAGAAGCACTTCATGTCAAGGAGATGATCAGCACTGCTTTGAAATGCACTGAAATGTAGGATCTTAATTCTTTCATCTTTTTATTCCTTTTTTTCCCCTGACTTTTACAATTTTTCCCATACCTCAGGCAAAGATCAGATTCATGGCAGAATCAAATGCTCTATTGTGAACCTCTGGAAGGTTTGCCTTTTCTATCTTAAAGTGCAAACCAGGCTCTTTTGGTTTTTCTAAATCTTTACAGTTCCAAAATCTGTTCTTTTCAGTTTTTTCTGAGGGCAGGCTTTCACTGCTTTTCTTCAGCTTTAAGTTGTTTTACCCATTTTCTTCTTTTCAGCTGTATCCTTTTTTTTTTTTTTTAGGCTTTTCTTCATTGTATTTTTATTCTCAACCTTGTCTTCTTGCCTTGGTGGCTTTGTTTTGCAGCTTAAATCTTCTAAGTGACATTTCTTCATAACTAAGGCTGATTTATCATTGGTAGACCTAAAATTCTCACACTTCAGATTTTAAAAACCAAATCCAAGAAGAAGACCGTGATTTTGAGTCAGCAATGATGCCAAGTACCTCTTCTATTCCCTGTTACTCAATTGAAAATTATTGCTTGACTGTAAGTGGTTGAGAAGTAAAAATGTATGGCATAATTGTTCTTTTTTTCTTTTGACATTACTTGGACAGATATGAGATCTTGAAAACTACAGAAGCTACAAAGTCCATTGCAGTGGAATCTACCTGTCCATTATGATCATCTTGAAGGAGGAAAACTCCACAACTTACATCATATAGCTGGATATCTCACATAATGTGCATCCTTACCCAATGACTACTACATGTGAGATCTTTTCAATATGTATACACATCACAAAATAAACATTTTTTTAAATGTTACTGATTTGATATAGTTCTCCAATATTATCTTTTAGTACTCTCTAGAGGAGTCCTTCAAATTAATATATTTCAAGTACAGCATTCATTGTTGTAAGCCCATATTTCAGATTTTAGCTTAGTTCTGATTTATCCTGTCTGCTGTTTGTTTTCTCTGTTGCCCAGGATATTGCCTGTACCAGTAAATGTGTCAGTGCACTTCAGTGCAGAGAATCTGTGATGAGATACTAAAAATGTCCTTTCCAGACTGACTGCTAGACACTTTAGGTATTGCATGTATTGTGACTTATTCTTTCTCAACTAATGAGCAAGCTATTCTTCCTTTTGTATGTAAAGTTGATAACAGGGCACTTTTTGTTAAGCTTTTTTTTTTTTTTCCTTCTGAAAAGCATCTATGTGTGGTTTCAATTTGGAAAAGATCCTGCCTTTTTAAAGCTGCTTCCACTCACTTTTTTAGTTGGTAGCACATCTTCTCAATTTTAAGCCTCTTCTCTGTAAAATAAGTTAAGATTTTCTTTTTGCATCCAAATGCTCCATGTTCCTGGAGGGAGGCCAGGCATTGTTGTGTATTAACCTGGCTAGTTAGCTGACATCAACTCTCACCTTTCCTGATCTCCTGGTTTTAAATTCATCAGGGTTAAGAAATGTCTTTCCTCCTTTAAAGATTTACCTCTGAGTAGATATCTCAGTAAGCACACATTTTTTTAGAAAGAAGTTTTATTGCAAAGCACAGGGTGAGGTTCTTAAGTTTTCTTATTTATTATCTTTTCTTGTTTCTTATATGCTCCTTCAACCTGAATTTTTTACATTCATACTCTTTCAGTAAGCATTTAGTTCTGCCTATCTTTGCATTACTTTCTTTCATTTCTTAATTCTTACTTAGTAGCTCCCCAAAACTGCATCCTGGACTGGAGATCCAGTGTTTGAGATGAGGAAAATAAAGTCTTGTTTAATAGAAAATAAGGGTTTTTTTTGTTTTGTGGTTTTGTTTTTGTTTTTGTTTTTGTTTCTGTTTTTTTTTTCTTTTTTTCTAATTTAAATCCATCTGGTCAGTACAGACTGAAGATTTAACTCAGGCTTTAAAGCTGGGTTTCTGCTCTGTACAACAGAACCATAAATAATGGAACAAACAAGACAGAAGGAGAGAAAAAAATCTTGCCAGCATATTTGTACCTATATCACTATTAATTTTTTCTAAATGAAGAAATGTAATTATTATTATATTAGCGAAGAGAAATCCAAGAGAGAACAAGAACTCATTGAGGGAGAAAAGAAGGGAAGGAAAAGAAAAAGAGAGAAAAGAAAGAGAACACACCCTCATGTCACTGAATTTACACAGCCTATACATCCTTCAGTAAAACTTCCAGACCTGGGGGCTTGAAGTCTGCGAGTTTGGCTGCAGTCATCAAGTCCTTCAGCAGATACCAGGTGGTGCTTCCTTCTCTGGGCTGTTTTACAGCAGCAGAGATGCTGAGAAAGAAATTATTTGTGGAATATTTCCTCCAAGGACTCCCCCATCACACAGAGGCAGTTTTCAGAGCGTTATCAAATGTTTGAAAGCCAAATGTAAAAGGGGATGACAGCCTTGCAGATTCCAGCTTACTCAAAGGGACCTTAAAGTCACCCCTAAAAGCACTTCATGCATGTTTGAACTTGAATCTCTCTTAACAGACTGTTTGTGCTGTTAATAATTCCAGCTAATTACAGGAAATGTTACCTTTCAACATCATCACCTTAAAAGATCAAAAGATGATAGATAAAAAAAGTTCAACATTAAAATAAAGTATCTAAAATAGAGGGCTGTAACTAAAACCAGAGCCCACAAGAGAAACCTTCCTCATCTTCTTGCCACACTGTTAAAACATTTGGGATCCCAAGCAAGTAAGCTTCAGTTAAAGATGTAACTTCTCTACTTGGACTTACCTTCTTACAAATGCCAACACTGTTATCCCCATATTTTGTGTTAATAAAATGTGTGCACTTGGAAAATAATCTCACATTACAAAATTTCTTTTTCTTTTCAAATAAATAGGTCTAATGCTGATATATTTTTTGGAAAAAACGGTGCTTTCATACAGTATTTCTTCTAATTTACCAGTTATAGCATGTTGTAAGAAGAGTGTTTGGAGGATTTTTGCTTGACATGAGCTCATTTGCTCTCTTTCTAGTGTACTAAGGAGAAGCTACTTGATCACTTTGTCAGGTGAAATTAAACAGCAGTCAGGCAGTTTTTTCTGTAGAGGCGCCCCAGTGAAAGGTGAACAGCTGTCAATTCATTCTGTATTTTGTAGCTCATTTCAGTTGGTTTAAATAATATCCTTTTCATTTGAGGTTGCTGCCTTCAGGATCTCAGAAGGCATCATAGGGATCCTCCACTCAGTCCAGAATTCAAAGCTATTAGTGAGCTGGGCAAAACCTCAGTGACATCAGTGGTATAAGTGAAAATAATGTGGTGGTTTGCACAATCTCATCCTAAAGGGTTTTTGCTTCTGTCCACTGAGGCATGTGGAGCTCAGATGGAACTGGACTGAACTATAACATCTGTTTTGAAACTACCTATTATTGCCACTACGTCTCTGAGAAGATAAAAACATATTTCTCCACCCAGACTTACCTGCATTACTTACAATTTTCCAGAATGGGTTTATTTGTTTTTTTTTCACATTGTTCCTCTGCATACAAATGTTAAATGTCCATTTGTGTGTTATGAAATTTTATTTAAAGGGTTTTATTTTGTAATCCTGAGAATAACTTAAATTTATCACCTGTTTGGGAGGACCAATAAAGAGAAAATAGAGAGTAACGTTTTATTCTCTCCTTTTCTGCAGAGTTGCTTTGTTGTGGCCTTCTCATTTGTGTTGCTCATAACTATCTCAAACTGGTCATCTGAAAATGAGTCAGTTTGTAAAGCTTTTTTTCTCTCCTACTGGAACAGCAATAAAGGGCTATGGAGCAGGCTGAAAAGTACAGGGTGTTGACTCTTTAAATATGAATATCCATAGAAGCCTGTACTTATTTAATAGCACTATTGCTGCTATGGTAATAATAAAGGCTATATAAGTCTTTTCTAGGTGGTCATTTTGTTTGTTTATCCATTCACACTGCTTTGGAATCACACAGTTTTTCCTCCTCAACCCATTTTTGCAAGAGCTATTAAATAGCTTCAAGCATATTCCAGCAGAATTGCTGATGTTTTTATTTTTATTTCCTTGATTTATCCTTTATAATTCCCTGTGACCACTGGGATGTGACAAACAATTTGTTTTTTGTTTGTTTTTTTTTTTAGCCCTGATAATGGGTTTGTGTTATTCAATAAAACTAATGGTAAATTTTGTCTTTTATCATTCTCTTCCATCAAGTCCACCTGCTGTGCTAATTGTGATGTTGTGTTATGAGTTTAACCATGTGAGAAGATAAACAAAAGTAAATGTGTGTGTGTCTGTGTATATACAAATATATATATGAATAAATTAAACAGACTCATCTGATTCTGTTCCTGCAAGTCTGGATTCAGGTCAGGAGTGACCCCTTTGCTCCCTGGACCTAAAAACAGTGGAATTGTGATAATTGCAAAATTTAACTCTGAGTTGTATCATTTGGACCTCTCACTTTTTAACTCAGGTTTTAGCCTTTTCTCTTTCTTTGCAGACACAGAATTGAGGTAAATCCCAAACTTCAAAGATAGACTAAAATCTACAGAGCTGTTACACTATTTCTTATTTAGAAATGTTGACCAATTGCTTGCCAGTACTTGTATTTGTTTGGATTTCCTGTGATGAAATTTATTTTTAATTTTAAGGTCACATTCTTCTTCAGGAAGGGCAAAAAGGGGCACTGTGTGTAAGTCCATGATGTGGTACACTTTTATGCCTCTTTTTTACAGTTGAAAAAAGAAGGTAGAAAACTTTTTTCTCAGCTTTTGTGGTTTCACTCTGTCTGAAAAGATGCAGAATCACCTTCAGACTAAAAGTCAGCTGGCAACTCAGACCTATATGGAGTTAACCAGAATATAGATATCAGTCCTTGCAAAAGCTCTAAAGTTTGTGTTTGGCTCCTCAAGGACAAGTTTTATCAAAACAAAAGCCATATTGGTAGAGCTTGAGGTGAATATTCTATTAACAATAGATATATTCTGCCTTCCTAAGCTCCCTGCATAATAAATGGAGATGCACTTACCCTGTTCAACATCATTTGCAAGCAGTTCAAATATTCATCTTGCTTTGGTTTGCTCATACTGGTGATATGAAAAGTCAGTATCAAAATTGACAGTGAGCTTTTTTACCTCCCTCTCCCGTTGTCTGTGAGACACCCCTTTAACTGCCACTGCAGATGGGATTGAAATATCTGATACTCAATAATAAAACCTTTGCTCTTGTTTGCATCTGGTATTAAATCAGCCCTAACGAGTAGTGAGATCTAAGTAAAACTGTTACTCAAGAGCAGAAGGAAATATCTTTCTGCTGTACTTTATTTATTTCAGTCAGGGTGAAAGTAGTGGTGCAGAGAAGCAACAGAGTGGATCTGGACTGCTTGAAACCCCTACAATTAGAAGAAAAGAGACAGGCTAAAAGAATTTCTTGCTCTTGTTTTGGCCCCCAGTGCACAGATGGATGCCACTGTTGTGTAACACCTGCATGGACAGGTACACAGCTGTTCTTCGACATGTCCTCCTCAGCTCTGTTTTAGCCTTCCTATTTTTCATCATTACTGTCCTACTATTCTTTACAGATTGCAGGAAGGAAGCATAAGGAAAAACTGGGATGTCTTTCTCCAAGAGAATTGAGATAGTCGTGTGAGAGCTCTTAGAGGAATGAAGCGAAACCTTGTGAGATAAAGAAGTCCATTGAACAGATCTCAAGAACCCAAACGTTTAGTTTAATTTCCATACAACTGTGCAAAGACTTTAAATGAAAATATCAACTCACTTAATCTCATATTTTTCTTGGAAGGCACCATGATCATGTAAAGTGGGAATTCACTTTTTATTTCAGTGGATGCTGGAGTAGGTTTCATAAGTTTAAACTGTTTCCTATTTGACTCACCAAGTGACACAAATTCCTTTGGCACTGGACTTTATCTTTCCTCTCTTCTCCTGCTTTTGTGTGGACCAGCTGCCCTTAAACTGCTCTTTAACTAATCAAGGCAAATCAGCCTTTGGTCTGCGTTGTAGGCACTGCTGTCCTGCAGGAAGGAAATGGCAGATGGGGATGAATACAACTCTTTGTCTAATGTATGGTTTCTTGTTTTGCTCAGGCATGTGAACCCATATCTGCAAACTAGAGGGCAAATCGAGTAATTCTTTAAATAGGTTAAAAATCTGCATGAAAGGAGAGAAGCTGCTCTGAGTACTTTCATTGTTCCTGCCTCCATTTGCAATCTAATGCCTAGCACTTCAATCTGTCTTAATTAAGGATGTTTACATTGAGGTGGAGAATGTGTTTGATCTGTATTTCCTTTAATCACATCCTCATTAACTATCATAAAGATATTTGCCTCAAAAACACTAATGTTTTGTTTTTGACCTAGAGGGGTCTTTTCCGCCAACCCGTAGCAGGTAAACCAGTGAGTGCGGAAGAATTAACAAATAAGAAGGTTATTTGGGATAAACTGTTATCTCTTTGGGAAATTTTTAAGCATTTTATAGCTTTCAAGAGACCAGGAATCAGGAAGAAGCTTGATAAGTGAACACAACCAATGGAAAAGCAAACACACAAACTAAAAAATAATAAATAAAATTAATAGATAATTAAAACAGTTAGAGCCATTGTGACATCCTGCATAACATAGGCCATAGGACTTCTCCTGAAATAATTCCTTTGTCTTGGCAATTAGCTAAGACTGAAATTGGTAATTATTTTATATTATTTATTTGGTCTTACTTTTGAATTTTTTTAAAAGGAATGGAGAATCAACCATGGCACTGATCAAGTTTTTCAGTATTAAATTATCTTCTCTATTAAAAGTACGGATTTTATCTATCACCTGTGTGAAATTAGCTACAACATTCATTCATCAAACGTTATCATTATGGAAATGTCTTAAAAAGGATTTCAAGAGGTTTTCTGGTCCATCCTTCAGTTTCTTGGCAGAATTAAATACAAGGTTTCCTTTCCTCAGGGCAGGATCAACTCTATCTAAACCATTCTTAGCTACAGTTTGTCTAAACTATTCTTGAAAGGCACAAGTGATTCTATGATGCACAATCTCCCCAGTAAATCTATGCCAGTACTTAACTGTACTTATCTTTAGAAAGCTTTTTCCTGAGGCCTCACTGAAGTCTCTATTTCAGAAATATAAGCCTCTTATTACTTGTTCTATCCATTATGAAGAAGGAAAACAAATTAGTTCTTCTTTGTTCCAGGAGTCTCATAGAGTTGAAGACTATGTGTCTGCTCTTCCCCCCACAATGATCAGCTTTTATGTGCTAGAGTTAAATTTCCTGTGCTATAAATATTTATCAGCTTCTTAATTCTGTAATCATGATTCTGGTCTTCTTTGGAATCTCTCCATATTTCCAGTGTAAGTGGTAAGCCAGCAGACTTGATCTATTATCCATAAAAGAATATGGCTCTTATTTTTACTATTTTGTAACATATTTGTTGCTAACATTTTCCTTTTGAATTACAGTAAGGTACTTAAATTGACTTCATTAGCCAAAGTGGTAAAGTCTTCTGTTCTGCAAATGTGGTTTGTGTTCACCTGTCATAAGTAAAATCTGGTTTTCAAGGGCCTGAATTCAGTTTTACTGCCTTTGAAAGAGGAACTCTTGTTTCAGGACAATCACAAACAAGATCCAGGTTCTCAGGGAGCTTTTTTTTTTTTTTTTTTTAATGATCTTGTAGGTTTGAAAGATCATTTATTCCCCCACAGTGTAAGAAAAGCTTATACCAAGCCGCCATCAACTTTTTAGAAGTGAGTGCTACATCATTCAGTAAAGCACCATACAGGTGGGCTTACAGGGGCTGAAAAGTGCCATAGGAATCTTCCAAGCTTATTAAACAGGTCCACCATCAAGCCCATAATGTTTTTTGTCATTCAAATATAGCCATTCCCAAGATGTGCTACATTTTCACCTTATGGTCGTCCTATATGAGCTGGCAGAGGACTGACACATCTTTGGAAACAGCTGTTTCTAAGGTGAGATAAACCTTACTTTAAATAGTACTATAAAAGGTGAAGGAGGGGGAGAGAAAGTTTTGGAGGTTCCTTCTTTGGAATGCTCTCAATTTGTGAAGGTATCTTCACATGTTCTTGCAAGATTGTGGTCACAGTCAAGGACTAGGTCAAAGGGAGGGTCATAAAAGGAGCAGGAATAGCAATAAAAGAGGGGGTCTGAAGCTATTTGAATAAAGTAGCAGTATTTTTAAGGTGGTATTCTAGTAAAGAAAGTTATGAAGAGTAGGAAGAAAAGGGAAGTGTCTGTTCTATGAAGTGCCTGAATCAAGAACAGGGATAGATGTGATATTTGAAAGTTGCTGTGGAAAAGAGCACTCATATCATCCACGAAAGTTGGTGTCTGTGTAACACATCTAGAAGAAGATATAAACATATTTCTTCTCCCTTCTCCGTGCTACCTTATAGAAACAAGCTTATCTCAGGCCATCAAATATCTGTCCCTTCCTGTGCAACCTATGACCAATTTAAAAGCAGCAGCATAGTATTCTAAAGTGTCAGAAACTGAAATGCTGCCTGAGAGGAGATCAAGGGAAATCAATGGCAGCTCAGGCTCCTGTAGCAGCAGGAAATGTGTTAGATGAAAATGCTGCAGTGAAACACACCTCTTGGTGTGAACATCCCATTTCAGGGTCACTACCTTGACTGTCACGTTTTCAGCCTGCTCACTGTTTCATCCCCTCCTAGAGCTAAAAACTTTCACCTAAATTTCCTTCTTGAGGACAGGCCTTTTCTTCCAGTCCTCATAGTTTGAGATTGAATAATTTCCTCCTTTCGTTCCTATCCTTACCTTGAAGATATGTATAGACCGAGATCATGTTACCCCTGAGCTTTTGCTCTTCTGGACTCCATAAATTTAACTTCCTTACTATCTCACCGTATGCCTTATGATCTTCTAGTTCTTATATCAGTTTGGTTTCCTCATTTATTGTTTCCCTACATGTCTTCTGTGCTTTCCAAACAGTGGGAAAATACATTCCCAAAATATTGTTCCGATGTTTTTTCTCTTATTATGCCATTCTATTTTTTTATTATTTAATCCATTTTTTTATACATTATTATCATTATGGTCTTCCTATTAAAAATGAGCAAATAGCTGATGACCAACTTTTCAGAGATGTCTAATTATTGAAGAGGACAGCATAATTTAATGTGTATGAAACAGAACTCTTCAAAGCTGCATTTTTTTTTTTTAATTTGGTCACCTATAATGAAGTTCTCAGTTATGAAGTCTCCTGAAATCTCTTTTCTGATAACAATCTCCACAGCTCCTTTACAGTTCATATTTCTGTATTCACGTCACAAAGTCTTACAAAAAGGTAGATAAATATAAGTTATTAGGATCTTTGCAAGGGTAATCATATACAAATACTTCATCTTTATTACATAGAAAATTACACATGTTTAACTAGTGGTCTCTTCTGGTTTCAAATTCAGTGAAAGGTATTAAATCCCTTGTCTTAACACTCTCATAGTGAATGTAACAGTTTAGGTCTAATTTTTAAGCTTCAAAGCTTATGATAGAAAAGGTTACTCTTCCTCTTGGTTATTTAATGGCAGATGAGAAGCTGATGAATCTCTGACAGCTTCCACTTCAATGTCTTGAACATTTAACTCAAAGAGTATTATTTCAGTTTTATCATATTGTTTACCCCTGCCTGAAATCTCACTATCAGACCAGGAAAAATTGACTTGAGACAAGAATTAGGAGGCTTTCCAAACAAATGAAAAAAAGAAAACCTTAATTAAAGGAAATTTAATATTGAAAACTCTTATTAGTACTATTTCTAAAAGCTTTGGGTTTAAAAATGTTATTTGGGAACTTAATAAATTTGGAACAGGAAGCCTCTAAATTCTTATCTATGAGATACAGTGGGATCACAACTGAGATTAAAACTGTTATTCAGTCTAGAATTTCATGTTTCTTTTCTGTGACATCTGACTGGCTGTGAACAACCCAAGTGTTTACATTAAAAGATTGTGTTCTCTGCTGATAAAGATGATTGCTTAATGATAAATGTTTTTGGGCTAAGACCTAAAATACATGAAGCACCATCTCACAAGGGTAATTCATAAATGTGATGAGAAATGTCCCACCCTGTGTAAGGAACAGTCCAGTAGGTCCCACCATAACACACATAAAATCAATTCTAATACCCATAAAATCAATTCAAAGACTCTTTCTGTGCATCAACAGATTAAAATGAAGATGATTTTAAAGACTAATACAGAGTCTAGAGGGGATAGTGAAAAAGCAATGTATGGCAGATTTGGATTCTCCTATCACCACTTCATGTTGGGAATCTTTGAGAGATGCCTGTGTCATTTTACCTGTGACTTTTACAAAACTAGGAATTAATTTATCAGAGCCAGGAACCACTATTATCACTATCTGTTCGTGTGGATCTGTGACTGTTTAACCAGAAGAAATAATAGTAAAGAATTAAAATCACGGAATAATAAAGTCATAGAGTGGTTTGGGTTGGAAGGGACCTTAAAGACCATCTTGTTCCAACCCTCTTCTATGGGTAGGGACACATTTCACTGGATCAAACTGCTCAGAGCCCCAGCCAACGTGGCCTTGAATGCTTCCAGGGATGGGGAAGCCACAACTTCTCTGGACAGCCTAGTCTACTCATAGGGATGAATTTCTACCCTCACAGGAAAGAATTTCTTTTGTGTAAAGTACTTCACTTATACTTCTTTCAAGAAGTGTCTCAAGTCTGATGGATTGACTTGAACAAAAAAATCAACTCAGGTCATTGCCCAAAAACTTAAAAACATGTTTTGAGGTCAGTCTTGGACCCCTTTGGCTCTGCAAGGAATACCCAATATTGGTATTGAAGGGGGCAGCACAGCACTGTGGAGCAAAGGGTATAAAACAAACACTGACTGAATGCAGAATACTGCTGATCTGATTAAACCGGTCATTTGTTTATGGGATTTAGCTTTATTTGTATGGTAAATTCTGATAGATGCCCTGTCAGGTTGGTAAGGTTACTTTTCTAACTTTATTTTATCCATAATGTATTCCAACAGTTTAGAATGTGATTGAGAACTTCAAAGCATAAACTCTTTGGAAGACAGTGAAGGGTGAAAACATATGGAAAGGTGCAAATTGCTTCATGGATGAAGGTCAGGGTGGGGACTCAGGAGACCTGGTGCATTTCTAGTTGTGGCACAGTTCTCTGTGACTGTCAGAATGACACTGTGCACCAAGTATCCATAATAATCCTCACATCAGTCAAATCCTTCTTCATTTCCTTTTCTTATTACAGAAACATTGGAACAGGACTGTTTCAGTGAGTGTTTGTACCTTACCCATCACAGAGAGCCCTTCAAACACTTCTGCAACTCAAGTACAAATTAATAAATACATCCACCCATCCACCACAGCTTTCTGGAAGGGATCTTAATTACAACAGTTTTTAGAAACCTCAGTATTTTTCATCAGTTTAAGTACAATCAAGCCTTAAGGACAGGAAAAGAGAAAGAAAATAAGGGCACTTTAGAAATAGGCATTGAAAACCCTAAGTGGTGATAGAGGAAGGCAGCTTTGCTTAGGAAACTTGAGAGAAAAGAAGTTTTGTGACAAGAAAAGGACTTCAGCAGGATACTTTGGTTTCTTTTTTGTTTTTTTTGGTAACACTTTTTCTTAAGAGTTTAATTACCAGGTTGATTAGAATGAAGGAATTTGTGCTCATAAATGGCACTTATAAAAATCTTCTTTTCCTTCTTGGTCTCTGAATGAAAGATGGTCTCTGACACCAGCTGAACTATAAGTAATTGAATAAAAGAGCAAAATATACTACCTGGTAATGGAGTCATTATAGTCTACAGAACACACATATAAAATCAACTGAAATGTATTTCTTATGCTCAACAAAACCAAAGTTTTTATAGATTATAACTTTTTATGCACACAAATATTTTTATTAATTATGAAAATGGCACACTAATACTCCACAGAACAGTGTTGTAATCAATGCTCAGGAGCCAGCAATAATGTGCAGTTGCTCTTTAGCAATGTGCAGTCTTTTGTAAGGGGCTTTCAAGGAGAGTTTCAGTCTTAAAAATGGCTTTCAGTATGCAAACAGACCAAGTCCCCTCCACATCAGATGGGATGCACTTCCTGCTGATAAATACATACCATTTTTTCTGCATTAAACAAAGGCAGACAGGTTAGGAAACAACAGAGCTTGTGATGTGAGGAACACAGATGCCTCCTTACTCAGAACACGTACAACATGTTCGGCAGCCTTGGAACAAACTTTGAGGTTTTGAGATAACAGTGACTCAGCCAGAGCAGCCCAGATCATTGTAAATTCATGACAGTTGCAGAAAACAGAATCGTGTAGCTTTTTCTGTATCCATATGTTGTTATCTCTACACTCAACTTAAAGCACCAAGGGGAAGAGAACTTATTCTTTTTCCTCCCTGCTGTGCTACTCATAGCTACTTTTTCTTTAAATTACTATGAGCTCATGGACCAGAGGAGACAGTCGTGATGATTTCAGTGACACCTAGGAAAATCACCAAATCCAAGCCCAGAACCTAGTTTGGATTGATAGACTGACTTCTATTTTTCTTTGTGGTTGACACTTTCTCATAACCTTGTTACTTTCTTTCACTAAATGAGTTTGGTGAGTCACTGTTTTTCCCTATTTGGAACAATGTGGTATTGTTAGAGCCCCTGATCTGTTTTGTTTTCAGCCTCTCATTTCTCTGCTTTCTGATTGCCCGTTCTTGTGTGCCCCGCTGTTTTTTCCCTTTCCTCTCATCACTGTCTTCCTTGGATATTGTCTTATTCTTTGTATTTGTTAATATTCCTCTTTCCCCTCTCATCTTTAAATGGTGTCTGTAATGCCATTCTTTTGTTATCCTGCCCCCCACCGTGTCAAAATTTCCACTCCTTAGGAAAACAATGCCCCCCTTCTGCAGGCAACTTGATATCATGTACATGGAAGAGAAACCCCACTTTGTGAACAGCACAGACAGCGTCTTCTGCTGCTGTGGGGCAGGACAAGAAGAAGAATGTGGACTGCCCAGAGAGTGTCCCTCTTCTGCTCTCATTTATGAGGATGTGCTGTCTCTCCTGCTAAGTCTTGTTTCTGAGTTTGCAGGTTGTGAGATGAAGAGTCACAGTGGTGGTCCATGAGTAGCAGTTTAGGGAAAATACGAGTCCCTTGATGTGTGGGAGAGACAATCCTGTGATTCACAATGTGGAAAAAAAAGAAATAAAATGGTGGTTTTGGCTTAGTTCTTCCTGAAAAAGCCTGTTCCAGGGTGTCTCTACATATCAACAGGATTTGGAAGAGAAAAGGGGCAGTGAACAGTGAAAGAAGAGATTAGGGACTAACAAGGGAAGCTGAATATGCACAAGTCTATGGGTTGCTGCAAGAGTTGTCCAATGTGACTGGGAGAAAGTTCTCACTCATCTATGAAAAAAGCAGCAATCAGAGAAGGAGAAAACATAGCACTCATTTTATTTGAATAGTCCAGAAAGAAATGTGAAAGAAAAGGTGGTAATTGAAAACAGTAAGCAGTTGCCAAGGACAGCCCAGGCTTGGCTATCCTGATCTCCTTGTGTCATGAAATGACTGGTCATATGGACAAGGATCTTCCTGTCATGCTTATATGCATGTGTTTCATCACTATATTTGCAGTCCTGTACATCTTAGATGATTCTTAAGTTCATGCTGGATAATGAGTCACATAGCAGTTTTATTTGGGTTACCTTTGAAGGCTTATTTGCTGTGGTATATTTATTTTGCTGTTGTTGCCTTAGGCCTGGCTGGAATTTTGACTAGTATGTTTACTTCTATAAAGCTCAAAAATTATATTATGGAAACAGTGACAAACAGTTTAATGGGGTAGAATGAGTTTATTGATGAAGCAAGGAGAACAGGAGAGACAGAGACTAAGGGATATGTATTTCTGGGATATCAGGTGTTTCTGTGACCATTAGGTAGATTTCTGTGAACTTTCCAGCAAAATTACAGATGTAACATTACTACAGAATTGTGTTGATCAATGTATATATAAAAGAAGTCAGAAATTTCATATATTCTGAATTGACATAGCAAATATATTTTTTGCTGATGAATTCTCACATGTACATACAGGTACATCGACATTTTGTATGTATGAGCATTTAAGGCTATACCTTATCATCAAACAGGTTGAATTTGTGCTGCCAAAGCAAACTCACATCATTTTGTGTTGTGTGATTAGCACTGACATCTCCACAGGTGCAGGAGTAGCAGAAAGGGCCATCTTTCAGAAAGGAACATCTGAAGAATACAACAGCAGGTGCTGACTGTGGTACAGGCTCACTCAACCTCTCAACTGTTTTCTGCCCCTAGAAATAGTTTTTGGTCCTCAGGCCAAGTGCAGGAGAATGTTTTTGTTCCCATGGCTCAGGGTCAGCCTCTGTAGAGATGACTGACTGACTCTGCCAGTCCCTCAAAGCACTGCATTGGCTGAGTTTCCTGTGGGCTCCATGTGGTGCCCCAAGGACCCAAAGGTGTCATGAGAAAACTTAATTTGAAGTGCCTAAGGTAACACAAAGCTTTTCTTGCAGTTGAGCAACAAAGTGCTTTCATGCGTGGCATCCAGGCTGGCACGGAGCTTGAGGGCACAGGGGTTCTTTTAGGGCATAAGGGTGGCTGAGTAGATTTTGTAAACAACCTAAGCTGTTATAGTCTATATCCATGCTCTGCCTGGAACAGAAGATGCAGAAAACCATTTTGTCTGTCGTGTTTAAGTTTAGTCTTGGAGAAAGCTAGCTGGTTTCCCAAAAAAACTAGCGTGTGCACCACCAAGGTGATCAGGAGACCAGAACTCAAGGATAAAATGCCAAGTTTTCCCAGTCATGGTGTACACATAGCTGTGAGGATATCTTTTAGAGAGAAACAGCTTTGAATCTTGCCCTCCTTTTCTATTACAGCTGAAAACATAGCTAATATCAAACATTTGGCTCCAGATTATTTCCTGAGACGAACAGATCACCAAAACACTTCAGTTAATATAGAATGACTTCAGAATTTGTTTCTTTGGGCAAAAAGCATCATAAAATTCCCTTTAAGTTTATCAAAAAAAAGTGTTCACAGAATCATAGAATGGTTTGGGTTGAAAGTGACCTTAAAGATGATCCAGTTCCAACCTCCCTGACATGGACAGGAACACCTTCCACTAGCCCAGGTTGCTCCAAGCCCTGTCCAACTTGACCTTGAAGACTTCAAGGGATGGGGCAGCCACAGCTTCTCTGGGCAAACTGTTCCAGTGACTCACCACCCTCAAAGAGAAGAACTTCTCCCCTATATCCAATCTAAAACTTCTCTCTTTTAGCTTGAATTCATTCCACGCTTTTCCTGTGACTTCATGTTCTTGTAAATAGCCCCTCTCCATCTTTCTTGCCAGCTCCCTTCAGGTACTGGAAGGCCAGAATTAGGTCACCCTAAAACCTCTTCTCCAGGCTGAACAATCCCAATTCTTTCAACCTTTCCTCATAGCAGAGCTGCTCTACCCCTCTAATCATCTTGGTGGCCTCCTCTGGACTCATTCATGTCTCTCCTGTGCTGGGACCCCGAGGCTGGAGGCAGCACTGCAGGTGAGGTCTCACCTGAGCAGGGTAGAGGTCAGAATCACCTCCCTGACCTGCTGTTCACACTGCTTTGGATGTAGCCCAGGATACAACCGATTTTCTGGGCTGCAAGCACATGTGGCCAGCTCATGTCCAGCTTCTCATCCACCAGCACCCCAATCCTCACTCAGAAGTGAGCAGAATATCATTTACCTGCAGCCCCTTGTTATAGCAAAGCCAGATGCTCTCAGTTATGTCACACAAATCATGCCCTTGTCAAATCTTTCAATAGCAGAATGCCACATATTTGTCATGGCACTGCAGGGCAATATCCAGAAGCGTGGCTGAACAAAGAAATGCAAACCTGGATGTTCATGCAAGGCTGAGTTGCACATTGCAGCAGCTTGTTGCTAATTTAGCAAGGGAAGTGCTGTAGGTGGGGATTCTGCTCTGTTACGAATTATAAATTGACATTTCTTACACAGTCTCACCCTTGACCATGTTTTGATTTAATTGGAATTCCCCACAGGTGTGACTGCAGTTGCCTGTGGGACCAAGATGAAGTGAAAAATTTAATTATGAGTTAATGTGACCGTGTTATAAGTTTTTACATCTGTCAGACAATTTGTTTCCTTCCTTACTGTTTATGCTATTTTTAAAGCTTTCTAGATTGTCTTTGCTTTGTTGCAGGATGTATTCAAATTTTTATATCCCTTACCAAGAAAAGAGCATTTAATTGATATCAGCAGCGAAACTGGCCTGTATTGATTCAGTGACAGAACTTAGTATTTACATAATAATTTCTTTAAGAGACCTTTCGGTACTTTACATAGGAGGTATGTAACAGAATCCTTGATTAATGACTAATGAAAATGAGGTGCCCAAAGGCTCTTAGTACTTGTTCATAATTAAAAAAAAAAAAAAAAAAGAGACCTCATTTAATTTCTGTTGAACCCCAATTCCTGCTCACTGGGATATACTACACATGATCTAAATATTTTAAATCATGCTTTATAGTACAGTGTACTATACTTAAAACTGGAGCCATACACATTAATAAACATGTTTTTATTCTCTGTTTATCTGAGTAGCACCCCCATTCATTGCAAATATACTCACAGGAGTTTTCCTTATACACACAGGTGTCTAATTGGTTGTGTTACTGAACTGACACTCTGTAGTATCAGCACATTGTAGTAAGACAGTACAAAATATCATCAGGTGATAAGGATTCTTCCATTTCCTTTTTTGTCACAATCCTATCCAACAGATGTTTTCACACAGGTTTTCCATGTACCAGTCAGATATCTAACTCATTAGAAAACAATCTGGGCTCTTCTCATAGCTGTTTCCAGAGAGGATTATTTGGACTGATAGGATAGATTAATTCCATTCTAAAATAAAGGTATGAAGTAGGTAGCTAGATAATTTGGTGGCTGAAGTTTGATCCAATTAATTCTATTTGTTAATATTGATGTTATAATCACATATATGTGCACCTGATCAACAGTATTAGTGACATTCCAGACTCATAGTGGATAACAGTCCATTGAGAAGAATCTCTTCCTCATGTTAAACTGGGGTGAATTTCCCTCAAGAAGGGAATATATCTGTCCTGGATTGTAGAAAGATCCTGAAAACACAGATGAAAGCAAATATTTCAGGTGGTCAGAGGTGAACACCACCCTGAGTATCTAGCATGAAAAGAAAGACTCTGGATTAAGGAAATAATATTAATTGTTTTCTCCCTGTCTTTATAGGATTTATAACATCCTGAGGGTCATATTAAAACTTTATACATGGGTCTCATCTCACTTTCACTCTTATTTAGAATTTCCTCAGATACATTCATTTTTAATTCCACGGTTTTGTCCAAGGCATAATTTATGGATTTTGTACATTTGCTTGGATTTCTGGACATCAACCCCATCAGACACTATGATCGGACTGCAGGAACTCTGGATATTGTTGATGTAGCTGCTACATGTGTAGCAGTGAGCCCAAAAGAAAGAGAGAATCTTCAAACATTCCCTCTTGAAGGTTAGCTGAAGTACTGTAGGATTTTGAACTAAACTTGTTCCTTCGAAGGTGGGAAATTGAAAAAGCAGATCCAGGTTAACATACACTCACTTTTTGCTGCTCTTGCAGGAGGTAAGTTGTGTGCATGTCACAGCAAACCTGTCCCTCCTTTCCTTTCAGCTATTCAACAGAGATCTCCTCCCCAGTCACCTCCTCCATCATTAATCACCTCTCCATACAACCTTATTAATGCCCAGGTAAATACCCTGGGTATCCATGAAAATTGCCCACCCTGATCCTCCCACCGGGGGTCTTCCAGAATCCTCTGACGTAAGAAAATCCTTGGATAGCTGATCAGATGTGCAATATCTCCACCTGCCTTACTATTCCATAAATTTCTCCTTTTGATTTTCTTTCCCCTTTTTCCCTTGCTTCTCCCTCTGTTCTTTATTACAGCTATTGGGCTCGATTCTGTCTCCTCAGCTGAACAGAAACACTTCATAAGATATTCCCCAGGGGTTAACATACATATTGTTCCTCAAAGTTTGCATTGTCCTTTTCACCCTTTGTTTCTGAGTCTTCAGCGTTTCTGTTGTGTATTTTGGGTCACAGTGACAACACAACAGCTGCCTTGGGAGTCTGTGAAAACGTTCCTGGCCAAAATGTTCCAGGCACTCACTCCCAGACAGATGACGCATCACAGGTGAACAGGCCCCATTTTTGTTGGCTTTATGTTTTGTGGGCTGTTCACAGAGACAAAACAACAGCAAGCAGTACACAGGTGGAAAGAGAAAAATAAAACTATCCTCTTATATGAACACATCTCCTCTTGGGTTTTGTCTGTCAGTAGTTACAATAGGTCTAGATTAACTAAGGCTGGCCCAAGGCTGTGTAAGGTCTGTCTGGTTAAGCCTCTAAGTTTGCTTTTATCTAGGAAGAAGCCTTAACTGAACTGTGGAATACAGGAATCTTCTCTTTCCACTCACCCACTGTGGAGTTTAGCCAAGAATGGGCTTGTCTGTGGCTTGGAGCCAATTTCCCAAGTTCCTAAAACTAGTTCCTTCCTGAAGGATTATCACAGCTACATGGAGGAAGCTTACTCTATGCAACGGGAGCAGAGACATTCAAATCCCTAATCCTGTGCTAACCCAGGTGGCAGGGACAGCATGGATGTGTCTAAGCTTCCATGAAATCTCTGTATTTGCAACTTTACACCAGATTCAACAGTCAAAGTGCCAGATCCAGTGTCATATTAATGTGGCTGACACTGACTGAACTAAGTTGCCTGTTGCAGTTATGTACATGGGGAAAAGGCCTGTTTGAGCATTTGGAAGCTTGGGAATTTCACTGTCATGCAGTGTAGAAATATATTTGATACTTTGCATTTCATTTGACGTGAAAAGTGTGTCTTCTGAATGCATGAGGGTTCCTGTAGAAACTGCCTTCTTGAGTGGTATATGACATTCTCCTGGCAGTGTAAGATAAGCTTTTTGTGAGAGAAATTTTCTGATCCAAGCGGTACTTTTAATTTATAATGCAGGTCCAAACCAGTCCTGCTTAGAGAGTATGTTAGGTGGAGGAATTAATGAGCTTTTTCACTTCCCTGCCCAAACTTCTTTGCTGGTATTTAGAAGGTATTTCTACCCCATTCCAATTTCTCTCCCTGTTTATATCTAACAGCAGTGAACATAGTACCACTGTATCTACTTTTTTAGAAATCTTTATGATTCTGCAGATCCACTGTTATTCACAAGTAACAAGTGAATAGCAATGAACATAAGTAGGTGGGAATACCTTGTACTATATTTGAAATTAGCATTAATTTTTCAAAAGAAAACCTGTTGATGATAGTTCCTGCTGTGAAAAATGTAGTCCTATTGGTAAGTTGTCTTTACTTGTTAATATTTTCGGTCTATGAATCACCCTTATTATTAAAAATATTATTTTTGTCATTATATTTGATAGTGAGAGTAAGAATTTTAAATGGGAATTATATTCAAATTAAAAGTGAAAATGTTTAATACTTGGAACAGGCTACCAAGTTATACAGCAGCTTCTCAATGCCCTGATAGTGTGTTTATATTCAGGTTTTATTGTATTCAGGAATACATTTTAGACACACCCAAACAATGTTTCTTCACTGAATTCAAGAGGCTCAAGGGTGAAGTGCAGGTGTTCGTGACATGTAAGCATTTAAAGTAAATTATAAAATTATTTCCTATGGTCTGTGCATCCCTGGAGGCACAAGAACTACTGACAATATCTGCTTGTCTGTTCAAAATACTTTCATACAGGATTATGTGATTATAAACAGGCAAATAAAACATTCTGTCCTCCTGTTGGTTTCTTTTTGCGTAATTCAACTTCATGCTTCGATTCTTCATCATTCTCCAGAAAACTCTCTTTTGTAACAGTATTACAAACTTAAATCTGACATATATTTTAAAGATATTTTAATATTTATCTCATCTCACATCCCTGTTAGTACTCATCACACAGAATGGCACATTTCCACAGTTCAGCAATGTACTTAAGAACATGTTGAACTCAAAAAACTCCAAGTGTCCCTAAATAGATGAGCATGAACTCGAATTTCATGCAGAATCAGGATCATAGTCATGTTTACATTAAATGCAGTTATGCTCTCACCTATACTGCTGTATAGGCATTAATCATCCGTGAAATCTTTCCGTTTTCCTCAGAATATGCTTTTGTAGAAGTGTTTTGCATCCATTCATAAGATGTTGCTCTCACTGCTTCCTCTTAAATTCAAAGTAATTTCTTTGATAAGTAGTAGCTTCTTCATATAGTTCCTGTCTTCTGTTTAGCCAAGATTGATGACATTTGCAAAGGGGTTGTTTGACTGACCAATTTGCTCTCATACCATTTACAGTCTTTTTGTGTTTTTAAACTTGATCCTTATCACTCATCTACATTTAAAATTTTTACCTCGTGTGCTGTATGGTTTCTGACTGGAAAATATTACAACAACTCCAACTTGTATGCATAAAACAGATATTTGTGAATATTTTAAATTTTGCCACATATTTGACAACTAAGGGATTGTAACTTGTTTTGTAGCAACTTCTCTGGTATAAATTGTCTTTTTTGGTGGTTCACACGAGCAGCATATTGTTTTCATTGCTTTACTTTACATTTACAAAGTGTTTGGTAAATCAAAATTAAAATTGATAACGACAAACTGAAAGCCACCAGATTAACCAGTTGTGACTTGGAAATGCACATGTGAACGTGACCTTTGATGTTTGCTGGAATATATAGACACATATTTGAAAGCAGTAAGAATTAGAACTATGGTACTCATTTGGGGAAGCAGTTGAACAGTCCTTCTCTGGACATCTGTCTCTCAAGTATTAATTCCTACACGTCACCAAGAGAAGCCATTTAGACAGATGCGTAAATTGGACGGAGTATTCCTTTCTCATAAGCACCATAACTCCAAGTGCCTCCTTGATAGAGTTATTTATAGAGAACTCCCCACCACTTCTACTTTTGTGTGAACAGCAGAAAAAATAGAAATTAGTAATCACCCTCTTCAGTCGGGGTTAAGAGTTAGCTCAGAGAACATGATTTCCAACAAAATCTATTTGACTGTAAGTCAAAAGGAATGGAATTTGATGTTGCTTAAAAATTACTACAAGCCTTGTTACTCTCTGTTTCTCATACAAGATGCCCTCATTAAATTCACTGTCACAAAGATGCATGGCATACAATTCATGGCTTTTTACCTATATGAAATATTTATACGCAGAATCTCTTCTCTTCCTCCCCTTTCAATTTGAGGCACTTTGCTAAACATCAATATATCTGTACCTCTGTGTAGCACAGCACTCCTCCTAGCCCTGTTTTGTGGAGCTTTGGAGCTGGTAAGTTGGTTTCAATCTTGTTCCAGTAGTTGTGATCAGCAAAAGCACCAGTGTGGTTGTACAGCCATCACAGTATCTTTCCAGGTGCCTGAGAATTGACTTCTTTGTCTCTCATTTCACTCTTGAAGCAGCTCCCAGGAAGGTCATTGTAAAATGAGCAACACAGGATTTATTCCAGCCACAATGGTAAGACACAGAAATCACTGAGCCAGCCTCAGACAAATTCATTAGACCTGTTGTAATCTCAGTTCATCTTTCTGCATAACTAACATAACAAAATTTAACTGATATATTTAGGAATGTTAAAATTACTGATTATTTTCCATAATATGTGAAAATATGCAGAATTATGAAAATTAAAACTAACCATCTTCATAATACATGAAATAAAAAAAACTATTGTCTAAGAAAGAGAAAAAGATAAGAATGGTGATGAGGAACCAAACAGAAGACAAATGAATGACCAAAAAGGTGGCAATCACACATATCATAAGAAAACTTTACCAAGTAAAACCAATAAGGATTACAGAGCATTCTGGAAAAAACCCTCCATATTTGGAAACACACCATATACACATCTGAAATATGAAGTTATAAGGTGTTTAAAATAAGATTTATCATAGCTATTGATATCTTGCTGTCTGGTGTCTATTTTAGAAACACTGAACTATGTGTGTGTTTTTAATGGTCTAACAACACACTCTCCTGTAATTGTAATTAATGTGTTGGATCCACTACAGACATTATGTGTAATTTTTATTTGCATCTTAACTTTCAGCTGGGAAGAGAATTTGGGTGACATTAATTGATGTTTTCAGAGAGGTTTATGTATATTCCTGTTTCTTTTAAAACCCTTAGGCTCTGGAAAGACACTTTCAGAAAGATATTTTTAAGTTTAGCTGAAATAATAACAAGCACAAAAAAAGAATGGAAGGTGTTTTTGAGGTTTTAAGCTCAGTAAATTTTTTCTAGTGACTAAGTTCTTTATTTGGCAGAATCAACATTGACTCAAATAAACGTTCAGGAGTTCTTAATGCAGCTCATACTTTTCATACGATGCAAGAAATTTCCTTAGTAAATTTACCTATTCTTTGCTTCGATATTCCTCCATGAAATATTTATTGATTACACACCATGCATGCATGCATCTAATATTTACAAACATAAATAGAATGGATACATCTATAAGTAAATGCATATATGCAAATCTTCGATTGGAGCACAAGAACTGGAAATCAGTGACTGAATGAATGTTCCTGTGTATTTTTGCAACATGCTGCATGCTCCTGTTTCTTGCAAAACACGTTTGAACAAGGGAGGTGCTGTTTGACAGGGAGGAACACATTCTTCACCTTGAAGATTTAAGGCTGGGAAAGGGTCCCAAAAATTCACAGGTTTTGGATTTGAGCTCAAATATTTCTTGTCCAATTGGATAATAGGTTAGACTTTAGGTGTAGAAGGTGTTGTACTTGCATTTAAAATATCCTCATTCTAATTAATGATAATTCTCTGCTTCACAGTCTTTAAAGTAAACCAACTTTTCCACGTACACAGCACTTAACAGAGGAGAGTGAATCACAAAATCAGGACCAGAGGTTTACAACCTTCTGCACCAAAATGTCCATGTAGCAAAGACTAAAGAGGGATGCTCAAACTCATGCAGACAAGCACTCTGGACAATGAAAACATTTATCTCAAATAAGTATTTTAGTTCTGTTTGAAAATACAGATTATATTTTAAAAGGTGAAGAGAAACAAATTTTGTGTAAAAGTGTGCAAATGATGGAAGAAACTAAACAAAAAAAATCCATTTGTTTGATACCATATAAGAATTTTTATTAGCCTAAGTATATAAATGATGGTTCAGTTCAACAACAATTTATATTTTAGCTAAATTTGAACTGAAAAATGAGTCCCCATCCACACTCTCTGATCTGATGCCCTCACCATGCAAGGACTGTTTCCAGTTAATCACTGAAATGTTTACCTCTCTGCTGTATCATCACCTGGTAGTGACTGTGACAGGTTTGCCTGTCACAGGCACTTAAAATCTTGGCTCACGTTGTAGAACTTGAACCAGCTGCCTGTGAGAATCAATAGTGAAACATTTCAAATACTTGTTTCTGCTCCATGTAATAGCCAAGGTAGTTGCAGGAAGAAAGTCAGCCCTGACCTTTTTAATGGATTACTCACAGCAGCAGGAGGAGTAGAACAACCTCTGAATGGATGACCATAGATCTCACATTTACACAGTTTCATTAAAATATATGTCTTCATTAACTGAGGGGGGAATATGTGGGGATTTGATAGCAAGAACATATATTTGAAGAACTTTTCATCTTCATCTAAATCCTGGCCAAATCACTTTGGAAGTCTGGACTTTAACAGTAAAAATTTCATATGCTGCTACACAAATTGAAAATACAACCATAAGTCAAAAATTAAGTGAACTCATACAAGACTGTAATACTAATTAATGTGCACTATAGTATTTAAATCTGTAAGTCTCCATGACTTCATACTATTTGTACTGGAGATGCTTTGATACTCTCATGGTAGGGATAAAGTAGTACAAAACATAAGCATTTTGAATATAATTACCAGGAAGGTAACAGTAAAAATTCAGGCAAACACATCTGGGAAAATACATGGAAAGATGTAGATATAAATACAAGTTTCAATATCATATTCCTCTGTATCTTGAAGAAAATCGTGCTGATAAAACTGGAGGTAGTGGATGATGTGGGAGAATTACTCCAAGATGAGACAGTAAACAAAGTGGAGCAACATATTTAAGCAGAAATATTCTAATTGCTTACTGCAGTTTTATGTTATTGGAAAGTGTCTGGTCATTTCAGCACCAGACTTAGCACATAAAATTTTATTGGAGGTTTTTATACAGCTGTTGTTAAAAAGGGAGAGAATTTATTGAAACCAATGAAGCACACTCCTCTTGATGGCTTTTTTCCCCCTCATATACACCAGTTTTACATCATTGTAATTCCACGGATGTCAGAGGGGTTACTCTTGATTTCCACTGGGATAAAAGAAGGAAGACTCCTGCCCTTTCCCTTCCTGTGTTTTTATACAGCTACAGAATTCTTGCTACTTAAAAACCATGATGGAAAAGAATAGTAGAAGGATTTTGCTTTATTTATTCTCATATTAAAATTTTTCACACTTTATGAACTTTGTTGGGTTTTTTTGAAGAGAGTTGAGTATCTAAACCAGCTGATCTCATTCTTTGACTTTGGAAAGAGTTCCTCCTAGAGTAAGAAAAAATTTTAATGTAAATGTTTTATCACAGTGCTGAAAAGGCAGAATAGGTCTTTCAAGCAGTGGATGGCTTAGTTGCTTGGAAATAATTGTTATATATTAAACTGAATTAATTTATTTGTGCCTTAGTATCAAGCTGAGATATGAATGTAATATTTAACAACAGGCAGTCAGAAGCCTTGTTGGATGCTGTCATGGGTGGAGTGATGCACTTCACTCGTAAGAGAGAAGTAGCAACGTGTTTATTGATCCGAAACAGCAATTTAACAAGGTTTAATAGTAAATGCCACTGTTTTAACAAGATATGATGGCAAGGGACACTTGATTATTTACTGCATAGAGGACAGGATCGGACAAAATGATCAGGGAGACCCCTTCACTGAGTCATGAGGTTGAGAAAGGAGCCCCCTGCTTTCTAAACTCCTTCTTCTTAGAGGAAAGTCTAGGTGCAGCTGGATCCAGATTTAGTCCCACACTTGGCCTGATGTTTATGTCTAAAGAATTATATGTCCACAACCAACCCTTTAAGTTTGGAAATAATTTTTTGAATCTGTAGCTCCCTCTTCCAACCCTTGTACTGCCCACTCCTCCTCCCCAAATATCTCATGGAGGTGAGGAGTCCTCTCATCCTGCTCTGAACTGAAAACTATAGAATGACTGACATAGAAAGCATTATTTGTCATTGCTCTAAGTCACTGTTTCCCTACCAAGCCTCTTCCCTTATCAACATCTTACAAAAAAGGTGTTCTCTGCTGAATTTGATATGTGCAATTATTCTTCATGGGGGGGTCACACTGGTATTTCTTCAGACGAAATTTATTAAAATGCCTGTGTTTATTCTGAGCACTAATTATCATTCACATTCCAGCCCTGCAGAGGACAAACAAACGCTTTTCTGCTGTGCTCCTTTTGCAGTACAGCCTCCCCCACATGCTTGAATAATGGGTGAAGCTGTGCAAAGTCAGGGATTCTGCAGAGCAGCAGTAACTGGTGTGTTGTACATCAAAACTACAACTAGGAATAGCTTCCCTGTCAGAACCTGGCTCCAGGCTTTATCTCAACTTGGTTTATGGTCATGAAGGATCCAACATTCAAAAACTGGATTCTCAGTACCCAGGCAAAGGCAAGAATTATTTAATTTTCCTCCCCTCTGCTCACACGATGTCATGGAAAAGAATAGAGGTATCAATTTGCATTTATATCCACTTCTACAACAGAGGATTGTCATATTCGTAATATTAATCTTCTGTATTTATAGAACAATCAAGGAAACTTCTTAATCAACAGTGGGAAAACCCAAACCTCACCATACTGAGGGCTGCTTTAGCAGTTTGCCAAGAGCCTAAGGCCTGTAAAGAATTTCCATATTATATGTACATTATATGTTTAATCAAAACTAACATGCATAACTATATTTGTTTCTACTACTGCTTTCCTGACAGACACATGGTAACTATTAGGGTTTTCCAGTTTTTCTCATCCTCTTCCCTGCTTTGGGTGTACAAACTCTTAAAACTTCATTTGGTGACTTTGACAGTTCACCTGACCTACCTGAAGAATGTGAAGCGTATTTCATGTGTCTATCTTGAGCCAAATTAATCCAAACAACATGTAGTTTTAAAATTATATGTCTTGACTAAAATGGCGAATCTTGGTGAGTTTGTTACTCCTAGATTTTGTATTTCCTCCTAGATTTTGTAATTTCTGCCTTTGATTCTCCTGTTATCCTCAATGCATTTGGTGCCTTTTAAGGTGCAATACGACACTAAAATGCAGCTTTAAGTAACAGAACATTTGAAAGGAGGAAAAGTGTAATCCAAGAGCAGTTCATCTAATCTACCCTGGACAGGCACATTGAGAGTGGATGAATCATTCTCTGGAGAGGTCTGTCTATCTCTACCATAGTTATAAAGCTGGGTCACAATACTAGATCAGACAGATGGATTAGATTTACTGATGTGTAGAAACCTCTTCTGACTCAGGAGGTCTCTAGGCCAGAAGCAGTTGGCACCTGACAGCACACAGCACACTGGGGTATTTCCTTCCTATTAGGAATACGTTTTTGGCCATTGAGAAGAGACAAGTTGCTGAGCTAGGCAGACTATCTTAAGTCCTTATTAACTTTTAGATGGCAGAAATTTGCAGATACAATTTGGACATTTAGCTGAGAATCCCAGTGAAGTGAACTGAAGTTTCAGCCAAACTAGTTCTACCAGGAATCAATCCCTTTTCTTGGCTGATGCGAGTTTCACTGGAAAGACTTGAACGGGGGTAGAAAACTAATATTTAAGACTTGTCTGCCAAAAGACTTGTACTCACTGGGTTCAAAGATACTTGGAAGTAGTCTGCATCTCAGTCAAATTATTCTCCTGCACTAAGTGTGAAGGAGATGTAGTAAGTGTGCTGTGTATAACAACTCACGTGACTTCACTGAAACAGCACATTGAAACAGCAATCCCTGATTGCTATTCTATAAAATTTACATCTTTTCCAGGGGAAATTTCATCTTTATCTAGTCCTTTTTACTCAAGTGAGGTTCCTTACTCACATTTGAATAATCAGAAACTATCTTACCAATTACATGCTGCTACGTATACAAAAGTCATCCATCTACAATGACAAAATTCACAAATCAGCACCACTGAACTACATTGTTCTTATGATGTTGCACTGCACTCTGAAAACCTACTTACACATCTGACTGTCCTCTATAAAGAGAATAATATTTCATGAGATATGCTCCTGAACATGCTACCTAATCAAATTTAATCACTACCATGACCCCATGGTCCTCCTCCTGCCTCCCATTAGCACTCCCTCATTTCAGACTGCCAGGACATATTCTCAGTAATGATTTTCCTTGAAAGGTGTATGGCAGCATCATTACCTTCTTAATAACATCATGTTTTTCTGTAACACGTCTGCATGCAAGTCTTTGCCCATTTATTTCTCCTCAACACTATATCTACTATTAGGAACAGCCTTTCTTCTCCCAGGTAGTGAGTACTTCCCTCTGCCCTCCATTACATAGTTTTAATCCCTGACAGCACGGTAATGAATGCTTAAAATTTAACTTCTGAATGCTGTGTGTGCAAATATATCCATACTCCCTATTTCTTTGCTTACAAAACATCAGCTTCTCCTCCTTTCTCACAATGTCCTGCAGTTAAGAGCATTAAACAGAACAAAAGTGGAAATGTGGCCTCTGTGGTGCATTTACATGTGCACACTGGACTGGTCAGCAGAGTTGATGGAAAAATCTGGCTGGCAGGGTCTGAACAAAACTCTAAACTGCAGCCAATACCTGTGGATATCAGTGAACAAGTTACCTATGCTAGTCAAAGGAATTTTTAGAGGAGTTTGTGCATAAAAAGAAGATTTTAGACTGTAGGTAAGACCAGAAGTGCATTGTTAGTCACCATTAAGTGCATTAGGACCCGAGAAGCTCAACAATAACATCAGTAAGGAAGTTATTGAATAATCCATTTTTTTTCCCCTCTTCAAATGCAAACATGCCTAAAGGAGATAAAGCTGAGATAATCCATCTACCTATAAATTATAGTGCCATCTATATCAGGCACAGCATGTGTGAGGGAGGACAAGTGAACAGTCCCCACAACCCAGGTAGTGCCTTCACCAGCCAAGGTACAGCAGTGCCTGGGTGCTGGTAGCAAGGTTGCTGACAGTCTCAGGAAGACAGGCTGAGGATCTAAGCTACACCTCCATTTGGGAAGTGCCCCACCCAGGAGCAGCAGGAGAACTGGAGAAAGGGCTACAACATAGGTCTGACTGGTCCATTTTGGAGGCAGTGCCACAGACATGACTGGAGATGGATGCACTTAAGATACAGACAAGGTCCACCCAGGACACAGAAACAAGACTGCTAAAACCTACAGTTTAGATCAGACAAGGGCTGAAGGCCAAGGATGAAGCTTAAATAGACCTCCTGAGCCCATGGGTAAAGGCTGGGGCCAGGGGTAGGGGTGCCAGGTAAGGCTAGTCAGGAAAATAAAGACCCACAGCCACATTTATGGTGCTGGCACTGTTACTGCTAAACACCTGGAGCATGGGAATACAAAGAACAGGCTTCAACAAATTTGCTTTTCATAATTTTTGCTCTCTTCTGGCCTCAGGACATCTCAGTCAGCTCCTCAGGTTTTGTACTCTGCATGATGTAGCTAATCTGGGTACTTAGGTTGTTCCCACCACTGCAATGTTCCATTAGCATCATACCATTGTCTTCAAGTTTATGATTCTTCAGAAGGCCGTGATAAAAATCCCAGTACATGTGACACTGTTCCCTTGTTCACTTCGATGAGCTTTATATAACCAGATTGCTTTTGGCAAGAGGTTAGCTTGTTTTCTAGTGCAAAACTAAAACTAAAAACAACTTTCACATAAATCTAGGGAAACCTTTCCTGTCACTGAGCCATATTTAGGATTTTGTCTCAGAGTCATTCTCTATTCTAAAAAATCGGTGATGCTTGTAGTTATTAAATGGTTCTCCCTCCTTTTTTTTACCTCTTGCCTTTAAGTGTCAACATGTAGAAGATGAGAATAAACCCTTGATTTTAGCCAATGGAACATTTGCATTAGAGCAAAGTACTTGTGTAGACAAGGAAAACCACATTCTGTCTCAATGGAACTTGTTCTTGCTTAAAAACAAGGTTAGGTCTATCAACCTGAATCATCTCCAAGGTTTGCTGAGCTGCCAACACACTGGTAGCTGAAATGTAAATGAGATCAAAGCATACACTGTCCTAAGAGCTGTACCCATTATGAATTGTCATTTTGTCATCTTAATTTCAGCAAGTTGTGTTGAATAATTTATCTTACCACTTTCTTTGTTTATTACTCCCAAACAGTGCATTGTGTCCTTCCCTTCTGGTCCCTGAGGACATGCTCTGCCTGTTCTAGTCCTGTGCTGAGGCAAGACCAGACAATCTACCATTTTACAAGGAAGCTTAATTTATTTTGGAAGGAATTGCAGTTATACAACCAAGAAGGGAATTTCTGTATTACCTCTGTGTGGACTATCAGGGCATTAGAACCCTTGTCATTCCCAAAACAAACTCAACACCCAAACGTAGACTTGGTCTTTTCCTTCACAAAGTGAGGGGAAGAATTCTATTGCAGTTTGTTGGCGTATTTTTCTAATTTTACATCTGTGATGTTATTTGTTCAAAGGTACAGTCAGAGAAGCCTGTTTTACATAAAATTTTGGGGAAAAGTAGTTTCATGTAGCGCGTAGAAGCTGTATCTCTTTGTTTAAAAAACCACATGTATGCTTCCAAAACTGCTTTTCCAGAAAACAAGTGTCATTTCCATGATGAACAGTTCCATCATGGCTGAGGTCAGGAGCCCCTGACTGGTGTCTTTTGGCACCAGATCAATTTTAATTTTCTTTAAAGTTTTTTCAGAGTTCTCACTAATGAATGTTCACTGCTACACATTATAATTATTTACCTTTTATTTCCTTACTTCTAAAGAAAATTTAGTTGTCAATAGGACAATTACCAAGGCATTTTCTTCATTGTTGAATCATTATTGCTGGATCATTTTGCTGTGACCAAGAATCAAGTTCTAGTGAATTCACTTCTGTTTCTCTATGAACATTAAACAAATCTACAAACCAAGTAAGTTCTTTTAACCTTTCTGAGGAAGAAATATTCCAAGACACATACTCATATTTTCCTCTTCTTTTAAAATAATATCTCACAGAGAAGTTGAAAGGTCAGTAACTTGTTTGTGGACAAAAATAACATATATTGATGTTTAAAGTGGGATAAACTTGCTATTCAAAAGGCTGATGCAATTAATATATGTCCCTGGATATCAAGTCTGGCCCATCAGACTAATTTTAATTTTATGTCCACTATTGGAAATTGAAAAATTGTTTGTGAAAAATTGTTTGTGAAAAATGAAAAAGTTGGAAAGATAAAAGGTATTTTTCTGTGTTGTTTATAAAAAAATCAGGTTTGTGTCTCTGGTAGTGTTTTTCACATATGCAAGATGAAAAAAATTAGGCAGCAGTGGTTGTAATACTTGTAAAATGACAAAAATAACGTGCAATGCAACAGGTAGTCAAATTCCAAATGCATATTGAAGTAACCTAGTGAGGTATCTCTGGGATCATGCAGGAATATTAGATGCTAGTAGTTGTATTACTTAAAAGAGTCATCCATTTCTGTTGTTAGGCCCCCTGGATCTTCCCTTTCCCACTTTTCTAATCTTAGTGTTTCCCCATTCTCCTCACCCCTCTCTTCATTCCACATAGAACTTCTGTAAGGGCTTTTAGGAGTGCCCACTGCCAGCCCTGAAGCTGTGCTGGAGCCAGACCAGTTTGTACAAGCTGGGAATTCATTCTAATGGCCCCTTTGGAACTTTCCTCACCATTACTACCAGACCTCATCCTGGGAGCTCTGACTGCCTGCCTGGCTGGACTCTTCAGTTGTTACAGTGAGCTCAGTTGCCTTTGTTCCTCTACATGAACCATCCAGCCAATTTGACTGGGATACAATTGCATCACACTCAGTGTTGGGTATTTTCTCCTCTTCAAGTGCCCAGATCCTCCTGCATTCCCTGATAGTGCCAGGGAACACTCCATCGGATTCAGGGAGAAAGCTAAGCCAGCGGTACTAAAACTCTGTAAACAATTCCAATAGATTAAAAGCAAAATGTACAGTGGTGTGCTTTCCTCAAACATCATGGGTATCAAGAACCTGTGCTGTTAGAAGATGGAGACTCAGTTAATATCAAACATATTGTTCTGCTCCTGTCCCTAGTAGAGCACAGCAAACTGACTTATCCAGTCAAACCAGTACTGAGTAGGAGAAGTCAGTGGAAACCCAAAGAATCCAGATTATAAAACCTCAGGGAACAGGAATCTTAAAAGAATAAAAAAAACACCAAACAACAACAACAACAAAAACTTTAGTGAGGTTCTAAATATCAGTGGTTCCTACGGTGGATACTTCAAGTGCACTAGATTATAACACATCCGTGAGTTGGCAACGGAAAAATCCAATTCCAGCAGCAGAGATGACTTGCAGCTGCAGCTGATGGAGTGAGGGATGTGAATACAGAGAGCACTTACATGATGAAGGCAAGGCCAGCAATCAGTTGTGTGCTTCAAGGCAATAAAGCACAATCAGTGTGACAACAGGGCCCCATTGTCAGCTCTGGTTCCCTGTTGAAAGGACTTCCACGGGGGAAGGGCCGTGTAGCAGGGCAGCCTTGCCCCCAAACCCTGGTACACCTTCTCTGTGTTCCTTTTTTTTCCCTTTCTCCTTTCTTCCCTCTCACTTTGTAGCTGAGATTTCCTCATTAGGGGGCAATTCTTCAGCACAGTTAAAATGTTCCAAGTTGCCTCACCTTGCTTATATTTTGTTCTGCCTTCGCATCAGTAGTTCAGGTCACAGAAATGTCTCACTGCAAGCAGTGGTTGGGAGCCAATAAAGCAGGTGCAATTCTGTAGCATGCAATGGCATCGTGCTGTTTGGGTGCCCTGTACAGTGGGTAGGTGAGCATTCAGTGAAGCAGAAGTCACAAGTGTACTTTTCCTAGGTTTTGGTGTGCATGGCTTGAACAATATAAAGATCACTCTTCAGTTATATTAAGAAAAAAAATGTTGTGGTTTTTCTTTCTTCCCCAATCAGCAGTTTTTTTATCAAAAACTCTCTTTTACTTTCATCACCTATTCTCCCACTGTGGACAACTTAATAATATTGGAGAGCCCCAGCTCTTTTCAGCTAAGCTAGCTTTTCAAAATAGTACAGTTCTGTCCCTAATCATTGCATAATTCTTAGTTTCTAAAGCCTTTGAAATATGCCTTTTCTTTTTTCCAAAAGACCCATCATTTATAAGTTCCTTAGAACCGTGTTATAATTTAAATAGTCTCCTGTCCCAAGCAACCATGATTGGTACCAACCTTAAAGCTTTGACAGGTTTACATTAGGCATGATTCAATCTTTGCAGTACAAGGAGGCATCCCAAAAACTCACAGAAAAATAATGAACTGCTAGTCCCTAAACTGAGCATCTCGCTCTATGTTTTAAACATGGATAGCAATACAAAGAAAGACTTGACACAGAAAGAAAGAGCACTTAACAACCAAGGAAATGGTTACAAGAAATTGAAATCATGAAGACAAAAGCATTGTCCTAATTAAATGGTCTGTGCAGTAATTTAGATTGTGGTCACAGCACCAAGGCTGCCAGAGTTGAAGAAGGATTGGCATGATACTCTCAGGCACATGCTGTGACTCCTGGGGATGGTCCTGTGCAGGGCTAAGGGCTGGACCCAAGGATCCTTGGGGGTCCCTTCCAACTCAGCACATTCTGTGATTCTGGTTCTGCTCTCACTGAAATCAATGGCAAAAATCCACAGATTTAATTACAGCAGGGTTGAACTTGTGGAGAAAAAAAAAAGGATATATGAAAAAGACAGGTACTACTCATAGGATAAGAGAATATACTGAGTTGGAAGGCACCCCCAAGGATCTTTGAGTCCAAGTCCCAGCCGTGCACAGGACAACTGCAGGAATCACACCATGTTCAAATACCTCTTGAGCTGTGTCAGGCTTGATGCTGTGACCACTTCCCTGGGGAGCCTGTTGTAGTACCCAACCACCCTCCAGGTGAAGAATTTTTTTCTAATATTCAACCCAAACCTTCCTTGACACAAGCTGAGGCCATTTCCTTGGGTCCTGTCACTTGTAACCACAGGGAAAAGATCAGTGCCTGCTCCTCCTCTTCCTCTCAGGAGAAAGTTGTAGATGCAATGAGGTCTCCCCTCAGTCTCCTCCAGGCTGTACAAACCAAGTGACCTCAGCCGACCCTCATATGGTTTCCCTGTAAGGCCCTTCTCCATCTAATACTCTGATCTGATAAACTTTGCTGTCTGCTTTAGACCTCAGTCATCTTGCAGTGACACTGAATTCACTACACTGAATGCAAAGTAAATGAGAATTAGCAGTTTTTCACTGTTGCAGCAAGAACCTGACAGTGTTTGCCTGCAGTGTCTGTAGATGACAAAGAGGTACTCAGTTTCTGTTTGCATTTCAGAGAACCCACAGGATTCTAAAAGTCTTCATGCACCCGCCATGAAAAATCAGCCTTTGAGAAGCAAGGAAAGAACAGTGAGGTGCAGTCAGCTACAGAAGTAATTCTGTGTTGTAAAGTGCCCCACAAGCTCTGAAATAGGAAACTGAGGCAGTTTGCTCTACTCGATGCATTGTGGTAATCAGGCAGCTTATTTTCTGCCCCTCAGGGATCTGGCTCCATACAAAAAGGAAAGTAAAAGCAACATAAATTTATACAAGGAATTGGTTTCACTGAAGCTTGTATGTTGTGGTACAGAATTACTAGAAACCATGCAGGCCCAGAGGGAAGGATGGATCAAAAATGTCAAAGTTCATATGTATATATATTTCTTTGTATATCTCAAAACTTGTCCAGCTGCTCACAAAGATATGTCCAAAATTAAAGAAACTGAAGACTGATAGCCTCTCTTCAGAATGGTAATCAAATAGTACTAAATGTAAAACAAAATTAAATCTCATTATTAAAACCTTAGATTAAAAGCAGCATCTGGAAGGATACTCAAGGAGATCTCTGTGTTATACCCCTGTCCTTGGACATCTGCTGTTTTTCACTGGATATATATAGACATTTGTTTTGACCTGGTACAGCCATCCTCAGTTTCTCTTTCGGATTTATACTCTATCTGTTTAGTCATGACTGAAAATTAATAATTTCAATTACAAAGATTTCAATCATCCTGCTCTGTGTGTCATTACAAGGACCAGACTTCAGAAATCTGTATTTACTGGCTGAAAATACAAGGATTTTGTTATATTCATATTGAACAGGTACATTGCTTTGAGCATAAAATAAAGGAGGAAAAAAATGTATTTTCATTTAGAAAATTATTTTATATTAATATTTCCTCTGTTTTTGTCTTCTAAAACATATCTAATTAATTTTTTTCCTTGCAATTATTTTTTAAACTTGAATTTCTTTTGTTCAGCTGTGTGGGATTATGCCAAGGAAAATCATGAAATCCTCAAACTGAATAACATATGCCCTTGGCATCTTTCATACATTATTTGCACAACTGGGTAGTTTGCATTAGTCTTCTAGTAGTAATGTGCACCTGAAACTGGTTGGTACGAATTGAAGAAAAATTGAAATTCCTCAGGAATGTTTGGTGCACCATAGATCAGTTAGAGGTCATCATGTTATTTAGTGTTTTATGGTGAATAAATCAGATGCTCACTTCAAAATCCCCCTTTATATGAGCTATAATGCCTCGAGTTCTTTATGGCAAAGGAATTTTTATGAACTGAAACTGAACCACATTATCCTGTAAAGTAATGGGGCAGTGACACCTATAATGAATTGGACATCACTCACTTTTTTGTATTCTCTGCATCCCACTGAGAGCACAAGAAATCTGAACCAAGTAGATGTTTCTCCCTGTGTACAAACGTGGGGCATCTGAGGCAGTGGAGTGGGAGTCTCCAAATCTAGTTTAAACATCCACATAAAGAGGGTTGTTTAGATTCTCCATAAAAGGGGAGTCTCCACAACTTCTCAATAAAACCCAACCTAGTGATAAAGCAAGATACCACCAAAAAATGTAGGCTGGACCAAGAGAGGCAGGTAAAATAGCTATTCCCTGGCCCTCTGAGAAGTTTCCTGTGAATGGGTATTGAGAAGATGAGATCTTGGTCTTCGGAGCACATGGCCAAGATTCTTCAAATCTAGCTTTTGATTTACAGCTCCAGCTTTTCTGTTGCATTGTGTGCTCAATAGCCTTTGCTTTTTATTGGCACAACTGTAAAACTATTCTGTGAATATAACATATTTCAGATCAGTTACAAGTGACTCAAGAATGTAAAAGAGTCGCATTGTACAGCTTGATTCCTCATACACTTCAGCTACTACAGACATTCATCCTCAATCATTAGCTAAATGCAGAGCAACATATGGATTATAAAATGTTTCTGTAAAATTACTTACTTGTTTCTTAGAATTTGTCTCATAATTTTCCAGAAAAAATTGATTAGACAAGTAAAAAGAATTCTCTTAATTTTCTTGATAATTGAGGATAACTTTTTTACTCGTGTTTTATTTATTTTTCTTTTGGTTTATGGAAAGGTAAAAATTTATTAATGAAAAGATTTAATTCTTATAAGAAATACAACATTCTGTAGGATCAGAGATCCTCTGCTGACTGATATCTAGAGCACTTTTTTCACTGATTCTTAAATAAATTTTGGTATGTGTTGTAAGAAGGCTATAAATGACTTGATTAATTTTCATCTGTCCATTCCAACCTCTTATCCTTGAACAGAATGAATGTACAATTACCTTCATTAGCAATATAACAGCTGATTGTTGCTTCAAATAAGCATTTTGGTGCCATTTTTTTGCCCTGAATATGCAGCTCTGAAGTGGCAGGAAGTTCGTGGTATAAATGGGTCTGATGAAAAACTTCCATTTTCTAGCTTGGTCAGAAAAATATCCAACTCTGCTCCCTTAATATTTTAAGAGGAAAGAACTAAGAAATTGTCTTTGTCATAGTTTAACGTGAAAGCAGCTCAGGGTCCAGACTAAGGGGGTGATTCATTAATCTTTAAATTCAGCTTTCTGAAATTTAGGTGTCTCATCTACAGTAACTGTCTGGGTATCCTGTCAAGGGAATGGACACAGATAAACAACTCCAGAAGGCAATACATCTTATCAGGGCTGAATAACATCTCAGAATGGGCCTATTTCTCACTCAGGGTGCCAGGGTATTAAGTTAGACTTTGTGTTTAACTGGTCTTCAAAGAAAGTTACATTATATAACAAAACTGTAAATCTTTTGCTCTCGAGCATTTAGCAGGTAATACCTAAGGAATCACTTTGGGGAAAAAAAAATGTGGCCTCTGTAAGATTTATTCCTTAGTTTTTCAACTTTACTGCTATGTCAATGCTGGGGTTTAAAATAAACGAGAAAAAGATATTTTATAGATCAAGTATTGGCTTCACCGTAGGCCTTAATTTGAGGCACTGTGAAAAACAGATGAGAAATAAATGTTTTGGTCTTCTTTTATTAATTACATTTAAAATAAAATATTTATGTTATTTCAGCTTCAAATATGTTTAAATATCAATGGTGTAGAGAAAGCCTCGCATGGGATCTTGAAATTAAAGCATATTTGAAGAGTCTTACTTGATTTTTATCCATTGTTCTTTTTGCCTTCCCACTGGCTGTGTTTTAAAGATCCATCTGTTAATAATGTGTGTTCTTCCTTTCCATCTTATGGGAGATAGCAGGAAATAATCACATTGCCTCAGACTCTTAGAGAAAAGCATCAGAGGGTTAAAAATACATTTCACAAAAACAGTGAATACAATAGAAATTCGTTGTTATGTTTTGTTAAAAATATTTTAGTGATTTGTGTTATTATTACTGCTGCACCTGTTTTGCTTGTAACTGTTTATGAGCCAATGTTCTCAATGTCATTTCTGCTCGTTCCCGAATCAATCAAAAACCTGAGCATAAAAAAGACCTCAATCAATGAATATAAATATTATAAAAACAACTTAATCAAAACAAGAAAACCATAATAAATTCATATTCATAGCACATATATTTTTCTGAACTGGTTACTAATATTTTTCCTTAGTGGATATTCCTTGGGTTTTTTTATTTGAGGGCAGTGGTGATGTGGCTCATCAGTTGAGTCCTGATTTACAGGTCTTAGTGTCTTTTAATCTCTTCAATCCAGGTATAGTTATAGACTCAGGGATATAGGTATAGATAGAGCTTCTTACATTAAAAAGACCTGTGCAAAATTGGTGGGAAGCATTGCTATCCAGATAGTATTCATGGCTTTCCCAAAAAATTTGATGAGATATGATTGCAACAAAGAAACAAAAGAGAAACAGAGAATATGTTTGAACCTGATTCACGAATAGCACGAACAACTTTAAAAACTATGAAGACTACCTCAGATAGAGGACATCGACTGTCTCTGGCAGATGTGCTAAAAGTCATAAAAAATAGGAAAAAAAAATATGTTTTGCCTAAACAGAAACTTATAAGCTCATGAGCAGAAGGGTGGTGGAAGAAAGGATGGAAAAATAATTTTCAGCCTGGGTAAGAACAGCAAAAATACCCAAGGATCTCCAGAACACAAACTCTCCTGTGGAGATCCATAAGATCTTATTAAAAGTCTCTTGACTGCAGCTTACCTGTGAAAGGTGTGGAGCTAATTTGACATAACTTGTAGGTTTTGATAATAAATTCACACTTTAACTGACACACTCTGTCACAGTACCTGAAATCTGTAATAGTCACTGCACAGAGATTCCCCTGCCCTCCTCCTTTGAGCACCAGGAATGAAGTGGAATAAATGGTCTCCCTCCAATAACTGAGCCCAACTTGTGGCTGTCACTGGCCCCTAGTTGGCTGCAATGTGCACATCAATCCCACCTGACAGAGATTTTTGGTATATTTTCTTGACCACCTCTGTCTGTGACATGACTATTCACAGTTCTTCTGGGTCACCTCTACAAGTTCTTAACTCTTGAACTCCAGCTCCTCGAGCAACCTGGGTCCTGCTATAGTTTAACTCTCCTGAAGCAGATTTACTAGAGTATTACATATATTGGACAGCAACTATGGTAAGCAAGAACAGAGAGTAGTTATTTTCCCAGTAAGACAAGAAAAAACATTTTTAAAATCTGACTGCAATGAGTTTTGCACTGTTATGGAAGTCCCTGCCAAAATCTCTTAGAGCAAACCAGGTCTCCATATTTTTTTTTTATTTGGGCTGGTGAGGACTGATGATGAAAAACATAGGAATCAGTTTTCAATCAGGACTCTAAAAGTATCAAAGACACCTAGTAAATTATTTATAATCAGAGTACAAGCTACTTATGAAAAAATTTAACTAACCTCAGTCAAACCCTGTTGGACAAACCATTGCTCCTAATGGTGTATCAGAGCCTTGGATTAAATGTTTGGTTTAAGATTTTGTTTGTGGTTTAGAGGATGCTGATTTAACAAACCTCATCTGTCAATCTTTATGCAACCTCAGAAATTTCAGTCTTACAGACCATCTGAGAGGAAGCAGAGCTATACACTGAAAGTAGTGTTTGCAGATTGATGGAGACACATAGAGAGAGATCTTTGGGCCATGAGTAGCCTAAGGGAGCATAAGTTGGTATAACTTCTGTTTTATTGGGGCCTGGAGGAAGTGCAAATTGCAGCAGCTTAGATCCCTCTGATGTTAGCCACTGTGCCTAGATATAGTTCCAGCCCTTTAATACAGTGCTGCCTGTTTCATGCAGAGTTGTGAGTGCTCATTATCTGACACCACATCCAAAGACAACACTGAGCAAACATCTGTGGTGCTCTAACAGGACTCTGATGTTCTCTGCCAGGCTGGTTTTGTGCATCCATGGGTAGACAGCTTCTGACCTCAGCAGCTGTAATGAAGGAACATATCTAACTCACTGGTGTTTGAAATGGAGATGTAGCAAGTCTTGGGTCACTGTGGTTTATACAAATTAGAGTCTTGAGATAACAATTTCATAGCTAGTTTTGTCTTTCACCAGAAAAACGGGATGTCCCCCATTCTCTTGATCTTCCATAGCTCTGCTTCTCTGACCTGCTACTGATCTCCCAACCCTATATTCTGCCTTGCTCCCCCTTCAGTGTTTGTTAGATCTTTCCATGGAGTCACTAACATGAGAGAAAACAATCCAGCTTTTTTGTCTGGATTTACTTTCTAATTAGTTTCACTAAATTAGTGACATAAAGCAGCTTATAATAGAGTTAAATGTGTACCAATACCTGCTGGGAGCATGAGGGGGTGGGAGGAGGGATGGATAAGAAGGAACTTCCAGTTGTACTAGTGGATGGAGTTACTACAGTGGCTCCCCATATTGCATGGAATGACATTCTTAACGCCATCTGCTTCTTGAAGTAGATATTACTCAAGTTATAAGTTGCAGTTTGTAACATGGAGGTTTTTTTGAGGACAGACACTCTCCAGCTTCTGGCTGAGTGGGACAGAAAGTGCTGATAACTCTAGGCAACAAAATACAAACCTGAGGCAGAATGGTGGACACAGAGAACTGAAATACCTGAACTCAGTGCTACCTAGGTAGGTTAAATTTGTCAGTTTAGTTACAACAGCACGGGTTTAGTTCAGTTTACAAAACATTTCTAAAGTCAAAGATGGCTTAGTAGAGGCTTATCACCAAATAACACCCACATTACTACCTGGGTGTGAGATACTTGTTAGAACATGGGTTGATTATTTCTGCTTTTCAAGGTATGGCTTTCTCAGAACATGTTAGAGACATCTCCTTTGAAATATCAGGTCCAAATTCTAGCCTTTGAATTTAAACTGCATTTCATTTTAGGTACCTCACTCAAGGGTCTGAATTTTGCTTTTAAACCATTATTTAACTTTCAGAGACTTTAAAGCTCATGACCCAACCAGGAACCTCAAGCTCAGATTTTGCCCTGCTGCTCTTAAAAAACTGTTGTTTTTTTAAAGCTGTTTGTTTTTTGGTTTTTGGGGGTTTTTTTTAAGGTAAGATAAACTGCAGAAACAATGCTTAAATTCCATAACTCAAGTTGGAAATCATTTCATGTTTTGGCTTTCAAACATCTACCAACAGAGAATTGTTCTCTGTTGTATATTATATTTTTAGTTGTCAACATCAGACTCAGTGTCAGTGCCAGGCAAACTGTGACACTAACTAGTCTTTTAAGTGTGAACTGGAATCCAACCTAAGAAATTCTCAGTTGACGCTTCACACTGACATTATGTAGCTGTATCTACACATTTATTATTTAGAAAAACCAGTCTGTAATGTTTCGTTTCAGCAAACTGAACCGATAGCTTTCAGCACTTCTGGAATAAATCGATACAGGGCTTAGTTCCCAGTAAAGCAAAAAAGGTTTGCTTGATGAACATTTCCTAAGTTCTTGGTCCAGCTCTTGTATAATTTAGGAAACAAGTGAATGATGCCTGGAGAATCTTTTAAGCAGGTTGCTCCTGCAGCTTGATGGACACAGGCACTTTCGTCATACATTGTCAAGTCTTGAGGAATCTGGCAGCAGAATGAGAGCCAGAGAAGACAAAGGACAACTGGTAAACGAGGGTGGAGTGCTTTCATCACAGAAACCAGGGTGAGTTCTTTCCCTCTTCTCTACAAAATTGGGGCTGCTTTTATCCCCATCTTTATCTACTCACACAGGCAACAGTCAAACCAGATAAAGCCTACAGGGACATCTCGGTTACTTTTCTTACATTTTGTTGCAAAAGGAGAAGTTTCTAAACTTCTTGATAACTATTTCAAAAGAGGAAGATGAAATAAAATTCTACCTTTTTGAGCATTGAAAAAATGACGCCTCTGTCGAGTTTTAATGTTGTTCTGGATAAAACACCACATTCCATTGGATCCTTTGGCTGCCTTTGCACACTGACCCACCTGGTTTAGAAAACTTCAGTTCAAAGTTTGTCATCATGCATACATTATTTGTGTTATTGTTCGGTAGATGTATTATTTATAACTATAATATAAAGCACTTGTACCACTTTTTTTCTTAATTTACTCAGTTTTAGGAGGTCTTTCTGTTGTCCTTAACCCTAATTTTTTTACCAGAGGAAGATTACAAGCATCTGTAAATGCAAATATTTAATTTTCTATACATTGTTTTTTTGAACAGAGAGTTTGTTTGGCTGAACACAATCAGCTTCAGTTCTGTTTCCTGTGGGACACTTTGTGTGCCTTTTGGCTTTTCCCCATTCCTAGATTAAATATTTTTCTATGACCTTGAGTGTATACTTTTGGATTGAACATAAGTCTTCTTTCTAGTACAAGTACTTCAAATACCAGAAAGTTCCCCAATTCATAGTAAATTTAAGTCTCTCTTCATGACACCACCATCTCATCACTGCACTGAAAGTCTGGATCTCTGCCTGCCTTTGAGGCTTCATGTTTGACATCATTCTGGAGAATAATAATGAGGAATTTGTAACTTGTCCTGTTAGGTCTGATTCCACCTTTTCCATTAGGTATTTTGCTCTCACATGCACAAATGAAGGTATCTCTGCACATAATGACTGAAACAACTGAATAACTTACAAGATCAGCTCATCTTTCTCTGGCAGATTGCACAGATTTCAGAGGAGAGTTTTGTCTGTCTCTATTTTAGGAAGCGTACAGCTTGTTTTAGGAGTTACCCAAAAATAACATTTGCTCATATGCATATGTTTACCTGTCTGCCTGGTGTTTTCTATCTCCTCACAGGCTGTGTTGTGCAGTAGCTATGGTGCTTAAAATAATGCAGGTTTATCTGATGTCTGGGGGATTAACTAATACCTCACATAATTGCCTTGACAGATACAAGGTTAAAAAATTTCATTTCTAAGCCTCAAGAATTACAATTACCTCTATGTGCTGAGGGCTTGTTGCATGAACTTCTATAGCATCCAGCATATTATCAGTTTTTGTGTTATTTTCCTGACTAGTTCTAACGAATAATAATACAGTCTTGAAGATTTCTGAACTGAGAAAATAAACCCTGCACATGAAGAAACAGACTTTCTTTTCAATATATCAATTTAAAATCTATCACTGATGCATAGATTTGGTATTACTTGTGAGTTTGGTGTGTTAGGTACTGCGTACACAGGAAGATACAACTGGAATACAGGTCAAGATTCTGACAGTCTTACCTAATGACTCATTTTCATGATGTGCTCTTAGCCCCTTTTAGAGAGAAATAGGTGTGTGCAGGATGTAATTAACCCTCCTGTCCCATCCAGACATGAGTTTGTGTCACATAAATAAAGTATAGATGGAAAGAACATGCTAAAATAATACACCAGGGTCATATGTTACTGTGTATTTGCTGATTGTATGTAATATGTGCTTGATTCACATGCATTCATATGCATTCATGTACATAGCTTTCATTTTGATTTTTGGATAATTTTTGGTAAGTTATTATCCACTATAATCAAAGTAGATCTTTAGAATTCCTTGGTGCCGTCTCCTTTGATTCCAAGGGGAGCAGGGACAAGTATTTCACTTGTAGATATTTACATGAAAATGCATCATTTGAGAAGGTTGAATCTTTAGAGGATATCACACACCATACTGAGACTTAGATTCCTCATTGCAAATTCACAGAAAATGTTCATTCCTGTTAGCTGGCTGATCAACACTTCTAAATATCAGGGTATTTTGTTAATGTTCAGGAACACAGTTCCCAATTAATTAATTGAATTCCACATCCATCCTTTTGTAAAGGGCTCCTATGCATACGCAAATAAGTATTTATAGGCAAATAGATGAAAGTGAAATCACTTGAATATTTAATATCTCTGTCTGAATATTCAGTCCATGTTATCAATACACAGAGATATTAATGTGCCCTTTGACCACTCACTGTTAAGGGCAGCTATTAGTGATACAACTGGTTGTCACTAGAAAGATTTTAGAATAGTTTCTAAGTAAATTTTCATCTCTTGGAAGTCTGAGGTTCTTCACTTTGCAGCAGGACAAAATAACCTTCAAATTATTAGTGGCAAGAAAATCTCTCAATGAAAAATTACCTCCTGTTGTACTGGGTGGGTTTTTCACATGCACCATATGTTTTCTTATGGAAAAATTTTAATTATAGATTAAGAGAATGAAAATACAGAAAAGAGCTAAATGCTCAGACATGGGATACACTTCAAATCCAAACAAAATGGCAATGGCAATTGTCCTTATAAAAAACCTAATCAAACAATTCTATTTACTCAAAGCCTTAATTGACTCTGTGCATCTTCTAAAATCATAAACTTTATCTCTTACATTGTTTTCCTTTCTGATAAGCAGGTTATCAATAAAAACACGTGTACCTAAATGTCTGGATGGATGAGGAACAATGTTATATGTACCATTTACTCTCTATTCAGTTTTTTTAAAGCCATGTTTTGCTAATATAGATAACTTTGATTTCTCTTAAAAAAAAAAAAAAAAGAGAAAGAAAAAAATAACAAAATTACTGTCCTGAGTTGAAACAAATCATCATTAATACTGTGTGGATGAAATCAGGTTTTGCTAATCCAATTAAAATCATCTTTGATGGAGATTTAAAACAGAAGAAAGAAAATCCATTTTCCTTCCTAACAAGCCTCCCCCTGCCCCAAATATTAAGGTCCTTTGTACAAGGTTAAATTTTTAAGAATATGGACTCTTTCAGAATTATAAATATCTTTTTATGAAAATGCATTCTGGTAGAAAATGTGTGGAATTTAGTGGGAGAACTATCAAAATAAAAATCTAGTAATTCCCATTCTGTCAGTACCAGTCCAAGACAGTCCAACAGCTGAGATATGGATGGTATCAAATCCTGTTCTCTGAGTTTTGTTTTTTTTCCTTAGTCAAAGCTTTAAGATATAAATAAACACAAACCATTTCAACCTTGACATTGACTTTTGCTGTGATCACAACATGTCCATCTTCCTACCTTAGTCTGTGGGATTCAAAGAGTATCAAAGAACTTTTCTTTAAGGGAACTGAAGGAACAAAATGTATCAACTCCTACATTTTTTGAATGTTAATTGTCCTGAAAATACCTTTAATATGAATAGAAATGCACTGCCAAACTGGGGCTGTGTCATAGCCTCTGCTAAGCAGCCAATATGTCTGTATGTTGAAAAAGGACAGTTCTATACCTATTTCAGAAAAGCCTCCCGGCACTTGCAAGAAACTAATTTGGATCTCAAGGACCAGTTGATCAATAGGATGGCACAGAAAGAAGCATGTAAACTTATGTACATGTCAAAAAAATCCTTCACTTTCTAAGAAGATGTGATTAGAAATGATCAGCATTAGCCTATAGACTACACAGAAACTTTGTAATAAAACATTCCAAATGTGTGGATAAACATTTTTGGAAGAAGAAGAAGACATGTATTAGAAAATCTTGAATTAAACCTGGTCTTACTGATTGCTTTTTCTCTAGTGTCAGTTAGAAGATCATCGTGGTTTGGATTCAGTCTGTTGAACAGGAAACATGTATTTAGAATCACAGAAATATTAAGGTTAGAAAAGACCACCAAGATCACAGAGTCCAACCATTAACTCATGTCCCTAAGCACCAGATCTACCTGTTTTTGAACACTTCCAGGGGATGGTGATTCCACCACTGCCCTGGGCAGCCTGTTCCAATGCTTGAAAGCCCTACCAGTGAAGAAATTTTCCCTAATATCCAATCCAAACCTCCCCTGGAGAACCTTGAAGTAATTTCCTCTTGTCCTTTCACTTGTTACATGGTAGAAGAGTCCAATCCCCATCTGGTTACAACTTCTTTTCAGGTGTCTCTGTAGATGTCCACATGTGAGTTAGACATCTAAGCTCCCATTGCAGTCAAATTAGATCCTTAAAATCCCTTGATACCATCTCCTTTGACTCCAAAGGGAGCAGGGACAGCTATATCACTTGTAGATATTTACATGAAAATGCATGATTTGAGATGGTTTAATCTTTGAAGGATATCACACACCATACTGAGACTTAAATTCCTCATTGCAAATTCACAGAAAATATGCACCCCTGTTAACTGGGTGAACAACACTTTTAAATATCAGGTTACTTTGTAAATGTTCAGGATCACGGTTCTTAACACATTAATTGAATTCCACATCCATCCTTTTGTAAAGGGCTCCTATGCATATGCAGATGAGTATTATAGGCAAATGTATGAAAGCGATACCTCTTGAATATTTAATGTCTGTGTCTATATTAATATTTAAACTGGTCCAGAGTGTGGTCTTAAACATTGGCACGTTGTACAAACTACTCAATTATTAATATTCTTTCTGACATGATTTTGGTTCATTCTCAGTCACCCAAACTAGTGGTCACAGTCTAGCAGGTAACACAAATCACAGGATCATAGAATGGTTTGGATTGGAAGGGACCTTAAAGATCATTTAGTTCCAACCCCCTGCCATGAGCAGGGACACCTTCCACCAGACCTGTTTTCTCAGAGATCCCTCCAACCTGGTTTTGGACACTTCCAGGGATGGGGCAGCCACAGCTTCTCTGGGCAACCTGTGCCAGAGCCTCACCACCCTCACAGGGAAGAATTTCTTCCTAAAACCTAATCTAAAACTGCTCTCTTTCATTTTGGAATCATTCCCCCTCGTCTTGTCACTCCAGGCCCTTGTAAATACTGCCTCTCCATCTTCCTTGTCGTCTCCCTTCAGGTTTTGGAAGGCCACAGTTAGGTCAACCCGAAGCTTTCCCTTTTCCAGGCTGAACAATGCCAATTCTCTCAGCCCCTCCTCATGTGAGAGGTATTCCATCCCTCTAATTATCTTGATGGCCTCCTCTGGACTTGCTCCAGCAGATCGATGTCCTCCCTGTGCTGGGGAATCCAGAGCTGGATGCAGCATTCAGGGTAGGGTCTCACAAGAGCAGTGTAGAGAGGGAGAATCCCTTCTTTGACCACAAAAAACAAACAAACAAAACAAAACACCAAAAAAAAAAAACCCAACAAAAAAAACACCTAAAAGAAATACACAGAAGTACTCAGAAGTACTCACTGTGGCTGAATCATCTTGTTCTGGAGGGAAAGAGTGTTCAGCTGTGTGAATGCAATGAATCTTTATTTTTGCCGCAGTCAGAGAAGAGGTAGAAAAGGCTCTTTTATTTACTAATACAGATGTTGCTCATAAATATTTGACCTCACCTTTTACCTCCCTTTCCAGGATCTTTCAGGCTAGGTGTTCCATTCATAGAAGGTTTGAATTCATAAGCTGTCAGAAAAAGTAAGCAATGAGCTACAGACCACCTATCTTCCATGTGTTAAATATTCAAGGAACAATGATGCATACCTTAAGACAATAAAGCTGCAGTATCTGTTGGTTCTGAGACTGAACAGGACCTGAAGAAGCTTCTGAAAAAGAGGCAGATCACCACTATCCCCAAAAAGTCTATCATCTACTGTGAAGCCCATCTGCCTGTCAGAAGCCTGCCTGCTTCCAGCTGCACCAGGCTGATAAGCCTGAAGAAGGCCAAAAGTTTAGGGAGATAGTTCTTCTTGCTTTGCTTTTTAATATAGCTAATTTAGGGAATATTTTTGACAGTTTTTGATCAGAATTGTAAACCCTTGATGATACAAAATTAATAGATATGAATATACTTCTCTCTATAATGTCAGTGCCTGTCAGAGGGGAAAAGCACATGGCAACACATTCAGGTGACTTCATTTTCACACAAAGGTGAGCACACACAGAAGGCACATGGAAATTTTTATATAGAGGTTAAACAGACTCTATATCAAAAACTTACTAAATATAGATATACTGGAGTTGTTCTTAACCCAAGCTAATGAAGAAAAATGTATTTAGGAAGACTTCTATTAAATGTAAGTTAAATACTTAACCTTAAAGGTGCTTGACATTGCATTAAAGTTTTAAAGATTGGCATTTTCAGATTGTCAGTCAAAAAGCAGATGAGAAATTGAATAATTGGCATGCAACCCCGTGAGGGCTCCAGGCTGGGGGCTGAGTGGCTGGAAACCTGCCTGGCAGAAAAGGACCTGGGGGTGCTGATCAACGGTGGCTGAACACGAGCCCAGGCATTCGCAGGTGGAAAAGAAGGCCAAGTTTTTCCATATTCTTTATTTCTTCTCTAAAATAACACAAATTAATAAATAAACACAAATTTACATAACTAAAATGTAAATTTCTCTGCTCAGACGTCTAGGTTTTACTATTAATTGTTGGAATCACCATCCCTGGAAGTGTTCAAAAGGCATATGGATGTGGCACCTGGGCACAGGGATTAGTGGTGAACTTGGTGGTGTTGGGTTAACAGTGGCACTGGGTGGTCTTGGAGGTCTTTTCTAACCTTACTGATTCTATGATTCTGTAAGATTAGCAGCATCCTAGAAAAGGAACTTATATCTGACAGCAAAAAGATACCTCTGGGTTGTGAAAACTTCATTCTTTCTGGTGTAAACTGACCACCAGAACTAGGAGAAAGTGGAGTGATGCCTTTATACACTTATTTCATAATAATTAATAGTAGCTACTAATTTTTTTCAGAAATTTTCTTTGGATTTGAACTTGATGCACTTAGAGTGCTAGTCTTATATACTTTCACCTCTAAATGTCTCTGGTACAACTTTTGATTTGATTATCACTGTGTATTATTATAGACCATCATTCTCAGCACTGTAAGTAAGAGTACTTTGAAAAGCACTCCTTGTTATGAAGAGTTTGTTCTACAAATATATATTTTATCAAACTGTTCTTATCCAAGCAGTCTCTGAGCCTTCTCCCAGTGACTGGGAAGTCAGTAGCACAGACATGGATCATACCATGACTGCTGAATAACTGAATAACAAATAGCAGCCCCAAGGATGTTTAATTTCCAGTTACAGATATAGTCATTGTGTACCACTGATCAAACAGAGCAGAACAGGCAAAACTGCCACCACCTTGAAGCTACATAACCTAAGACATTATTCTTGTTTTCATATACATTTAATCCCTCTATTACACAAGGTATCATGCATCTTCTAATGCCTTTCATCTTCTCTCACACCACTTTCAAGCTCTACCTATATAATCAGCACACATACATTCCAGGCTGTAGTACCCACATCCATACAATTCATGGGTTTTGTTTATATTTCAGGGACATATTTGGGCATTTTCCAGTTTGTGTGTCCTTTCCTACTGAATACCAGATGTATCTTGTGTATCCAGTACCCTGTAAATCTTACAAAGCCTGTCACAAGTTCTTTGATGCATCACAGACATCCACCTTGTCAGCCTAACCTGCAGCACCTTCTCACTTACTCTGTTAAGTTCATTACTTCAGGTGTACAGCTATGACAATTAAACTTCTCATCTGTTAAGTTTCCATGGCACTTATTTCTCCTGTGTGCCTTTCCTTTCTCTGTCTTTACCACCTACTCAAAAAATTGGAGCAATTTTTATTCAGCTTTCGAGTTGTTCTTCACTGACAGGAGGTCTCTTTCTGTTTGAGTTGTATGTCATGGTGTCAAAAAACCCCACAATACTGCCAAGAATGATGTTGTATAACTATAAAATTTCAAATTAAGAAGAATTTATCAGTATTCAGCTCTCAATTGCTCTCTCTGTGTTAAAACTCCCCACTCCCATTTATACTTCCCTGAAGATTTCAGTGCTAGTACTATTACACATTTCTTCTGGACCATGGAATAAGGAACTGCACATCCCAATTATGCAAAGAATTATGTGCTCAAATTTTCTTGTATCAGCAGCTATGCAGTTGACTTATTTTACAGCATTGAGTTGTAAGACAGACAAGCAAATGACAGGGGAACAATGTACAAGAGACTCATATTAAGTTTAGTCCTCAAGCGTGAGATTATCCTGCAGACATTACTGAGGAGAAATCGTTGTGTAATGAATGTCTCTGGATCCACTCGCATATAATGTTACTACATAATCTTGTTAATAAGTACATGAAGCTTCCTTTTGTAATATTTACATTTTTAGATCAAATATGTCTGCTGTGGGACGTTTTTGGAAATTCATTGCTTCAGTGACTGGAGAGGTTTTTGTTTCAAAGTGAATACAGTCATTGTCTCTTTATTAATTTCAGGGTAAAGACTGTTGTTTAACTTCTTTCCAATTTTTTTAACTGTTTCTGGTTTTATGAACCAAGTTTTACAGAAAGACTGTATTTTAGTAAAGTAAAGAAAGAAAATTCTAGTTATATCTCAGACTCCATTTCATTATTATTCTAGCTGTACCTGAATACATTTTTCTCAGTGGACAGATCTATGATGTCAGGTAATAGATGGGGGAAAATATTGCAATAATCAAGATGAGAGCTGCTAATAAACTTGCTGAGATCCATAGAAAATTATATGTGGGGATGATAAGGAGATGATCGCACCCAGAGAACAGGCCCAGTGATCAAGATTGTCTTGATGATACAGGTGGAAAATACAAAAGAAGAGGAAGGATCACATTTCAGTTAATTTAGCAAATACAAAAGCAGGAGATGAGGGTGATATTTCAGTTGTTTCAGTAAATACAGACAGTGTCAAGGAAGAAAAAGAAGGAAGTCATGGCCAAAATCCTTCAAACACTTAAAACAGGAGAAAGAAGTAGAGGATTTACTGACAGAAGAGAGCTGTGCTGAGGGAACTGGAGAAAATATCATAGTACATGCAATAATATAAAAAACCTAAACAAACAAACAAACAAAAACCAGGAAAAAGAGTATGTATTGTCAAAATAAGTTGGAAAAAATGTATATTATTTTTCACACAAAAATTCCCATATCTTTATGTAAGGGATTACAAAATGTCTTTCTGAGGCTTAACAGGGAGAAGAACAGAAAAACCTGTGCAAGGCAGTGCAGAATCAAAGCTCTGAAATGAAACACTGGCAAATTAAATGTATTCAATAGCAAATCCAGGTGTGTGATTCTCTTCAAACCTGCACTTTGCACTGAGCAATACATTAGTTCCCAACCAGCATAAGACCAGAACTCACACAATATAAATGCAGCAGCATCCCCTTTTTTTTTTTCCAACGCTGAGCCAAGCACTACAAATTCAGAGCAAGCCTGAGTGATAAACATCACTCCCTCTATAAATGACTGGCCCGTTGCTAATGGCAACAACTCTGTTCCTAAAGTTAGCTGAGCTCTTACAGTGGCAAATTTGGTGTCCTCACGTAACTTGCAGGATTCAGTTCATCAGTTTTGCCAACTCCTGCAGCCATACAACTGCATTTAAGCATGAACTTTTCCTTTCTCTTTGCACGACATTTATCACAGAAAAGTACAGTTCAAGTTAGATCCTGAATATGTAAGTGGAATCAATATTTAGTCTTGCCATTGTGCAACACCATTTTATCCCAAATGAATACTTTTTGTTTGTTTTAAATAATTCCCAACATTACTGTAGGACAGATCCTTTAATTCCAGATACAGATGGATGGAAGTAATTCATCTAAATTATGGCACACTGCTAAAAGGGGACTTAGGACTAAACCATGTGTTGCTTAGGGTTTCGGACTGCGGTTAGCAGATGTTTGCCGGGATGATGTGATATAAGAGGCAAACATTGCATTATATTATGGTTGTAGTTTTGCAAAAAGATACACACCGTATCCAGCCTCTGGGGTAAATGAGATGATAAAAACCATCCCTTGCCTTGATTTGTGGGCCTTACATTTGTTTTCAGAGACTTTTCTGTCAATGAGGAGAACAAAAGTTTTTTACACCAGAACTATTTACGACCAATTCAGAATCAGTTTTGTGACTGTCATATGATATTTGGATTTTGGTTTTGCATTCCAGTAGCTCAGAAAATTGTGATTTATAAATGGGATGTCTAAACTGTTGTATTAAACAATGCTTAATATATCCATTAAAAATTTCATTTCAAATTCCAAGGTTTTTAGGTTTTTTTTTCCTAACAGAAAACTGCATTTTGGATTGATAGTGTTTTCCTCATAATTATAAAACTGTGGAAGCAATTAATTTCATCCATGTAGAATCTTAGAATCATAGAATCATTTAGGTTTGAAAAGACCTTGAAGACCATTGAGTCCAATCACTAACCAGCACTGCCAAGGCCACCACTAAACCATGTTCCCAAGTGTCATATCTACCTCTTTTTTGAACACTTCCAAGGATGGTAATTCCACCATCATGTATTAGTGACAAAAAAGATAGATGGGGAAAATGTCAAAGTATCAGTTCATAACCTTTAAAATATTGCACTTAGAGCTTCATAAACTGCAGAGATAAAATACAAATTATTACTTTTCTTCTTTTATGGTTTTTCAAAGGAAAGCATAATTATCTAGAGTCAACACTGATTGTCCCACTATAAAAATTATTACGGTCACAACCTGAAGCCCTAAAGAGAATCAGGAGCTGGGAGCATAAAGAGAACAGTACACAGGGGTATCTACTCAGAGCTGTGTATTACCTAAACCGATTTCAGGGAAAAAAATAGATCAATTACATTCATAATTGTAGGTTGGATGTGTCTGTTCCATTTTGTTCAGTTTTATGCCATAGAAATTGTAACAGTGTCTGGGACTGTTTCTTAAGGATATTTAGGCATCCACTTCCTCCTGATGTTTCTGAGTGTTAGACATGGAGATGAGGGCTGGGGGAAGGTAAAAAAAATCATAGAATCAGAGAATGATTTGGGTAGGAAAGGACATTAAAGACCACCCAGTTTTACCTCCTGACATGGGCAGGGACACCTTCCACTATCCCAGGTTGCTCCAAGCCCTGTCCAACCTGGCCTTGAACACTTCCAGGGATGGGGTAGCCACAGCTTCTCTGGGCAACCTGTGCCAGGGCCTCACCACCCTCACAGTAAAGACTTTCTTCTGCAAACCTAACCTAAATTTCCTAAATAAATGAGGACATACCTTTTTTTAACTGATTCGCTGTTAACAAGGCATGATGAGTTTTTATGCTGGTTTTACACAGGCTGAGATGTCAGCACCAAAAGCCCAAAGAGCGGATGAATCAGGATATGGATGCTACAAAAAAATCCCTTTGAGTGAGCTTCACAAACTTTTCACCTCTTGCCTCTGAAACACTTTGCAGCTCTTACTGCTTGTGCAGCACACTTCCTGCAAGGTAAATAGAAATCTGCTTCCTATAATGCTTTGCAAGCATTATTTGCTGCCATGAAATATGAATAAAAGCATAAAATATTGAGGAAGGTATAATTTTATAGTACATTAAAAATAAAAAAAAAAATTAACAAGCATGACAGGTTAACATTTTGCAAGCATCAGAGGAGTAGGTGAATTATGGCATTATCGGCAGCAGAACAAGCTATCTTGTGTTTAGCCCTGGAGTTCTTTATTTCTCCAGACCATTTCTAATTAGAGTCTTGAAATGAGATCCTGCTAGCAAACCCCTAAATTACAGGCAGCAAAGTGGGGATTCAATCCAGATATTTCTGGTGTAGTACAGGACTGTGAGCCCAACACATTATGTTCTGCATACAAAGCATTTGGGTTGTACAGGTACAGAATGACTATAAGGAAAAAAAGGTGTGGGTGTTAAAAAAGGGAGAGAGAGGAAATAACAATTCCCCATGCAGGTGATCTTCACGGGTGCATTTACCAATGGAGAAATTTCCATGTTTTACATAAAGAAAACACAAAAGTGTTTTGCAGAAAAAAGGGTGAAATTCCACATCAGTGAATTTAAGAACTGAATTGATGAAGAACTGGAAAAACCAGTGTAAAGAAGGTACAGGAAAGGGAAGAAGAATGGAAAAAGAAATGAGAAAAGGAAAGGGGAAAGACTGACTAGCAGGAGAAAAAAAGCCTAAAACTTCCTTGTGTCTAGAAATAAAAAACATGAAGCCTTACATTGTTAAAATATAATCTGGACCAATGCACCATTGCAAGCAAAAAGCTTTGTGTCTTGGACAAATCTTTATTTTTACTGACATCTCACATAGGGTATAGAGACATATGTGTTTCAGAAAAAAGAAAACCTCTGATTTTAGACCATGTTAAACTTTACTACAGGTTTGTAATATCTATTTGATATCTATGAATGCACCATGTGCTTTTTAAGACAAAAAAAAAATCTAAAACAAATTATATCATAGGATGACAAATTATCATGAGTAAGAAGGGACCACAACGATCACCTAGTCCGACTCCTGGCCCTGCACAGGACACCCCAATAATCCCACCCTGTGCCTCAGGACATTACCCAAATGCTTCCTGAACCCTGTCAGGCTTGGTGCTGTGACCACTTCTGTGTGGAGCCTGTTCCAGCGCCCAACCACCTTCTGGGTGAAGAAATAATCTAAAATGTAAAACGAACTAAGAGATCAAAGAATTATTCTAATTAAACTGCGGTCCAAGGTTTGCCTCTAGTACTTTTATTCTCCAGCCAAAAACATCCAAAGTGTTTGTGTTCCTCCTTAAACCAGTCTCTTGAATTTGTCATTGAGTGAATCCGCCAGTAGAGGCAAAGGAATTGATCAGATGGTTCCTCAAACTATGTCCTTTGTGGACAGTAACTGTATAAATAAACAGAGGCTCTGATCCAGGGATATTCCTTTGGGAATCTAAGGTAGGTATGTACATCATAAATATTAGTTTCTTAGCAGAGGACACAGGAAGGAAAGCAGTCATGTGAACTCAGTGGCACAGGTTGCCTGTGTGGTTAGTGAAGTGAGGGCAGTATTTCTGCAGGTTTCCAGGGGGTTCTTTGCTTTACCTAATGACCTGATATCTTTACAGTCAATTAATTTCCTGGTGTCTGTAGGAATATGTAGTCTGTGTAGTACTGGAAAGAAATGGGGACTTTCAAGATAATTTTTTTTTTTTGAGAGTTAGTGATATTTTCCTACTATGTAAAAAATTGGAGAGGACAAGAAATACTGGGAGAAAAAAAATTAAATAGGAAAATATATTCCTGAAATGCTAGATTATCTCGTATGGGGAGGATACAATAGGTAGGGTAAGTCAATAGGAAGGGCAAGTCAATGACTGTGTCTTTTATCTTACTCTATTTGAGAAGCAAAAGTAAATAACAGACTCTAAAAGAAACAAGAAACATGAGAATATAAAGCTAGGGAAAAATTGAGGGGAAAGTTCCATGATTTCTTTTTTTTAATAGAGTGGTCATTTCAGTACTGGAACAGAGATTTTAAATGCCTGTTAGAGCAATTTGATTTTGATATTTCAGACACCTGGCCTTGCTGGATCCAGACAAGACAGAGGAAGGTTTCTACTTCAAGAACAACCTAATAGTAACAGAGTCTGATGTTTGTCAGAATTATTCTAGTAGTTATAAGCTGTGTGCTCTGAAACTGTAAGAGTCAGAAACAAATTGCAACAGAGAGAAGTTTTTGATGTCCATTTGATGGTCAGAAATGAAAGGATCAAATGCAAAAGGAGGTACCAGGTCTAAGAGGAAGGAGTTTTCATTATTCTGGTGAATCAAACTAAACATTGCAAAAAATAAGGGTAAAAGGAGACCTAGTAAGGAGCAGGGTAACTGTTGGTACCAGAGACACTGGTCCATTAGCACAATTTCAGGTACGTAGAGTTCTCACTCTGGTAAAAGATCCAGCACAGAAAAGAAAATGAAAAAATAATAATATGACATCTGTTTTTTTTTTTATTTGCAGGGAAGGAGGAGATAATCTCAGACAATATTGATTTAATAAACAATTAAAACACAAATAAGGAAAGACTTCCATTGAATTTACTAAGCCAAGAACTGAAAGGCCAAAAAATTTCAGTATGGAAAATCTGTGAAAGATGTAGTAAAGCACAAAGTACAGCTGACAACTGTGTTTAGCAGAAGAAAGAGGATGCAGTTCACACCAGAAGGCAGAGCGTTGTATAGCAACATGCCAGTCTCCCAGAATAATAAAAATTATCTGAGGAATTTGGCCTTAGGTAAAAACAAACCCTTATTTCTGTTATAACACAAAAAACCCAGCATGAACAGAATGCTGAAATTCTTAACCAAAAGAGAACATTATCATTTAAATCATATCTTACAGTTAACCCGATAATGAATATTTGTAAAAGCAAATGACAATATATACAGGAATGCCTCATAGGATGTTTGTGGTCAATATCCAGATGAACTGGGGAAAAATACAGTCCTTGGAAAAATATAATGCAAAGACTGATGCTTTCCTACTATGCAGACAGCAAAACAAGGTCAAGGATGCATCAGTAGCAAAAAGACAAATTACTGAAGAGATGTAGCCACATGTCTTTATGGGAATAGAAGAGCTGCCAAGGGAATGTAAAATCAAACTTGTGACATCAGCAATTCTAACAACAGTCTCTGACCTCTGTATTTTCTTGATAGAGAAGGTATGAAAAAAAAGAGAATTGAAAATATGAGAGGTATTTGACAGATGAAAGCACTTCAGGACACATAGGCAATGAAAGCCCCAAAGTTCAGCAGAAAATTTGCATATGTATGTGGAGAAATAAAACTGGCTTCTGAAATTAGCTTGTTTATCACAAACCAAATATTTTCAAAGTTCTATACTTTGAAAGTCCTCTTGGCCTTTCTCCTCCCCAGCTTTTTCATGGAGGAATTTGAGCATTAACTGTATTCATCATTATATTTGGAAGGTACTGTGTCAGCTGGCTCCCAGTCAGCATCACTCTAGCAACAGAAAATTTCTGAAAAAGAAATCTAGGATGGTGCCAGGGTTGCTTGGCATCCTTTGCCAGGCAGAAGATGTGTTGGTTTATGACAGAAACAAAACTCAGGATGATGAATTCTGAGATACTTTCAGCAAGCTGACCTTGCTCTGAATGAGACTGATACCTGTGAAAAGGAGCAGATAAATGTGTACTGTTTAGTATTAACAACTAGGAAGTTCTGGTGAGCAGTCCTGTTTCTGCAATTCCACAAAAAGCTCAGCAAAGTTGGTGAATGCAGCAATTTTGCAACGGTCAGAAAGACCAGATTTTGGAAAGGAAGTAACAAAGTCATTTAATATAATAAAGAAGTCTTGATACATCTACCTCTTTGGTGCAATATTCTGTATTGTTCCTGTCATCAAGAGGTAAAGGTAAGGGATGTGATAGTTGTTTGATATATCTGTCTCTATATATGTGTCCATAAAAGGAAACCTGTCTGGAGACAAAACCCCCACACCCTGTAGTATTCATAGAAAAATTTTCAGAGAAATCAAAACATTGTATGTTCCAGTGTGTGGGGGCTACTCACAAAGCCACAAGGACCAGCAGAAGGCCCAGTCTTTACACACCTGGCAGTTTTATAACACCCAAACAGACTGAAGCACCTCTGCCCTTATAGGATTCATGTTCAACAAATAACCTTTTCTTTTAGATTCAAAGGCTCAGATCAGCTGTGATGCTTTCTTTTAATCTCTGACAGCAGCAAATAGTCTCAGGGAAAGTCTTTGTTATGCAAAAACTCATGTGAAAGAACAGATTTTTGAGGAAGATGCAGAAGTAAATATATGTTAATACTGACTGACAATAACCACACTTTTTCAATCAATCTTTTTTTTTAATTTTTTTTTATTCAGTATGAATCAAATGTACTCCTTGCTACCCCAGAAGAAGGAGTCAAGGGGATGAAATTCCAACAGACCAGTTGCCAGAATAGTAAATGCAAGTTGACACTGAGATTGTGGAATTAAAATATTGTTAATCCTCTGAGACTTCAAAAGAGCTGCTCTCCAAAATCCTACAAGAGCACAAACAAGGTCATCACATGAGCACAGTAGTTTGTAGGGTTTGACTAGGGCAGTTCAAACCTGAGCAACAGCTGTGAAGAATACAGTGTGGGAGGGAAAATAAGCAAACAAGAATATCCAAACACAACCTTCCCCCCAGGAAACAGTTGTTAATATCATTAATCTCTACAAAACTACCTGACAGACTTTGGCAATAGGCAGAAACAGTTTTTTGTTGTATGTTTGTAAGATTTTTTGAGAGGACACACACATACATTATTGTTGCTGATTATTTCTCCTTATATACAGACCTGGCTGTCCTTTCATGGTCTTCAGCTGCACATGTCATCCAAAAAACTAAAGCCACTACTTGCCTGGTGTGAAATTCCTAAGTTTTTCATAGCAGGTTGTGAGCCCTGTATTAGCAGCTCTGAGCTCCTCAGCAAAGAGAAGGTAGAATGGTACATACTTAAGAAAAAAAAAGGTAAAAATCATGGGGAGGTGTGTGTATGACAATTATGATGTATTGATCACTTACATCTGGATTCTTTCCAGTAGAACTCGTAATAAGTGTATTAAGGATGACACTACTTGAAGTACTCATTAATCCTAAACCTCAGAAGTCCAACCAGAAAGAACTTTTAAAGCAAAATACCAAGGTATAAACTTGGCAACCGTAATGATCTAAGGTAGAAAAGATGAAGAGCCGCTCCTAGAACAAAAGGATAATTTTTTTCCCCTTAAAAATCTTCGAAATCTTCTGGTACATTTTGTCAGAGCTCTTACTTCTGATGACTGCAAAGGTATTTCTTCAAAGGGATGAAGTGCTACCTTCACTTTTCCTATTACAGGTAAGAGGAAAATGTGTAACTTATAGTGGTGACAGCAGGTAAAACCAAAGAGGGGTGTCCTTCCCCCCAGTCCCTCTCCCAGCCTCAAGGAGCTGCACATACAAACTTCAGGAGAACTGATTCAACTTAACAAAGTTCAGAATTTATTCAGATTTCATTCTATACCTGGATGAGAAGATACATCAGTGGAGACAGCTTTGAGTGATTTGAAATAGTTTCAAACTCTTGATTTAAAGAGTCAGAACACGTTCTAGCATGGTGGGAAAAAGCAAACTCTCAATTTACTTCATGGGTGTGTCAGTTAATATTATCAGTAAGTTGTACCAGCCATTAATTCCTTTATAAATGAAATTCCTTAAGCTTTTTCTTTGAATGATATGTAAAATCTGTTCAAAACCTGTGTCATCTTCTAAAGTAAACAGAACAGTATGCACTTGAATTTAGAACAGCACACAAAATGTCAATCATTGAAATTAGAGATGTGTTGCATTCAAAATTTTATGCATGAGAAGAAACAGTTCTGAAGCTGTAGATTGTATAAAATCTTCCCCTGCATAGTCACAGAGTAAGAATTTTGTGATTTAAATGTCCTGTTTTATCTTTGTCTCTATTTTGTTTAAGTATCATATTCAGACTCGTTCTTGTGTATTCAAATGTTTGGTTCTGCAGTGGTTTATTAATATTACTGTTCTGTTCTGTGAGAATATCCTCTCAAAGACTGATACAAAATACACCTGCTGTCTAAATATACACATTTCTATTCTTTTTTTATATAAGAGATTTTATTTTATATCTTTTCCCTTAGCTTTTAGAATGTGTAGATGTAGCTTTGCACTGCTCCAGGAAACTGAAGTGTATTTCCTTTGTAAATCTTGTAACTGTTGGTTTTGTCTCTTTGGGAACAAGAAGAGTCTAGAGAGTTCCTCCAGAGAAAAGAAAGTTCTGCTGTAAATGTTTGACATACAGAGGGATTGATCTCCTAAACCATTTGCTTGTTTGTTAAAAGGATGTATAACTCCTCATTTTTCACTTGCATTCCACCAGCACCTGTAAATCCCAGTCCTGAAACAAGACCTGGCTCTGTTTGGCAGTGGGGAAGATCCTTTTTGCTCTGTTTTGGGGAACTGGTGTGGAGCATATTTAGTTATGCATGACAATTTTGAATTTGCCAACTGGTGCCCTCCATGGCTCATGTAACAGCCTGGCCCCAGCAGCTGCTCTGCATGAAACCACTGCATGTAAGGGGAAAATTTAGCTATAGCCACCCATTCCTCCATCCCTCCATCCATTCATTCATCCAATGTTACTGTCCCTGAAGGCCAAAGAATGGACTTGGCTGTTCATTGTACAGATGGAAACTGTGAGCCCACAATTCTTCGACAACCTACGTTTTAGCTGAACGTGGAACCACTTTATTCTCCACCAGGCTCTAGTGGCAGATCCCTACCTCAAATACACAAAATCCAGCTGAGACTCGTTCTTCAGACCACAAAGAAAGGTGAATTGGGCCATCATGGCACAGAGAAAAGGTGGCTTATACTCTGAGACAAAGTGTAGCTGATGCATTTCAGAGAAAATCACTGCTTGGGTGGCCTGGCTGCCCCCAGAAATCAGAGATCACCTGGACACAACTTGATGCTTCTCATGGCCTTGGGTCAAATATTTACCTTGTACATAGTCACTGCATCATATTTACTTCTCATAATCTTCGACTTTTATGTGTTTCATTGTGCTCAGCTGAGGATACTCTTTGTTTACCTTCATTTTTCACACCTCATGAACACTTCTGCTCTTTCTCTCTCCCTTTACAAAACCAGGGTGAAAGTGCTACAGCTTTTGAATTTTCAACAAGCTGACCATCCTCCTGGTCTCAATGGTTTATATTCCTGCTGGTATATTCAGGGTACTCACAGCATCAAGTTTTGCAGGTTTTCTTTGCAGGTAGATAGATACTGATAAAAAATTACAAATGTCAGAATGACTGAAGGAAAAAAAAAATGTAGTTTCCTAAAATTCCTATATTTTGCTATAATTCAGTTTCTGTGTTTTCTATTTGCATAAATGTGTTCTTTTTGCTTTCAGCACTGAATGTCTCATAGGTGGTGTTAGGGAGGAAGGAGTGTAAGTTATTTCCCTAATGTGGAAGGACAAAGGGGTTTTTTTCCTGACCTTGTTAGTTTAAAATATTTATAACCAGAAGACTAGATGAATAATTCCTCTGAACAATGTCCTATAACTCTGGGAAAAGATAAAAAATTCTCACTTAAACGAATTACATTTTGGAGCTCAGAATTTTTTTATTATTTTACCTCAAGTAATCCCACTGAAATTTAATTTAAGGTTTCTTTAATTAAAAACAGAGAAATTAAACAATTGCAAAAATTGTTCCAGTCTCAAAAAAAACCCCCTCTAAATCTATTTTTTTTTCTCAACAAATCCAGTGAGAGGGAGTTTCAGAATACACCCCCCACACATGGTTATTTCTGCTGTGCAACTCAATGGAATAATTCACAATCAAAATTTATTCATGTCTCAGAAACTGCATCTCATTTTTCATCTCAGGTGTCTGGATCAGAAACCAATGCCAGTGGTAAGACATTTCCAGCTGCACAATGTTATCACACATGAAACCTTATTTCCACGTGCCTTCCCATTAAACACAGGCTGTCACCTACAATGATTGGCAGATATAAATGAAGACACTAATGGATAAACTGTTGGGGACTCACAGTTACTTTTATAAATGTGTATTCTTTTCCTATGTCTGTAAGGAGTAGTTTATGTCACAGTTCTTGCATTTTCAAAGTGCAGTTAAATGTTATCTTCATGCACTTGGGTTCTCCTGGTAGGATCTACAACTTTGGACTTTTGTTTTGTTTAGAACTTATTAGACTTCTGCTATTAGAGAATTGGAGCGCATAATGATATTTAATTCAGTTATCCTCATCATACCCTGGAAAGTAGTATAATACCAATTTGTGGTTCTAATCTATGGCATGAGAGTACTTTTGTGTTTATCTTCTGGTGAAACACATCTGGGCACCACAGCTTGAACTTACTGAACACTTTAGCCACAGCTCCTATGGCAGTTGTGCAGAGGTGGATCACTCTTCAAAAAGACAACTATAGAAGGAGGGAACATCATCACATGCAAATCCCTTTATCTCAGGAAGACCCACACTAAAACTGGAGGTGTTCTGGCTTTGAGTCTGCCATGGGAGGCAATTTGAATCCTTCCATCTTTCAGGTGTTTTCATGGACAGAAGTAGAAGGAATAAACTCTTTCCTTTCTGCTGACTTTGTCTCATTTTTAGGAAATAATTTAAAATTATTTTCAAATTACAAAACCCAATAGCATCATATAAAACCAGTATTTTATGTTGAGGGTGTATGTGTATTAGATGGGACATAGAATCATAGAACAGTTTGGGTTGGAAGGGACCTTAAAGACCATCTCCTTCCAACCCTCCTACAATGGACAGGGACACCTTCCACTAGCCCAGATTGCTCCAAGTCCCATCCACTCTGGCCTTGGACACTTCCAGGGATGGGGCATCCACAGCTTCTCTGGGCAACCTGTGCCAGGGCCTCACCACCCTCACAGGGAAGAATTTCTTCCTAATACCTATTAGCTTTGAAAACCTCCAGGGCTGGGGAATACACCTGAGCACAATTTTCCATTGCACATAATTCTTAATAACAAGTGGAGCCATTGGACATTTTAATGTTTTTGGTAAATACCATTCTACACCACCAACTCTGCCCCCTTTTTGCTTTGTTATACTCTGCTCTCACCTTTGCAGCTTCTGTAGTGATTTGTCAAAAAAGGTCTCTCATCCCCCAGCCCACACAGAAAACTGATTCAGTGTTTAACCTGCTGGGGGAATCACAGAGGGTAAAAGTTTCTGTGCCTTTTGTATGAAAATTGACCTTATGCTGACTCTGGGATTCCTACTGAACAGCCCTCGGGGGACAGACTGCTGAGGGACGCGAAACCCTGAAAAGGTAAAAAAGAGATTGATGGTGCTGTACTGTATAAAGAGGAAACTAACTGGAAAACCAAAGGATATGAAGAGATACTGAGAGGGGAGATTAGCATAGAAGTGATGGAAGGAGAGCTTTGCTTGGAAAGAAGTCAGTAATCTGAATTCTATATATATAAAACATTGAGGATGCTCATCTTTCTGGTGAGGAGAGAATCCAAGGGTTTGGATTCTCTGGTGAAAGAGGACAGCTCCATTTTCTTTTTCCAAGAGAAAATTACCTTCTTTTTAAAAAAGCCTTACTGGCATATGCTACAGGTATTTTTGGCCTTTTTCAGGTTTGCCATAAATGGATGCTTTCGATATTTTTGGAAGCCAGAGAATGTCTCATTGTCAGATGCTGAGATTATTTTGTACCTAAAATAATAGGTATAAAAATAGCATCTGATGCAGCACAGACATCTCTTTCACTCCTACTCCCCAAAAGGGCAAGGAAGAAGCATTATCATGACTCCAGCTGTGATGTGGTTGCTCCTGAAAGCCCAGACACATCCAGCCTGCCCTCCAGAGTTACTCAGCTCCATCAGTGTGACTCAGATTTTAAACTGTAAGGGAAGCACTTGCAATGTTCAAGTGTGCATTTTAAGGTCAAAGCAAGCTTGTAAAATATCCCAATTTGTATATTCAGAGTTGTCTTGCATCATGTACTTTCTGCTATCTTCAATTACACTAATAAAATTTTCATTTCAGGGAAGAGGTTGGATATGAAACTGGCTAAATTCTTTGAGTTCTTTTTTCTTTCTAGATTATTTATTAGTGATAACAACTAATGTACTGCTTAAGGGTAATGAATCTTATTAAATGCACTTTAAATTATCTCCTAAATTAATACGAGAGTGCAGTTCCAGTGCTAAAGACCCACATAAGACTGGCAGAAAAACTAATATTCACTTCCTATGAAAGACTCCATCCTGCCTCCAGCTAAATTATGTATATCCAATCAAAATCTTGTCCCTAATAGAGATGTAATATATGTAAGCAGATTAAAATGTTATGTACTACTTATGGGAGATGTCTATAGATTTCATTCAGAGAGTATACTCTCTTCCTGCAGCCTCTATGTGATAAGTCATTCTTTTTTTTTTTTTTCCTATTTCTCAATGTATTTAACAGACATCCTCAGTTAAACCCAACAATTACTCAGTCCATGATGCAGGTCAGTGTAATCTTGCTACAGCAGCATGAGTGAAGGGATTTTGTCTTCAGGGATGGAATTATTACTGTAAGATGTAAGTTTATTCTGGAGGTGAAAGTCAGATTTCTAAAACTGAAGGAGTGTGTACACTTAGCTGGTTAAGAACACATGACTTCATATATTCTCCAGCTTCTCCAGCCAGTTTAGAATAGTCCCTGTCAAACTGCCAGCTCCTCCTACGTTACCTTCTCCTCTCCTCCCCCTGCTCTCATGAGCCTGGTTTTGGCTCTGGGGAAGTATTAGATGTGATTGTAATAAGAGAATACTCCATGGGGATGGTTGTTTGCATTCCCTTTAGCCTGGATATCCCATTAATATTCTGTCTTTCAAACACAATGCCAAGCTTGAATTTAAATGCCTCTCTGTGTCTCTCCTGCAGTTACCAGAGGTGAACCACCACAACAAGTCAGTCTCATTTCAGCTCCTGAACATGAGAGAGAGATATTTCAGGAAGGATTACTAATAAAGAACACTGAGGAAAAAGTCTGAAAAAGAATTAGAATATTAGTGGTCAGGTTTTATACTCAATAAATTCTTCCTTTACACAATTATGTGGTAAATAATTTCCTTCATCTCCCACTGGAGGGTTTGACCACTGGACACAATGAATTTTTTTAGCCAACTTCTCAGCAACATGGAGGTTTCCTGTCACTCCTGTGACCAGAGTCAGGCTGTGTCTGCTGCCCATGATGCTGCTCAGTCTCCTCTGACACTGAAAAATTTTCAGGTACTGCAAGGGAAATGCCAACAAAATTGTTGAACAATAAAACTAAAAAAAAATTACACCAAGTGCAAAAATAACCCGGAATTGTCATTTCTTCAGAGACCAGAAGGGTCCAAAACTTTGGCATAATATGAGACTTCTATACTAACTTCAAATATAAAGCAGTAGTTAGTCATGAAATACATGTGTAAAAATTCACTGAACCCATTTCAATATTGGAATAATTTGTGTAATTTCTACTATTTTTGATGTTTAAAAATAATCTTTCCCTTGAATATTTCAGAACTGGATTACTACAAACAATCTTTAGAAATAGATTTAATTTTTGGAATAATAAAGTTTTCATTCTTTTAGTTAAAGTTTTCTTTAAACATTCTTTAAAGTTTTCACCTTCTTATTTTCAGCTGATATATCATATTCAAACTTGTCTGTCCTCTGAACATCACTATCATCAGCAGCCAGTGTGCTGGTCTGCTGTTTTTTCCCTATCATAATTAGTGCACAGATATGTCCATCTCTAGCTGTTACAGCAATACATATTCAGAACACACTGTTTAGAAATACATGGGCAAAGCAACTAATAACCAGAGCTCTCCTATATTCCTTCCTGGAAAATTCCCCATTTCATTTTACATGATGTATTTTGCACCAAATTACCAAGAACATGAGCACTTGCTGTAACTTCTGTGGTTGAACTGCTTTCTGAGCTGTCACCTCTGGTCAGACACAACCATGCCCCTTAATTTTCGTGGATTCTTGGTATTCTTGACTGCCTGACATATAAAATTTTGTCACACAATGATCTCCTATTTCAGGCTGTTGCAGCAGCACGAGTAGGGCATGGGAAGATCATTAGATCATGGAATGGCCTTTCTGTAATACAAAACAGAGCTATACCAGGGATTCCACTGCAGGACTCAGCTCTTCAGAGCTCTCTCAGGTGAAAATATTTCTGCAGAACCTGAACTGAAAGCAAGAAAACAAGCAAACTCAGTGATTTATTATTTTTATTTATTTTTATTGAGACAGGCTGAAAGAATTGGGGATGTTCAGCCCAGAGAAGGGAAGGCTCCAGGGAGACCTGCCAACACCTTCCAGTGCCTAAAGGAGCTCCAAGAGAGCTGGAGAGGGACTCTGGAGAAGGTCTTGGAAAGACACAGTAAGGGATGATGGTTCTGTAAAAACAGATGGCAGGGTTAGGTTGGATATTAGAGAGAAATTCTTCCCTGTCAATGTGGTCAGATCCTGTCACATGTTGCCCAGAGAGGCTGTGGCTGCCCCATTCCTGGAAGTGCCCAAGGCCAGGTTGGATGGGCCTTGGAAGACGTCCCTGCCTAAGGCAGGGGGTTAGAAGGAGATGACTTTTAAGTTCCCTTCCAACTTAAGCTCTTTGTGATTCTATGATTTGTGGTGGTGTTGGAAATCAGTAGTTCCACCTGATTTCCAGCAGGAGTTGTCCCTGTCCAGGAGCTGTTTTAAAATTAGGGTTTATTTAATAGAATTACTCCTATGCAGAAGTAGATTTCCATATAGAAAGATATCATTAAATGTCTATGAAATATGGAAGACAGATTTCATAAAATCTTACTTTGTGTAAAGCAAGATAACACATATCCACACAAAAAGTGCTGAAAGAATTTGATGTCAGCATCACTAGGATATATGTTCTTTTATTTGCTACCTGCATACTCTTGTACTTAAGGGTACATAGATATTTTTGATTTATAGTAGTATTATCATTCCGTTGGAATAATATTAATTTATTAAGAGCATCCCTTGACTAATAAAATAAATATTAGAAGAAAAAGGATCTCCCAGATAAAAGAAGTACCATAGGACACCCGCCTCATTAATGGTACAAAGACTGTGACCTTTCATAATTATTTTATCAATAATATATCAATTAATAATTAAATCTCTATCATTTATAAACTGGAGACTCAATTAGGTCTCTCTTCAGAGGATAATGACACCTTGGCAATGAGAGGAATACTTAATGGAGAATAATGATTGATCAAATTGTTAAAATTGTAAAAGTGGAGTAGGAAAACAAGATGCAGCATAATTTCAAGGGACTCATCCTGCAAGCTCTCACTTGGCCTTTGTGCCCTGAGATGAAAATAGCAATAATAATAAATAAGGTTTTATCTCTTCCTCAATAGGGAGGTTTCTGATTAAAAAACACTCTAGGTTTTTTTTTTCCCATGCCTTAGTTTTTAACTCCCTTGTTACTGTGGACCAAATATTTACAATATGCTGTTATTGCAGATTTGCATATGAAATACCAAATGATGACTGGGAGGGTTTTAGTGTGGACAATCAAAAGAGTTTGTTTTGATTAAATAGTAAAAGGGTTGTCTTTAAATATCAAGTTTGGGAATATAAAATGATTACCAACAGATAGGAGTGACAAGGAGTGGAGGGGGAAGAGGAAGAGGGAGGAAAAGGAGTGGGGGAAGGGAGAGAGAGAGATTTCTTATCAGGGACAGCATCCCACACACCACAGTGTCAAGTCAGTTCCCTTTGCCTAATTCATCACAGGCAATGTTGCATTGCATGAACCACTGTAAAGTTTCACTAGGGCAGTTCACAGACTCCTGTAGCAAACATGAATAATTTTATGGATCTTTATTAATCAGAGTTTGCAGATAGGATAAGATGACTCAGAGGAAAAATGAGCTATTGTATCTCTCCGTGTAAGTTTTATAGAGCAGTTGTTAACACTTGGGGAGCTCAAGTAGGATGCCAATGAGACATAAAGGTCATTCTGAGTGGAGGTACCTCATCTGACTGGAGCAGGTAATGAAAGGCTTCTACACTCAAGGAGCAAGATGCTGGAGGATCAGGTGCCTTTAATATCTTGATTAACTGGAGTGTGCTCAGTGGTCAGCAACGAGGGTTGAACTTGTGCCTGGACATGTGCATTGGCTGAACGTAATTTTTTCCTGGTAGATGAGTCAGTCTGTGGTGATAATATTTATGATGAATTATTACTATCCTGGCTCTGCACCCAGTGTATTCCTCACTCTTCATGGGCTCTGGAGGGAGCCTCAAGCATCAACTGAAACTGGATCCCTAATGCTGATGGATAAAGAGATGAAACCCTTATGGAGCACCACTGGTTGAAGAAGTTTGTACTTTTCCTTTGTTTTAGCTCACACTGGACTTAGGTAAAAGAAGCACTGCAGTTCAGTGAGTAGTTTTCAAATTTCTGGCCTTTCTTAGAAATAGGTGCATACAAGTATTTGCTAAACTCACAGGAATGCTTTGGCCATTTTACAGAAGGCTTTAAACACAGAATATAAGCCATATTATATGCTAGGGCTCCATTATGCCTGCATTTCCAAGAGATAACAGCACTGTACATATACAGTGCCCACAGGTTTTTCTCCCTTCATGAATTTAGGCAGTTTTTCAAACAAAGCATGTATTATGTATGCAGAAGGGAAATGTCTGCTTCAGAGAAGCTGATGTCTCAAAGGTAAACATGTATAAATGTTTATACATTTTTAACACATATTATTTACCCAGAAGAGCACAACAGCTGCTTCTGAGTTGTTCTGGGCTCGGTGGTAAATAGGTATTTTGGCAGTTGCTTGAAACAGAAATGATTCTTTGGTTCCATTCCATTCTACCCTCTCCACTTGTTATTCTAATGATTATTCTAAAGGAATCAGGTGTCAGAGTAGATTGATTTCACTTCACATGAGGCTTCTCACAGATTAGATTGGTACATCCATGAAAGGCCCTGAGTAGAAGGTTTTTTTTGTTTTTTATTCTCTGAGTCATAATTTAGTCTCTGCTCCCCCTTGACCTTGTGATTTGCATGGCCTTCAAATAGAGATGGATTCTTTCCTATTCATTCTCACCTGGCAGTATGTGTACACTGTGATGTGTGTAGATGTTCACCAAGTAGCCTCATCCCAGCCAGCAGTATCAATCCAATTGGAATGGCACGGGACTGTTTGGATCTGATTCCTTGCCCTACTCGCCATCCAGAACACCAGATGAGCTTGAAAGAAATCTCACTGCTACTGTCAACGCTGAGAGAGAGACCAAATGCTCTCACACATGCTGCAATGACTTCACTGATAGCTGGAGAGACAAAAATTGGCTAGACACTCGAAGACATAACTTCATCCTACAGGACAGCAGGAATATGCCCCCTCCAGCCTGCCTCTCCCAGCACTGGGACCCAGGGCTCCAGCAGTCTCACCAGTGTGTAGTTCACAGGTTATTTTTGCATTCAGGCCTACAGCCAATCACTAATTAAGCCCCAAGTGCACACACCATGTGCATCACTAACACAGTTGTGTGTTGTATTTTGTGATTCTCCTGGTTATGCTCATTTGTTACAACAGCAGCTCTCTTTCTTAACTGAAATCCTCTGCATCACTAGAGATGGTTGTTAGCTGGGATTAGTCCTGTTGTGTTTTGTGCCCTGAAGTTTATCACCCAGATCTAATTTCTCTGGTCTGTGGTAGCTGTTCTAGTTGTTTCCCCACTGGCTTCCAGCCTTTCAGTACTAACTGGAGCTTACAGGAAGACTGGAAATGGACTTTTCCCAAGGGCATGTGGTGATAGGACAAGGGGGAATGGCCTTAAGCTAAAGGAGGGAAGGTTTATATTAGTTATTAGGAAGAAATTCTTTACTGTGAGGGGTGTGAGGCCCTGAAATAAGTTGCCCAGAGAAGCCGTGGACACTCTATTCCTGGAAGTGTTCAAGGCCCCAGTTGGATGGGATCCTGAGCAACCTGGTCTAGTGGAAGTTGTCCCAGCCCATGGCAGGGGTGCTGGATCTAGTAATCTTTTAGGTCCCTTCCAACCCAAACCATTCTGTGATTCTCTGATCCTCATGGCTCTAAATGAACCAGCTGAACTAGTGGGGAGGAATAGATCATATCACTTCTGTGGTCATATGCATCTATCTGTGCCAAATACGATTTTGTTTTGTGCAGAGAAGTGGTTATCTCTCAGTTTGCTCCACTTCACATCAGTGCAGCACCACATCAGTGCAAACTCATTTTCATCATGATTATAAGTTCAGCTCCTGAACAATTAAATGCAGCAGCACATACATTGGGCTGTCTTCTCTTTGGTTATGTTAAGGGTGTGATAACCTGCATAGATGGATGCAGGGAGAGCTGAGTGTTAAGCTGCCACAGAAGATTCTCCACAGTTCATTTGGAGAGCTTATCACTGAAAATAAACATGATTCATTAAATCAACAAGTACAGTACATGCTATGAGATGATCTACTACAGTAAAGTTACTTTCTTACACAGATGAAACAGAAATATCACTGAGTTTTTGAGAAATGTACTTTATTGCTATTTATTCATGAGCTATCAACATTCAGTGGTTTATTTACAGATTCAAATTGTGTTACAATTTTTTTGAGTATCATACTGGATATGGCAAATTATTAATGCAAAAACATTCATAATGTTAGAAGATTAGATGGCTCACAGAGTTAGTGATAGGAGAGGTAATCATTGTGAAGCCACAGATTGAACAGGAAGTCATTAAAGATGCACTTAAACAAACTACAGCTTCAGTATGTAGTGTAAGTTAGTTTTGTACACTTTCTTTGCAGTCAAAGAAGAGTATTAGTCACCTCCAGAAAGTAATTCATCCCACCCTTTGTAGATACTGAGAATGGATGAATATTGTCCCAGGAGGTGAATGCCACTCTGAAATTAGTTTTCCAATGTTACATTTCCTCAGTAGTCAACTGATATGAATTTAGTGTCTTCAGTGTGAGTTCATTCAGTATTCTGTATTCACAAACCAACATTACGATTGCTGACAGTCTTAGATTAGATGAAAAGACAGGGCAGAGAGAACAAATTAAATATTTCACTACTACTGGAAGATACAGACCAGGAGAGATTAGTTCCTCCTGCTCTTAAAAGAGCTGTAGTCCTGTGTGCAGTTCTTGACAGGGTATTGCAGGTAGTTTAATCAGTTCATGTTAGCTAGAGAGATTAATTTATTAGTGTGATTTTTCCCTGCACCAGCACCACATTTATTCACAAAACAGTGTTTGAAGGACTTTATTGTTAAGTTACTGCAAATTGGCAAACAAAGGCAATGCTTATCAAATGTGAAAGAGCATGTGAGTATTTAATGACTGAACTGCAATTCAGGGAAGAATATACACTGTATAAATATTGCATGGATCTGAATTCAAGTAACAAAAGTCCATCTAGAAGGCATTTAGTAGACAAGAGGTGAAGGAGGTGAAGATGTTTAGGTGGGAGATGCAGCAACATATGTGCATTTTCTGCACCATATTGTCAGCATCAGTTGTATAGAGATGTAGTTAATCCTGCTTATGAGCATCTTTAATTGAGATTTACTGACTTATCTTAGTTATCAGTGTCTTCAGATAACTTTCTGATATGTTTTAAATTTGAGTTCTCTCGATGCTCTTAGTTTCTTACGAAATCCTGAAAATTATTTCCATCTATATCCAAAAGAAAACTCCAGCTATTACGGACTCGGTCTACTGAAACTTCCTACACTTGACTCCTGCAAGTCTCCCCTCTCAGTGCATTTCTGTTCTTGTCTGCATCAAACATCTCTCTATCCTATGGCTATGAGGGGGTTACAACTTCCTTACCAAAGCCCAAACTTTTTCGCAATTTTTTTTTGTCTATCAGATCAAGAGAATGGCTGGACCTCATGCAACATCAAGTCCAGCTTATGTGCCTTCAGTGCTTAATTTTCAGCTGTGATTCTTTTCTCCCATATCTGTAGAGCTGGGATTTCCAGGTGTTTCCTAGGCAAACACTGGGTGAGATCAGTGCTCTGTTTTCAGGAGCAGGTACTCTTAATCTTCTACACTTAAAAATCTTTTCACTTTACTCGAAGTCATGATATTACAGACAATTGATCCTTCTTCCAAGTAACTTCTCATTAGCCACCTTGTAAGCCACCTCATTAGCCACCAGTAAGACTCATTAGCCACCAGTCTTAATCAGCCTTTCCATGAACCCACTAATCCTAAAACTTCCTCAAACTATCTAATCTTCTCTTCTGAATTCTTTTCTAATGATCTGGGATCATAGTTACTGTAAGGTCCTCTGACTTTTGAGTTCCTCATCCTGCCCCAAACAGATCTCTTCTCATGTGTCACCCTTTCAGCCCATTCTAACTTCAAGTTCCATCTTCTTTGGACCTTCTGGCATGGAAAGAATAGTATTCTAGTTCTTTAAATATTCCATTACTGGATTTTTTCCATAAAAAGATAGAAAGGAATCAAACCTCTCCTCTTTTAGAAAATTTAAAAGGAAAATATTGCAACTCTGCAGCTCAAGTTTAATAGCTGACTGCAGGTCATTGCAAATTAAAGTTGAAGACACGGGCAAATTTCCCAATAGTCAAAGAGAAGGATGGGGTAGGGCTCTCTCTCAACTTTACCTTAATTCATTCCATTCATTTAATACTTAGTACTTGAATACTTCGGACTGGCTTTTATCTCATAGGCTTTTAGAAACGTTCATCACACAACTTCCCTGAAATAGAACTGGGCTATTTCGGCTTTACAGGAAAGGATTCATCAGAGATGCTACAAGAATAAATGGAGATAAGAGATCAAGATGAAAAAAAGCCGGTTGACCAAGATTTTCAAACTCTCTCAGTATTTAGCTATTTCTGCTGTAGCTTTATGGCCAGGACAGACACTCCTTTGTGTCCTGTCATCCACCTCATTGCTGCATTGGAAACAATTTTAAATCTGAGCACAGCCATGGTTCTGTAGTTGCTGCTGCTACTCATGTCATCATAGAGCTGCTTTTGAACCCTTTCCTGACACAAAGTTCATTTAATTATTTCTGTCACTGTGCACAAGGGTCTTCCTCTGCATGCCAAGGACCTGAGCAATGGTGGAGGCTGAGTAGATCAAGGTCATGGACACTGATTGTGCTGACACATCATCACCTTGCAGGAGAGTCAGATCTATCAAAAGGTATCATCCTACTCAGAAATCTGCCCTTTCTCATGCTCTTACTGAACCTCCTCATTTTCCTCCTGACAGAGAGAGTGAAAGAAGAGATAGGAGAGGGCACTTCAACTGACTTCCATAAGCAAGCAAGGAATTGCTTATGGATTGGAGAAATTGTGTCATCTTCTGTGTGATAGGTTTCTCTTATTTGCAACACATTGCCATGACATGCTATGTTTAGGATTTCAGTCTTAGAACAATATTTTTTTTTAAAGTTAGAGGAGACTATTTTGATCCTCACTGTTAATTTTTGTATAATAGTGATCTTCCTCTACTCTGCTTCAACATCTTGCTATCAAATATCAAATGGCTTCCATTCCACAAGTTGCTTGACTTTCTTAAGACTGGCCTTTGGTGGAGTATCTTGCTTGACTCTGTCTCTGTAATAAATGCAGCTAAACTGCAATAGTAAGATCTCACAGTAGGATCTCCAGTGACTATTTTATATGTTGAGAAGAATCAATAACTTTGGAGTTTAAGACTTGCCTTTGTTCACAGGTGTCCTTGAACAAATCAGTTTGCCCTTTGGGGAAAAATACTTCAAAGTTAAAGAGCTAGAAGCGCAGTTAGGGCTTTTATAGGAGTTAAATATGGCTGTAAGCAGAAATACCAGCTTTATTTCCTTTCCTTTGTTTCCTTGGTATGGGTTTCTCATTAGCTTTTCAGTACTTAAACTCTCATTCCTGGTTTATCACACACTCTTTTTTGGTCTTTCTGAACACATGAAGCTACAGAGGATCCTGCCTAGGGGCCTAGAAAGGGACAGCTGGAAATGAGTGGCAAAAATGCTGATTCTTTTTGGCTGCCGTCTCCCCTCAACCCACACACCTCCCTAGCTACTTCTTTAGAAAGAACCAGTCAGAAAATATGGTTGGTTTATGGTCTCGTTAGGACCTTGTACAACTCACTTTTTTCATTCAGTTTTTTATATCCACCAAGTCTCTTTTTTCAAGGAAAGTGCTGTTGCTACGCAACTGAAGGAACCAGAGAGAGAGAGGGAGCAGGGAAGGATGAAGGCGAGAGGGAGGTAAAAAAGGAAAGATGTTCTTGGAAAAAAAAGAGGGAAGTCATAGACTGTGATTTGAAAATCAAAGATAAGAAAAGCTTTTCCTTTAGCTGTGTGAAGGCAAGAGGCAGAAATGAAGGAAATCTCCTCCCTTGCCCTCCACTCCTTCTCTTGACATTGTCCAGTTGTCTCCAGCTTGTAGTGCATGGCCAGATGACTGAACAACTTGAGAAATAGGAGTTTAAGTGCTTGGGGTGTCTGGCTAGGATTCAGGAGGTCTGTCAGGTAGTCCCTGCTCACCAATTGTTTTACTGGGTCACCTGAGGCAAATTGTTTGATCTCCTGTCCTAATTTCCTTCCTCCAAAGTAGGGATAGTGCCTCTGATTTTTGCCTTGTCATTTTAGACTACAAAACTTTCTTAATTAGCACTGAACCAACACCCCAGTGAGGTCTCGGGGTGGCTGCTTTAATGATAGGATAGGTACTAGTATTAAAATAACACTCACCTTCCCACTCTAATGGTGCAAAACACGTTACAGCTCTTATGTTGACCTATGACACATTCCCACTCTGTCTCATCCCCCACATTTCAGGGCTATGCTTCAAATATAGGAGGAATTAACTACACCCCATCTAACTCCAGGACTATTCAAGGAAGTATTTATGTTCCTTGGGAACCCAAACCTCTCCTGCACTCAGTGGATTTACCTCTGGATCTAATTCACACTTCAGAAATGCCCATTTTGCTTTCTTTTGAACGTCTTCTTCTAGCAAAAATCTGAAGTAAATAGGTACCTGAGTTAATTCTCTGAAGTTGAATGAGATGCATTCAGGTCAGTGTGGCTTTCATTGCCTTTTTGTATGTATTTTACTCTGTGGTGTTTTCACACAGTGGAAATCTTCCCTTCCCTTTCCAAACAGAGTAAGAAAAGCACCAGAAGGTAGAACTGAGCCCTGCAAGAGAACTGGCAGGATGATGCTGCCTCATTTAGAATTAATTTGTTTGTGCAGGCTTGTTAAAGTGAAAGTGGCATTTTATTTGCTCTGATGAAGACAGAATTAATTTTGCTATGATTAACATTCTACTTCTTAGAGATATTCACTGGTGCTCAGCTTTTTGTGCTTGGGATAGAGGATCATTCAAAAACATAATTAAGAGTAAAAGCCCCACTGTCTGTACTGGCACAACAGTGCTTCCAGATATTGAGTTCTCATCTAGTGCTTTGAAGTTTATGGGAGTTTTGTTTTCATAATCGGTGTGTGCTAATCACCCTCCTTGCAAAATGAGGAAGAGTTGTCATTGGCCATGAAATCAGGAGAGTATGGGTGCAGATTTCTCCTCTCTCTTCCTTGCAGTGTATCTTTATGGGCAAGTCAACCCTCTTCTGAGCACCTTTGAATATCCTTTGTCTATCTAATCTCTTCAGGTAACAAAATCTTTGGTGAAGCCTAAGAGCTCAGCCTATAGGCAAAAGATTTAATAGTGGAGCATCTAAGGTATCTTGGATCAGGAGTTTAAGATTTGTTTCTCATTTATCCATCTATAAGGGGGTCCTAATTAGGATGCTAGTTAATCTTAATCTTACTAGTTCAGCGAAACACTTAGTTCTGGAATAAATGGATCTTAATTGTGTGTTTTCACACAATCATAGTGGAGATTGGTTTTCACTCTATCCTAATGGAGAAAGTTCTCTCTTCCAGAGACAGAACTGAATTGGAAATGTGGTATTTGCACATGTGTACTGACTACTTTCTAAAACTATTAACCTTTCCCTTCCTTTCCCTTCCCTTCCCAGCAGGAGTTTGATCTGATTAAACACACCTTCCTTCTGACCTTCTAATGGCAGTGTGAACCCCAGAGGAAGATTCCTCAGTTTAACTTCTAAGGAGACCTAATTAATTTTAAAATAGTAAACAGTTTTAGAAAGCCTGATTATTTTAGGTCATTAGCAGAGGTGGAGTATCAGCAATAAGCAGGTGATTTTAATGGAAGCTTCAGATAGCTGACATTAAATTTTGTATTAACTTGCAGTGATAATTAAGTGGGGTCAACAGCCTTTGACTAAACAGTGAATCTCTGGAGACTGTAGAATTGTGTGATCTCCAGTTTACATATTATATTTTCTGTATCATTATGAGATTTTAACAAAAAATCAAAAGTAACTATCAAATGTACTTTGAAAGTATGTGATACCTCTTGGGATAAGTTTGGTTGTTTTTTGTTTGTTTGTTTCTTTTTTTTAAAAAAAAGAGTGAAAACCCAAATTCTTTGTCTTCAGTTTGAACTGCCAGTTGTTTATGTTGGGCAGTGCCATGACCATAAAAGGCATTTTTTTGGATATACATTACAAGCTTTGTAAAGATATACAAGGAGGTTTTTTTAAAGAGAGTGAAACCCTTCCCATAAGCACAACGAAGTGTATAATGTATCTACTGTGATGGAAGGAAGATTGACTTGCTGCCACACTGTTGTTTAAATAGCTGCCAACAACCATGTCTGATGAATGCATTGCTATAAATGATCTCCACTTTTCACATCCTTCTACAAAGACCTTGTTAGACAAAGAGCTAATCTCCAATACTGCAAAGATTTTAGCAACATCCTAGTCATGTGTTATACTGAATCATAGAAAACACTGCAATTTGTAGTATATATAGGTTTTGCAAAGCAAAATACTAAGAAAATTCCACAGTAGGTAAAATAACAGACAATTTTGATATGTAAAAGTAACTCTGATTTCACAAAAAAAAAAAAAAAAAAAAAAAGGTAAAACTTGGCCTATATTCCAACTATCTCTTTATCCTGTTAGATTAGAAGGAAAAATCACAAGCAGAACAATACCTGATAACACTGTTGTTTTTAAATCTGGACTGATGAAAATTGAAATGCTTTTTGTTAGCAATTGGATATTCTGAGAACAATTTTAACAGTAAGATCAACAGAAGTTCTATTGTTCTAGAACCTAAAGGGATTTAAAAGGTTGAAGAGGGACTTTTAGCAGTGGCATGTAGTGACAGAACAATGGGGAATGGCCTTAAACTGAAGGAGAGTGGATTTAATTAGACATTAGGAATAAATTCTTTCCTATATGGATGGTGAGACACTGCCACAGTTTGCCCAGAGAAGCTGTGGCTGCCCCATTCCTGGAAGTGCCCAAGGCCAGGTTGGACAGGGCTTGGAGCAACCTGGGATAGTGGAAGGTGTCCTTGCCAATGGCATGGAGGAAGAATTGTGTGGTCTTTAGTGTCTACTCAAACTCAAACCATTCTCTGATTCTCTGATTGTTTGCAAACAACCATCTGGACTGTAGGGGAGGACTTGATTTGCAAACATCAGAGCTGCAACAGTCCGGGCACAAGCAGGTGATTAACAGTGAAAAGTTGTACAAGACAAGAGGAAACAGCATCAAGTTCCACCACGAGAGGTTTAGATTGAATATTACAAAAAATTTCTTCCCCAGAAGAGTTTTCAAACCCTGGAATGGGCTGCCCAGGGCAGTGGTGGAGTCACCATCCCTGGAGGGGCTTAGAAGGCGTGTAGATGTGCTGCTTAGGCACATGGTTTAGAGGTTGACTTGGTGGTGTTGATTTAAGAGTTGAACTCAACAGTCTTAGAGGTCTTTTTGAACCTAAATGATCCTATGATTCTATGAAGTTGATGACCCAAGAGCTTTCTTCTATTCATAGCTTCCTTAAAACACAACCTTTAAAAATACACTCAAAATCCCCTGTCCAGGAGCAAGGGAAATCTGCATATACATTAAACAAGCTAAGTATTCATGAGCAGAAAGTGTAACAGACTCTGAGCAGGTACAGAGCCAGTAAAACGGTTGTTAAGATATAATTTCAAACCCAGTCAAGAATGAGTCAGACAGCTTTGTTTATTTCTGTAAGTTTTCAGAGGTAAAGGAGAATCAAACAAAAGACATTTTTGCTTAACAGCTCTATGTCTTTGGTCTGTTTTATTGCCATTATCTTGGCTATGTCTGCCACGTCTGTCAAGCGTGGAAGAGAGAATTTGCCTCCTACCTCTTTTTCTTTGATCCATGCCTTCAAGTTGTAGCCTTTCATCCTCATTTTCTTATGAAAGAGAGCTATTTCTCTTCATGAAATTTTCTCCCCTTGTGTGAAAGACTGGCATGGATTAGCATATACTTTCTGTATCTGATGTTCAGCAGTGACCTTTCAGGGCCCTGTGATGCATTTTGATGCTGATCACTTTTGAAGGCTTTGATGTGCTGCCTGTCTACCAGGTGCAGCTTATGCAGCACTACTTAAGGGTGGTGTAGGAGAAGGGTACTAGCTTTGAGCCTCAGCTCACAAATATTCCTACCAAAGTCTTAGACCTCTAAAAGCTTGTGGTGCATGAGCCAATGTGAGGGAAAGGTGAGTATTTTGGGGCAGAGATGTAGATGGTTGGGAAAAGAGATGCACTTTTTTCAGTGCAGTGTCCCTTTAAGGTGGACTCCTTCTTTTAAAGTCGTTCTCTGGGACTAATAATTTAGAATCATGGAAAAGTTTGGGTCCAAAGGGACCTTAAAGACTATCTAATTCCAACCCCCTGACACGGGCAGAGACACCTTCCACTAAACCAGGTTGCTCCAAGCCCTGTCCAACCTGGCCTTGAACTCTTCCAGGGATGGGGCAGCCACAAATTCTCTGGGCAACCTATATTATAAAATATAACATAACATATAACATAATACATATTTAAACCCATTTATATCTGCTGTGTAACTTGTAGCACATATATTTTGCTGTAGTGATCTAACATGTAAATGCAAATGAGAATCTGGGCCCTACTTCCATGATTTTTAACTAAATAATTAAGAAAGTTTCTTCAGTCAGTGCTTAATCACCTAATAACTGTTAAAACTTTAAGAGATTGTGAACACTTACCTCTTCCACTAATTAAACAGAACATATTCTTGAGCAGGCCTTCAGAAAAACAGAACATTCAAGTGCCTAAATTTGGAAACCAAATAGGACAGATATGTTGTAAGTTGATTATGTCTCACCTCCTAATTTGTAATGAAAAAATAAAAGTACATTTATTCACTAATCTGTTAAGATACCTTCATGACAGATATGACTAACCATATGATTTAGTTCTTGTCTTTCCCTAGTAAAACTTACCACTGTCCTAATTATTTTGGTCAGCTCATTCTGTTATGCCTAAAATTAACCCAAAAAATATTTAGCACAAGCAAGTCCGAGCATACATTTGGATCCTGCGAAATACTTGAAAATGCTAATGCAGTGCTAATAACAAAAGTGGGGGCCTGTGAGATTCAGTGAATTACTTCATGTTTATAAATTATTTTGGAATACTGGAACAGGGATGGCATTGCTGAAATAATAATAATATGTTTTTGCAGCATTTGTAGATATCAGTGATCTCAAAACAATGTGATAAACCTAAGAGAGGAAATTCTAATTTTTAAAGGACACTGAGTGAGATTACTCTTGTCAGTTACATAAAATTTAGGGTCAAAAATATCCACAGAATGTGGTATTCAAGAAGAAGGAACTTTATTGCAGATGCAACTGTTGTACTCCAAGACAGATCCCACTTCCAGAGGACAGTTCACATGTACAACACCAGCAAACTCCACCGCGTTTGCAAATCCTCCTGGTGCACACACTGAAACATCTCCAACTCGTGCTCCTATTGCAGGTTTGTTCAAAGTTTTCAAAAAGGTAGATTTGATTTTGGTGACCTCACGTGAGGCTGAGTGTTGCCCTTCCCTCCTGGTCTGCCTTTGTGCCACACCCAGCTGTGTGCCCATGGTCACACACACAGAGTCCTGTCGTGTGCTCTGGACAGAAGTGCAATCAAGTGGATCATCAGAGCAGCTCAGATCTGTGCTGTGCATGATCCAGTATAGCAATACAGCTTTAGCAAGACATCATTACGAGTATAAAAAGTATCTTTTTTTTAAACTGTGGATGATTTAGCTCAATGCAGTGGGACACAAATTATAAACTGACTGACTTTATGAGCTAATCAGGATTAATATAGTATCGTCTGCGAGTTTTGTGAGATTCCTCACATTTTTGATAAGTATAAAACCTTGTCCATCTTTTCAAACTACCAATTTGAGCATGGGGTGATTTCTTTTATATCTCCTATTATGTAGAAAGAAAGACTCCATTCCATATATTGTAGCATAATATACATGTCGTTTTTCACATTACTCTGAAACAGTGACTGGAAGCATTGAGCTGCAAAATGTGTATTGTTAATCATTGGGTCATTAACCTTAACAATGTCAATGCATTCCCCAATCAGATCCAACTAAATGACTGCCCGAGGTAATAGTTAAAAGAACATTTCACACAGATGAACGTATTAATGCTTTATTTGGTTCTAAATGCAGTGTGAAGGATTTAGGTAGGAGCTAATGTATGTGAGGAGGAATAGAAAGATGAAGCACAGTTGGAAAAAGAAAGTTTAGCTTCCCAAAAGAAAGAGAGTAGTCCTCAGTTTTCTGCAGCTGAGAAATGCATACCTGTTTCACTTCAGTTAAAATCATTCAGATAAAAAATATGCTATTTTGAGGAGGACTTAAAAGTCCTGAGGTTTCATTAGAATCCAGAGGCTTTTCTAACACCTAATAACCAATTCCTGTAGTTAATGTGAATTCTCTGATCTGGTGTTTTCACAGCAAAAGGCAGATGATAAAAAATTCTTTTTTTGGCTACAGCTGATGGGCTTCTGCCTGAATTATGCTCTCCCTACATCTGACAAAGCAGGTCTTTTACATCCCTCTGAAACGAGAAGATGTCACTGCTATCTCCAAAAATCTATAGCACATATCCAATACAGTTGACCACACAGCACAAAACCTGTGTTCAATGGTCTTTTTGTAACAGAGAAGAACCTGAAAGGATATCACACAGCAAAGACTTCCTCCAGAGTGACTAATTTTGCAAGCTGCTCCTTGTAGACCTCTGCCCAAGGCACATCCCTCAAACCTAGGCTCAAACTGGGTGGCAGCCTAGATTAAGTCTCCTGGTGCTGCTCCTGGAGACTATCATTTCCAGGGACTTGAAGGAAGCCTTTAGTAATTTATTCTGGGTCATTTCCACATGAGTATCTGTCACCTTGTGGGGCAGCTCAGAAAGCCAGTGACACAAAATAGCCTCTTGCCACTGCCTGAAAAATTCATGCAATCATCAGCCATTTCCCAAGTTGCACTCAGGAAAAAAAGGCTATAATAATGCACTGGAAATTGGATGATTGGTCCTGGTGGTCTGCAAATGGCCTGGAGGATGTACAGAACAATATTCAGATTGAAGGTCTTTTAAAACAATGTCACCAAGCTTTCTCACTGCAGGTGAGAACAACTTCAGGTCGTTCCAAAAAGCCTCAGTTCTGGGGTTTTCACCCTTTACTTGAAAGATCAAATGCACAAAATGACACGTTTCAAAGTCAGTTCCTATTAAGCTGTTAGAGAGCCTAACGACTTACTGCTGTACACACGTAGTATGGAGTCATATTTGCTACTGAAACCAGTCCATTAATGCTGCATCACTTAGCAATGAGTAAGAGGATGGTGCTCTATAAATATCTGACAAGTGTTATCAAAAACCAGATATAGCTATTAATTAGGGACTCAAAATAGGAAGTGTGATATTTGTTGGTGGGTGTTAAGAGGATAGAGCCACTGATTTTTCTAGGTCTGATTCCATTCCTTTTCTTTTAGTTATTCTCCCCTGAAGGACATAAAATTTCACTCTCCTTTCCCAGTATCCTTTGCAGACTGTTATCATGTTCTCTTAGTCATCACTTAGCAAAACTACACTATTTGAAATCTCTACTGAAGTCGAAAAGTGGAAAGTATTATTACAAAAAGGACCTTTTGTCGCTAATAGTAAGGAAAAGTTCACCTGCTAGTTTTGTTGCTTCTCTCATATGCATGGATATAAATTAGTTGTAATTTCTAGTTAATAAACACTGATAATTCTGCAATAGTTGGGCCTTTCTGGTTGCATGAGTTTGAAAGGAAAAATTTGGTAGTGTGTTAATTCTAAGGAAGCTTTTTAATGTCCTATTCTTTTTCGGGATTAAGGATTTGGATGTTGATGAGGGGGAGTGAGGTTTTGTCATCAATTTTAATGAGACATTTATAATCTCTCTTGATTGTATTTAGGTTTCTTTATTGTTGCTATTTTTTTTTTATTTCACTCATTCAGGCAGTCACTCTGTGAAAGCTTTTTTTAAGTACTCCAAATCTATTCTGGTAATGAAGAAACGAATGTCAAGCAAAGCAATTTTTTCTAAATTTACAACTCATTCTCTTAGACAAGATCAAAACTGACATAAAGAAAATATCCTTTATGTGTAAAAGAAAAAAAGACCAAACTGTAACTCCCCAGTTACATCCACTGGGGTATAGTAAGGTGGCATTCTTAGCCATTACAGTTTGCCTCACCTAGTCCCAGTCATTGCATGTCACATTTATTTATCCAAAGATGAAAAAGCATCAGTAATAATATTTTACAGGAATGAAGCTTCTGCAGCTGTTGCTAGGTCCAAGAAGATTTAAGTACTATTTCTGTACACGTTCTTAGCCTCACATCCCACTCTCTCTCTCCAGGTAATTGGAAATTGGCCCAATGAAGTTAAAAGGGATAAAGAGCAACTAAGAGAATGAGATACAAGCCAAGAGTCTGAAAGGAGAGAGCTGTTGTAGCAGAGCCAGCTGGGTATGGAACTGGCATTATATTCTTAATACTTATGTGTACCACTGACATAAAATTTGTTCTGTGTGGGACAAACTCTACCTTCTCTTCTTTTACAGGGTAGTTTTGATATTTCATTTTCATTTGGTTTTCCAGAAGAGTTCTGACTCTCATCAACCCAACAGTATTGTGTACACAGGGTAACCTGGCTTTTAGAGCAGACTTGAAAAATCACCAGGTTATTCAAGGCAAATCTTTGCCCCAGTAGACTCATTTTCCTCTCTTTTTGCAAGGAGATACTCAAAGTGCCTATAAATTCCACTTGCATTCTGGAAGATATCATGCTCTAGAAGGGCAGTAATAACCAGGACTGACTGTTTGGGATGAGAGCAACTTGGTCTGGGAGTACTTTGGGTTTTTTTCATGATGCTGTTTATCTATCCCGCAGTGGAAAGAAGCAAGCTGTTGCAGTAGATTTAAGATTACAATCCTACCTACCTTATGGATAAATCATTAGGGTCTTGTTCCCAATCTAGTTTTGCTGTTGCAAATCATCTCACTGCATGCGCGGCAAGTCCAGCTCCTAAAGATGATGTCAGATGTGCTCCACATGGAGTAGAGATGCACTCAAGAAGCATAATAACTTAGGCTGTGACTGGCAAGCAAATACATGGTACTGAGCAAAATAAGCAGCTGTAGCCAAATCTACACCATGCTAAGGAAAGTGATGCAGAGATAGCAAAGATAAGGCTTATGGGCTGATGTACAGCTGGAACTGAATGCACAGTGTTGGCATTATTTTAGTGGGTGCTGAGAAACAACATTTGTTACCTCAGACACAGGTTGGTATTCAGTGCTTTGGGATGTTGATTTGTATCTCCTCATGATACTGTACAGTATCTCAAGCCAACTGCATCTTCAGAGTCCTCATATTTTAGTCTATCTTGTAGCATAAACATGCATGTTTTTAAATGGGAGAACCAAAATGCCTGCAATTGTGTCTTTATGCAGACATTGCTTTCCTGTTATTTTTACTGTGAGGGTTGTGTGGGTTATTTTTACTGTGAGGCCCTGGCACAGGTTGCCCAGAGAGGCTGTGGCTGCCCCATCCCTGGAATTGCTGAAGGTCAGGTTGGACGGGGCTTGGAGCAGCCTGGGATAGCGGAAGATGTCCCTACTCATGGCAGGATGGTGGAACGAGATGGTTTTGAAGGTCTCCTCCGATTCAAACTATTCTATGATTCTATGATGGAAGTATAAAATAGGTTTTAGTTATGTGGTGGTTAAGCCATTGAAATGTCTGAGTCTAAAATGAAAAGTTTTTTCCTGAGCATTTGTATAACATGCACATACTTACATCTATCCCTCTTCATTCATGATGCTTTGTCCCTGTTTTTCTTGTAAACAAACAATTGCGATTATACAGTTTTTTCTTTCTCTGTATGAATATTTATAGAGATAATGATCTGGGAATGACACTGTAATACTTATCTGATAATGTGATGTGCTGTTGATTAGTTCCAACTGCTTGAGAATATCTGGGCTGACAAATTCCTGCTCTAGATAGGTAATTTTTTTATTGAATTCCTTAAACTTATAGATACATGTTTCTACATGAAAACACAGAAATCAGGTTAATTATCTGATAAATCAATAAATAGTATTGCAATGTCTCTATACTTACTAAAAATCCCTAAATTCTAGGAAACACAACTAGGGTGAAAGTGTCCATACTCTGTTTTTTTCCAAATATTCCTTCATCTTATACTTTCCCCTTTCAGTAACACTCCAAAAATACAGGCATTTCATTTTCTTTTGCTTAAGTTAGCACATTTCTCATTGAAGGCCCTCAAGGGAAGTAGAAACTATGAAATACGAAATGCGATTTATGCTTGCCTTGTAAAATGCCAAGGAAACTGCTTTAAGACTGTAATAACCCTTGCTGCTCATTCCATGAACATGCCTATAGAAAATGTTAATTTAATCAACAAATTATAGCTTCACACAAAGCTAGAAGTGTGGAAATACTGGCAGAGGAGGAGGAAAGGTCTCTCATAATTTTTATGTTTAATCATGAATTTGAGACTCTTTATTATTCTTGCATAAGTGAAGAACTTCTCCTAAATGGATTATGTTGCACTTCCCATTCATTTTCTTTCCTGATTTACATCTACATACATGTCCATTCAAATTTTATGAGAACTCACTTATGCTGACATGAACGCATCTTAGCAGAACTCTTGATACTTTATTTAATTTTTTCTTGTCAAAGATGTTGTTTGAGAGGGAGCTCAGAGAGCTGGTACTTTTAGAGGAAACCCTGCAGATTTCACACTGGTTTTTCCCAGCGTTTCTAGCCCATGGATACTGATCACGGGATGCCTGACACAGTCTAAGTGTTCCCTGCCAAATGTTGAAGTAATGAAGTCAGAAATAGGAATATTGGAATGAAAAGGACTAGAAATAGATTTCTACAAGTCAGCTTAAGCACTCATTTGCAGTAGGGCAATATTACATTTTTCAAAGGCATGTATTAACTGATTAGATCACCTGCAAATGGAGTGTTAATTAATAATATCCATAATACAGTGCAATACAATTACATTAGCAGGAAAAGCTGACAGATCCATTGTAGCTCCTTCATTCAGGTATTAATCCTAAAGATAATGGACCAAACTCTGCTCTCTGTGGGTTTTTTTCAGCTTATATATGGAGTGATTCCAGGAGTACAGGCTGGCTGTAACTTCGTGAGGCTGAATAGTGAATTTGTCCCATTATCCTGTAATGAAATGCTTTCTGAAAATACCTGTCAGTGAGGCACACTTGGCACACCATCTGCTTGGCTGATAATAACTCAAAAGACAAAATACTTGATCTCATGGAGGAATGCCACAGAGGGGAAGACAGCAGCTTACAGTCAGTTTTATATCCCTCTAATGCTAAACTCATGTAATCCTTATTCACATTACCTAATTCATGTCACCTTCAGAAAATCTGTAGGTAAAAATTTTGCACCAGCAGTGGATGAAATTCCAAGGACCAAAAGCAAAAAGCTTAAATCTTATGGATTGCATTGACATTTTGATTGCAAACAAACCCTTTTCCCTATTCAGGGATGTTCTGTACAGTCAACAGAAAATGATTTGGTTCTTGTGGAAAAGGAATTTCAGTGTATACACCAAAGCTGAAGTCAGGTCACAGTCCATCTGACTATTGTGATACACAAGGTGTCACCTTGATTGACAAAATGGGAATAAAATTAAGCAAAATTTTAATGGAAAACATGATTTACTGCAGCTGGAGACTTTTATTAGGACTGTAAAGGACTTGTGCTCTTTATAACTGATAAACCAATAGGTCTGATGTAAGAAGAGGATCCTTTTGCAAAGCCCATGTCTGCCTTATCAGAGGACACAGAAACAGATGTTCTAACTTTTAGCATTTAAGCTAAAAGGCTGGGAGGAAAGAGGAGATGTAATAAATCAATAAATGCAGTTATTTTCCCCAAATAAATGGGTTTAAACTCAGAATATATACATACCCTGCCTCACTCTGGAAAAGGAACCTGTAACAGTTGTTGTGAGGGTGGGAAAGGGCAGAGGAACAACAGGGTCAAGTGTGAGGAGGCAAGTGATAAAGGGACCAAGGGAGCAAGGTCTAGTGGTCATAAATGTACAGCTTTGCAGAGTCAACAGAAAATATTGATTTAGTGTACTTCTGATGGTAGAAACACTCCAGCACAAGACAGCACTGCACAGCAGAACTTCTTGGTCACCAAATATTTATTCCAATACTATTCAAGGTGTACAGCCAACAACACTACTGATTAGTAGTTTTCTGAATTTTAGATTTTCATTACAACCAAAGCTAGGCTGTTCTATGAAGAATCAAAGCTCCCAACTTTGGCTGTTACCCTCCTGCTCTCTGATGGGATGCACTCACAGTGAATTTTCTATGTAGTTCTTCTGCAATAAAAGCATGAAATAGTTCATGATGTGTAAAATTATTTAATAGGTTAAAAAAAAATATGGGTTCGTATCCTAAAAAAAACCACCAAAAGAATGCATTCCGCACTTTACCTAATTAATATCTTTTGTAATCTGTTTTTCTTATAGAATCATAGATTCATTTAGGTTTAAAAAGATCTTTGAGATTGTAGAGTTCAGCCATTCACCCAGCACTGCCAAACCCACCACTGAACCATGTCCTTAACCACCACATCTACATGTGCTTTGAACTCTTCCAGGGACAGTGATTCCACCACTTCCTTGAGCAGTCTGTTCCAATGTTTGACCAGTCTTTCCATGAAGAAATTTTTCCTAATATCCAATGTCATAATAAAGCAGTTTCACTACTCATATTGTATGCTTTGAGCACACCCCCAATATTTCTGTGTAGCACAGTCATTTAGGACATATGTATTTCACATGTTCATATCCATAAGGTCTGAGAGTACAGAAAGGGGACAGTTTGCTTTGTTTTTCCTGGGGCTTTGTAGCTCCAAGGTCTGCTCAGAGAACTACTAGAATTATTCTTGTAATTTCCATATTGATACAGTTAGTTTGGGAATTCTTTTTCTTCGATGTATGTTAACCCTGCTTCCTCTCCCATTTGAGCTCTGTGGAGTAAGTAGGAAATGAAAGGTGTAGGAGAAATGTGATATAGTTTATTGTATGCTGTGTTTTTTAATTTAAGCAGGTGGGCTGGAAGTGCCCTAAAGCAGCTCAAGATAAACCTAACAAAGTGAGTACCACACTGTGCTTATGTCTGTATTGAACAGGTACTTTTTAATTTTTACTGATGTCTGAAGAGCTTTATACATGTTCCTCCCTCATTTTTCTGCCAAAAAGAAGGAATTTTTTCCACCTGAAAAAAAATAATAAATCAAGTAAGATTTAATAAATCAAGTAAGATATGTACTTTTCCTATAGCACAGTTAAACAAACTGAATAACAACATGTATGCTTGACAATAATAACTGGCACGTAACAAGGTGTTTGCCCAAGGTGGTTTCATGAATCCTGAGTGATCAGCCAGCAGTTGTCTCCGGTCTGGCTTCAGCATCCTGGAATCTACAGCTGGTTTGAGTTTGTTTAAATTACAGAAGGAAACACATATTTTCCCTCACATGAAAGGGACTGCAATCCTTTGTTATTTGGCAAATGCATCCCACAGATCTGAATGTGAGTCTGGTTTTGAAGTGCCTTTTTTTCCACACATCTTTAGAAAGCTTCCCCAGTGCTTTTACTTGAGTGCATATCTATTTCTTTCTTTATTTTCTTAAGCAAATAACCCAAACCTTTCTGTTATATGTCCCTCAGCATCACTAAGGAATTCCATGACAGTTCCCGTTACTGCCAGAGTTGTTTTTCAGCTACAGTTCTCAGCTTTCTTTATTCCATTTCAGCTTTTCTTCTTCCAGTTGCCTTTTTTTTTTTTGCCATACCCTGCTGATCACATCCCAGGTTCCCATGATGATTCTGAGCAGTGCAGCTTTACAAGTAGAGATTCCTGAGCTGAAACTCAAGAACACAGTCTGCTTTGCAGCAAGGCTTTCTCCTTGCTGGCCCCTTCAGAGGACAGACACCAGGATTAGTACTGAAACTCAGGCTTTATATTCAAACAGCTGTGGAGCTGTAAGAAGTGATGCTACGGTTTCATAGACCATAGAAAGAAATAAAAGTATCTTTAGCAAATTACTTCATCTATTCATCAGCCACTGCATTATTCCCTGGAGTAGTTATTTCATTCCTTGAGGCAGCTGAGATTTAAATACCTGAGGTCACAGGTCTTCTACCAAAACAACTGGGAATATCTGCCAGAGACTCACTATACCACTGTTGTTATAAATATTGGTCTTAATTGCATTACACAAGCCTTAAGAGCCCTAATCATAGATCAGTGTGTAGGAAGGAGCTGTACAAGGGAGAAAAAGCAGCATCTTTAGATCAATGAGGAGTAGCTGGTGAGTTATCCCAGCATAAAGACACAGATAGCAAATTTAAAATTACATTATGGAAGGTATGTATAAAAAGCTTTCCATGCAGCTGGTAAAAAGTTGGAGGTATAGATAGATTGAGACAAGGCAGGCTTTAAGGAATAATTTAAAACTGATAACAGAATTCCTTCACAAATGCTTAGAGTGACTTTTTCAACAGGGAACGTAAAGAATAAAAAGGTTGATAGGAAAAGCAGGTGATCGATAGAGTGCAAAGTTGAGGGCTGATATCTTGTTGGAATCACAAGTCTAACAGGAATAGGGTAAATTACTTTTTCAAGCCTATCACCTTAGAAAAGAGCTTGAAAGCTTGCTTTGGGTATGCAAAGGATCAAGCCACACATTGTGGAAGGAAGGTTGCAATCAAAGCAAGGTGCCAAAACCAACAGCTTGAATAGTGATGTCTGCATGGATTGAGATCCCAGGCAGGTGGGGTAGTTGATTAGTATCAAGGTGAAGAGGCAGCCACACTTCATGTGTATTTATTTTTACCTCTCAGCGATGATACAGTAGTCTGATACCAGCAAAATTTGTCAAACTCTGATATAGGAATGACAACTTGATGAACAGGAAATGTGTGAATTTTCTAAATCCCAAGTTATTGCCTTATTTAAAAATATGTGTTTCTTCACAGGGCACTGTCATGTTTGTGAGTCTAGCTAGTTTGGCAGGATTTAAGTTCAAAGCTCTTGATTTTCCCAGATTCTGTGTATGACGAGTTTTTTGTGATGGCTGTGTGGTGTGAGGTCAAAAAGAAGACCATCTAAGCCACAAAGCACAGGGTACTACGTGAACCAGGATAATGAGCTTCTAGAGAAATTCTATTATGTTGGATTCCATTTAGCAGGGGTGAAAATAGGCTCAACTGACTGTGTCATCAAAATATGGACTTTTCTGATGCATGTAAAACCCATGATGCATTAGGAAGAAATGGAATATTGAGTAAACATTGAAGCAACAGCTTGGTAATCTTTAGGGTTTGTGAACTGCTAAAGCAGCTCTTTTAGCTCTGCTAACTCAATAGGCAAACTATGGAAAGTAGTGAAACTACTGGATTATAAGGTAACAAAATTAATAGAGAGACCATTGAGGTCAACTTCTGCATTGTAACCACAGAACTCAAGAAGATTTACAGAACTCAGTCAAACTTTTAAGTGAGAGCTCCAGGCCTCTTGCTCACCTTTGCTCAATAACCATCCAAAAAGCTGATTGAATGGTTTAATTCCTACAGTTAGGAAAAAAGAATCACGTATATTTAAAGGCTGCATAGAGACACAGAGGAGCAAAAAGAGGATTTAGATTGGGTAGATCACCTTCATTTTGGCACAAGATATAAATGCATATGTAACTTCAGAAGAGTTAGTGTGTGTTACTGATATGTTTTTTTCCAAACAGGCATTTTTAAAATCAAAAACAAGCTAAAAAAAATCCAAAAACTTGATAAGCAGGACTATTTACAGGTAGCAGGTGATTACTATCTTTTATTTATGTGTTCAAGATGGGGTAATTTGAAAGAAGTCATATTCTATTACTCAGAGAGATATTGATAAACGAATGACTAAAATGAGAGCAGAACTTAGTAATATGTAGAAGGAGTTGCTTTTCCACAGGCACAACAGGAAATATATTCCATGATTTAGAAATTTTGTAAAATTTTTCTCTATTAACTTGCTTATATGATTAAAAACCATAAACTTCTTGGTTGTAATAAATAGTTTGTTCCATCCATCACAGCTCTTAGGGGAAAAATTGGTCTTACAGATTTTCAGAATTTTTTATCAGTTTTTAGGTTTCAAGGTTTGAGTTACAAATTTTTTTCCCCTTGTGAATGTGCCCCATTACTACACATCATAATTTTGGGTTAAAAGTGGTCCTAATAATTTTCTTTTGATGAAAGGTAATTCTTTCAGTACTGTTTCCAAACTAGATCTGAACAATGTGCTGTGCACATGAAAGGAACTTCAGCTTCTTGTACAGAAAGAATTTTTCAAGGACTGTAGGCCGTGCAATCGCTTTGTGATCTAAGCTATATTGCAGTTTGGGTTTTTTTAAAGAATTGCTTTAACAAGCAATTAATGCTTACGTAATTTTACCACCACTGAAACCTACTATGGTATCTACACTGATTACTTAATTCACTTCCTGTTTACCTCCAGAGTTCTAGCTTCTAAATTATTGGACCATAAGTCATTTAGTTCCCAGGGTCTAACATGTAAGAAGCCAGAGAGTTTCCTTTGCTAGAAAACTCAGGAATAGGACAAATGAGGTGTATTCAAAAGAAAAGAAGGAGAAAAAAAAAAAAGAAAATTATTTTAAAAGTTAAAAGAATAAAAAGACCCATTGGCATAACTGGTCTGGCTTTCTATAAGCTAAGTTTTAGGCTGATGTCACGATTTGGGCTGAGGAAAAGAAGAGTGGTTTGGTTGAGGAATGAGAGATCCTCATATACATTTAAATCCTACCTCTGGCACTGTTTGGTCAGTGGGATTCTGCAGGGGCCCAGGGTGGCTGGGCAATAGTGAACATGAAAGTGCATCAGAAAAAAAAAAAAAAAAGTGGGGTTAAGAAACACGGGTCCCAAAAGTCTCAGTGAGGAGTTCTGACCATGCAAACATCATCTGCTCTGTTAGAGTTCATATTTTATGAAAGGAACGTGGCCCTACTGTACTCTGTGAAGGGCTCTCACATCATTTCAGGAGGGTCAGGATTTGAGGTGGATGCTTAAACCCAGTGTGACAACCTGTAAGTGCCTCTCACTGCGAGCACCGCTGTGTTCTCTGCAATGGTTGTGTGGGGACAGAGGATGGGGCTGTCAGACATCTACTTTGCTGTACAGAATAATAACCAGCTGTAAGAAAGGAAGCAACACTTTTGATATTCCCTTGTAGAAAGGGAAGGTTTTATGAGAGGTGGGAATAGGACATAGGCCTCATAATTCACCAGCCAGACTAGCTGAGGTAAGATGTTTTATTTAAAAGGCCAAGTCATTTACTCCTCACTCTGAAAAAGGAAAGCTGCGCATTCTAGGTGAGCAATAATTAAATCCTTTTCTTTCTGGGATGGTGGCTTCTTGGGAAAGCACGCAGGATCACCCTTGAGGAGAAAAGACAACCCAGAAAGAATCGTGCCTTGCAGAATATACCATCTAAGGAGTCTTTCTGCTGTGCCTTTTGCAAACGGACATGCCTATCTCGTATTGGCCTTTTTAGCCACCAACGTGCCTGCAACAAAGAGCCCTTCCCAAATCTTTGTTGGCGAAGCCCAGCCATGAGCTGAGATGAGGTTGCTTCTTGGGGAATAGCTCCTATGAAGAAAATGGACCCTGTACCACTATTACTGCCCAGCTCAGCCTCATTTTGCCCCGTGCCAGACTGCTTTGGCAATAAACAAGGACAGATCTTGGCTTGCCTCAACTTCTGTGGGAGCTCAGGGTTGGTATAGGATGCTCTCAACACCTCATTCTCAGATCCTATTGCATTTTTACTGCCATCCTTCAGTCTCCATGGTAACCCTCACTGCAGCACACCCTCCTATGCATTGCATATGTGCAGCATCACAGCTTTTTATTTAGTCTTTTTGGGTTTTCTTTTCTGTGGTGAATTTTTGTTGTGTTTTTCTACGTAAATAGTTACTTTAACAGAGACAATGAGACCGCTGTGTTGCCAGATGAACTCTTGGGTAGTCCTTTCTGGGTCTAAATCATGCACTAATAATCAAGCATCTTTTTCCCGCACTGTTTCCCGAGGTTAGGTTACAAATGCACGTTGGTAGTGCTGATGGCACAGCACTGGTGTTTGCACTGCTAAATCTACATAAAAACCAAGGACAATTAGGATGTATGCAGTCATGCACGATCGTTTTTGGAGCCACTGTACAATATTTATGCTCCTTTATGCTTCATCTGTTCTGAATTCCACGTCTCATTCAGCTGGAGCCCCGTTGAAAGCCTTGTGCAGAGGGTAAGGCTGTTATTGTGCAGTTTATTCAGGACAGCATGAATTTTGCAATATTGCTACTGACTTCAAATCTTCATGAACGATATCTACATGAGTGCAGTTCTCCAGTACCCATCATGCACTGTCGAGGATTAAAAGAATATCACAGGGCAGCCTGAAGCAACCAACATCTGCTCTTGGACATCTCATATTAGCAGTGACATTCCCCACAGGAAATCACTTCTGTTCTGCTGGTGGGATTTGTTCTCTCTGGTTCCTAAAAAGTGCTTTTGCAAGAGCACAGAGGGAAAAGAACCAGGAAAAGAAAAATAACAAGTAGAAGGAAAATAAGAAAAATAATTATAATAAAAAAGTAAAAAGGAATTAAAAAGGAAAAACAAAATAATAATAATAATAAAAACCCCATAAAAAATAAATTAAAAAAAAAGCAGGGCAGGGTAGGGCAGGGTAGGGCAGGGCAGGGCAGGGCGGGGCGGGGCAGTGCAGGGCAGGGCAGGGCAGGGTAGGGCAGGGAAGGTTTGGGAAGGGAAGGTTTGGGAAGGTTTGGGAAGGTTTGGGAAGG